>NC_136414.1:8577500-9177500 GCF_051521515.1 Lactuca serriola | reverse complement strand
TAGTTGTTTAATTTCAGTATCCACTTTTGAATCTCTATAGTTTACAAGTTACAAATGTTTTTACTTCAGTAGATTAAAATTGTCAACAAACCGTGTTGATTTGCGAAGTATAAAATGGATTTCAAAGTTCTTGAATTATGATCTATTGCAATATAGTATGGAAGTACTTATGTGCCCCTCTAGCAAGAAAATGACCAAAATCTGAAGAAGATGCAGACATTACAGGATCAGGTTCTTTGTCATTTTCTATATTTTACATGTTTTTCATGTTTCCGTTAGGAAAAAAATACAAAAAAAGAAAAAAAAAAGTCATGATTGTTGCTAATTAAGAGCTATATTGGTTGTTGAACAGATAAACTATGGCAAACAGGTTGAGAAAGATTTGAAGGTTTTGAAAGTTAAGAATAGTAATGATGGGGTCTTGGATAAATCACTTGAAGTTAAACTATTTAAACAACAAGCCAGAGGTGCTTATGTTTCTTTATAAAAGTATATATCTTTATAAAAATTATAAAAGTTTTTCATTTTATAGTGGACCAATTATAGGAATTACTACAACAAATTGAAAAAGAGAAAGAACCCAACGTGGAGTAATGTGACGTCACAAGTGGAGTATAGTAGGCATTGTTTGGAACAAAGGCAAATGAATATAGAAGCTTTTGGTTGTTGAGGTATGGATTATTTTTATAAATTCTCATATTGGATATTGTTCATAAATTATATATATATATATATATATATATATATATATATATATATATATATATATATATATATATATATTTAAAACTTGTTAGGGGCAGCTATAAATGAAAAGATTAACATGGAGAATGATTCAGTAGCATCTACACAACAAATATTAGCATCTACACTACAAATATTACACCATAAATCTGAAGAGATCACTAAAGAGGTGAAAGTGTTTTTTTTAAATAACCAAAATGGTATCTTATTTTGATTAAAACTGGATACAAGTGAAATATATATAAATGTATTTTCTTTGGGTGTAGTTTTTGGAGTATTCAAATTCTACTAGGCACTTTGTTTCTCAGATTGTGGAAAAAGCACAGCGCATCACAAACTGATCTTTTTAATGCTCTACTTTTTGTTTGATGATTATATTATGATGCTGATTTTGCAAATTCTTTTGGATTAATGTTATTAATGGGTAAGAAACTATTATAAATTCAATAAATTGGTCATTGGTAGGAGGAAGGGTATATTGGTCTATTTGAAGTAGAGTGAATTGATGTGCATGTGATTGTATCTGTTAGTTTGTGTGTAGCTGTGGGAGGGGTGTTTTGACTACTTACTATAACAAACAAAATTTCTAACCTTTGTAAACTAATGAAGGTGTAGAAATCGTTGATTAGTCATTACGATTTTAAATTATAAACAATGTTTTTTTTCTTAACCGTGGTTTCTACGGGTAATAACCTAGTAATTTATACAAACATGATTTTAATGCATTAGTTTACATTACTATAAATATATAAGATATATAAGGTCATCAAGAGTACACATCATCTTTTTAATTAAAATTAAATTACAAATATAACAAAATGCTAGTTTTTCAATTAAAATAAAAACATTACAATTTAAAAAAAAAGACCAAACAACTATTTTTTTTAACGGCAGAAAAAACAAGCAATTATATTTTAATAAAAGCATAGAAAAAAAATAACAAACATTCAAAAATAATCCTAAAATTACATAAAATAAAAGTTTCCATAAAAAACATATTTCAAAGATATTACTATTCTTCGTTCATGTTGTTTTGGTACGAATGCTCTGCCATGGGCGTGTTCGGCACAAAACGTTTAGGAGCGTTTGAGAGCTTCTAACTTCTAGCGTTTGAAAAAACGCTCCGTTTTGAACTGAAGGCTTCATTTGACACTATAAGCTTCTAGCATTTAGTTTAAATAAAACGCTCCAAATCGAAAAGTTAATTCATGTAGCGTTTAAAAAAACGCTACCAGCTACTCGCTACTATCTAGTTTTGTCTAACACGCCCTAGATCTTCTAGAAGATTGAAACACGTTTCAGTGTTTTGAATTTCAATTACTCTTGCTAAAAATTTAGTCGAACCAACTATAAACTCTTGAGTCGGGTTACCTATGTCATTCTCGTCGTACGTGAAAATTGCTCTACCTTCATGTTCAATAATCATATTATACATTATATGTTTTAAATTTTCCATATCCTAGAGTTGTGAAACATATTTCATCACATAACATGTGTGCTTGAGGACTCCAGATGCCCTCTTTATATCCTTTCTAGCAGATTCTTGTCTTTTTGTGAACATCTTTGTTTTTTCAGTTCGATGTAACGCGCATGCCTTCATAAAGGTGGAGTAATATGAGTATATACCATCACAAAGGTAGTAACCTTGTTTGTACGAATGCTCATTCTCCGTAAATGAAATATAAGGTGCTTTCCGGTCCATATATTGTTGAAAATGGAGGACATGCCAAGATCATTCCTGGAAATCCATGTCTCGCTTCATGTGTCAAATACAATCTCCCAATATTACATGCAGTAGGTTTGCATAAATATTCTTTATGAAAAACCTCATAAACACATGCATAAAAATGATCTACACACTCATTTTCGGTCATCTCAAATACATTTAAGTACTCGTCTGTTGCATCAAAGGCTATATCGTATCCTAAATATTTAAGTGCAGTCGCACATTTCTGTATAACACTAAAGCTCATTCTACCTCTACCTCTAGCATCTAGTTTTTTTTTTTTTTTTTTTTTAAATATTCATATTGTGCCTCTAAAACATTACTAATATGTAAAAATAATTACTTATTAAGATGAAAATGATGTTTGAATGTGTTATCATTATAAAGACAATTATCGACAAAATAATCACGTACCAAAAGTTCATGTGCGGCTTGGCAGTCTCGATTTACAACTGTTATTATATGTGTAACATCTGTACTCTCTTCATCCTTTATGTGTTGCACAATATTAAAGAATGTCGAGATAAACTCCCCATCATCATTTGAATCAAATTTTTCAAAAAACCTATATATGTGATATTTTATAGAGTAATTTAAAAAATGCATTTGGTTAAATTAAAAAAAAATGCATTTGGACATATGGTATAGGTGGTTGTATTTATAGTTAATTTAAAAAAAATGCATTTGGTTAAATTAAGCCCATTATTTGTGGTCAATCGTCCTCTCAACAACAATCATCCATGACAACAACCAACAAATGATGGTCGGGGTGGTGTTCGTGTTTGTGGTTCGCGCTAGGTGGACAATGCCCTCCGTGGAGAGTACTCTAGAGGACCTAACAATACAATCTAAAATATTTTAGAGTATTCTACAAATATGGATTTAGTAGATTTTGGGTTTAGAAAATTTAGTCTAAAATAGGCTTCAAATCCTCAAAACGTTGAGTAAGATATGAATGAAGCCTCTCCATACTAAATCATTCAAAGTGTTTTATCTACGTATTAGTTGGTGTTTATATTTGCAGTATAAGTGATAGTGATTAAGGCATAATCCCAAAAGGATAACGAAAGATTATTTCCACCGATTAGTAAGTAAAACGTATCTAGTAAGGTTCATTTCATCCTTTATCATCTCTAAGGATTTAGATGGTTCTACTGGTTTGTATCTCAACTTTATATTTGAAAACTTCAACAAAGGTTTCACAATTATCTTTTAACATTTAAAATATAATTACAACGACTATAGTTTTTGATAAAGATGATTAGATATCTTATACTAAATATAGACATTATTTAGAAAGGAAGTTATACATCATAATGTATAGTTCTTTAATAATTAATTTCCCTACAGTTTAGTGAAAATATAATTTGTAACTTTTATATATAAATAAGATTCACATATGTCAAATAAAGTAAATTATTTTCCTTCAAAAATCTATTTCTTGAAGTTGGAATATGTGTATTTTATTTATATAATAAATATAACAATGTCATAGATAAGTTTGATTCAAACCATGTTTGTGTGGAAAGTGTTTGCATATAGAATTTATTATTCAAAAAACATTGATATTTATTTTATAATTCTATTAAGAGATCTAATTCTCAAAACATAATTTAATCATTTCAAAATACTAAGTTGATCATTATGAAAAACAATTAAGTAAATAATCAATTATCTAATCAATTAAATGATATATATATTTAGTTAGACTAAATTAAAACATACATTGGTCCAAAACAAACATTGTTTTACAATACAAGTATTTTATATTCTAAGTTTAAATAATAAACTCCACCAGTGAAGTAACTTGCTTGTGCTCAACTTGTAACGACCCAATTTTCTCGTCCAAAAATTTCGTTTTTAAAACATTACTTTAGAAAACATTAATAATTAAAAACATTGTTTGATCAAACCACATCACAACGTAAACCATGTCTAAAAGCCAAATCATACAGCCAATCGAAATATCAAAGTATAAATCCCAGAGGAATCTTGTAAGTGCGGAAACCAATGTGTGTGTATGATGTGCCGCTACCGCGCCAGCTCCTTCCCCTTCGATGAAGAGGTACCTGAAACCAAAACTGTAAACTGTAAGCACAAAGCTTAGTGAGTTCCCCCATAATACCTCATACCATGCAAGCATATAACATACAACATTCAGCTAGGAGTTACGGGCCTCGCCCACACTCGTGAAGATACGGGCCCTGCCCACACTTCGCTAGCCGGGAGATACGGGCCTCGCCTACACTCGTGAAGATACGTGCCCTGCCCACACTTCGCTAGCCGGGAGATACGGGCCTCGCCCACACTCTACTATCTGGGAGATACGGGCCTAGCCCACACTCCACTCTCGGAGAGATACGGGCCTTGCCCACACTCAACCGCTAACTCATAATATACAAGTATCACACAGACAACAAGTATAGACAACTCTATCATACCGACACATATATCATAATTAACTAAACCAAAAGATACGGGGTAGGCCCACACTCTAGTGCTAACTGTTGGATAAGTTGTCTAAGTCCATAACTATTTCGGGTGTGTACTTGACCCGACCCGACATGGTCCATTTGGGTTGCATGGCACCATGCAATTGGATAGACTAAATGAGAGTAATAACACTTGGAGATTATTAATATATTATAAGTTCTAATATATTAATAATATTATTTGATTAGTTTGATCAAGAATTAATTTAGAATTAATTAAGTGATCAAAGGATAACTAATTAAATATATGGGTTGATTATGTAAATCAATCATATCTTGTATAGTGGGCTACGAGGCTCCATGGATTATCAAGTTGGGTTCCACCCATAGGATGCTCCATGGATGCTCCATGGGAGTTACAAACCCGTGGGTCATGGAAATGAAGAGTCATGACACATTAGGGTTTACATGGTGTAACCCTAGATGTGTCAACACTATATAAGAGTCCCATTCTCCACAAAATCGGCAACACATAAGAAACTAGAGGGCTTGGCCGATTTTAAGAAGTGTGTATTCTCTCAAAAGTCTTTCCAAGAGCATTTGGTGTTGTGTGAAGCATTTGAGGCATCACACTTGGGGTGCTAGGCTCACAAGGTTTCAAGGAATATAAGCAACAACAAGGTAAGTTTTTTCTATCTTTCATTCAAGTTAAAATTGCTCCCCATGTATGCTAGATAGGAATATAACCTTGGAAATTCAACTTTGCATGATAATTAGACAAACATAGATCCAAGGTTATTAGGGTTGCATGTACACTTAGGAAGTGTTAGAATGCTCAAAACCCATCAGTGGTATAAGAGCCTAGGCTTGTTTGTTTGTTATTTGTGCTAAAAAGTTGAAGAAAGTCGAAAAACTTGCTGTCTGACTGCTGGACTCGTCGAGTCCATGGGGGGACTCATCGAGTTCACTTGTATCTTCAACCTACTCGTCGAGTAGGTTAATGCACTCGGCGAGTAGGGTCGACAGAGTGTAGATTTTCAACTTTAGTTGCTGGAAATGGATTAGAAACATTACCCTAAACTGTTTTGGTACTTGAAAACTTGTTTTAGATGGTGTAATGTCTTGCTAATTCATTTACAACAACTAGTTATCAAAATTACAAAGTTTTAAGTGTAGTTTTGATTTATGAAAGTGCTTATGTTCATGTTCTTGATCTTATGATGTTTAGATGATCATAGGAATTATTTGTAACCTATGTGGTAGTTTAATTCTTGATCATAATGTGTTTTAATGGTATCCATAACTTGTCCTCAAGTTATGGAAAACCAAAAGTCACTTGAGTTAAAAACCATTAAAAGAACACAAGAGTTAGAAAAATAAAGAGTCTTCATTTTATTACTCTATTAAACTCATAAGTTACAAGAAATGAAAAGTTTTGAAAGTTTACAAAACTTGCCCTCAAGTTTTGGAACAAGTAAAGTCAAGTTAAAACTTTAGTTCCAACCCTTAGAATTTTAAAAGTTAAAATTCAACCCTTATACTTATATTATTATGATTTAATAATTATATATTTATATGTATAAGAACAAAGTCGTCTTACCGCTAGTACGCCTCATTCACGAAACCGGTCTATAAGGTGGGTATAAGGTTGTTGCCTATAAAATGGCAACTTAATGAGTGTCCACTCTCACCCACCGCTTGCTTGACCGGTGGAGGGTCGTTAGCCGAACGGGTAAGACAAGGACTTATAAATTCTCATTAAAAGTATGATGAATATTATAAAGTAACTAAATGTTTTATTAAATTCCCAATCTTAGTTACTTTAGGAAAAATGTGAATAAGGTGCTAATCCATGAAATTACACTTTACACTTTGTGTAAGTCGTTGGTGGAGCGTGTGTGGTTAACCGGCACACTAACTTGGACTTAACAAGGTAGGTAAAGGGTGGCTTAAGGTTTATTATAGTATCGGTGGAGCGTGTGTGGTTTACCGGCACATCGATTGAGTGATAAACTTTAAGGGTACCAAGTGCTTTGCATGGTTACTTCACACCTCGTTTTGTGATCATCGGTATCCCAGTCACAAAACTTGGAGGGCACACTCGAGATTGAAACATGCCTTTGAAAAGTTCATTGAATCTCAAAGAATCTAGGAATTTCTAAGAACCAATCAAAAAACCTAATATCTAATATTTTGGTTTTCGTGGTGGAAATTGGTGAATCGTCATTCACCTACCTTTCAAATATGTTATAGCTTGGATTACGGCATACCTCTTCCAAGTTATAATATATTGTGATTGGATCCTAGCCTTAATATTACATTTGGGTGTTTTATTAAGGACTCTCCTAATATCTAAACTAATCTTGTCCATTTCTTTCAGATGTCTTCGAACAATGCTGCTTCTAGCTCTAACCCTAATACCTCCTTTACCCTTATGAACTTGTGTGGGAAAGTCACTTTTGATGGATCCAACTTCAATGAGTAGATCAGAAACATCAGGATGATCACCCGCTACGAGGACAAAGAATATGTCCTTGACAAGGAGCTTAAGGAGATTGATGAGACCACTGCAACTCCTCAGGAGATCGCTGACTTTCAGGCACATGAAAGGGATGCTACGAAAGTGGCATGCATCATGATGGCCACGATGACAACGGAACTCCAAAAGTCTTATGAGGATTTCTACCCTTATGAAATGCACCAAGATTTGATTGAAAGATACCATCAAAGTGCACGACAAGAGAGGTATGAAATCATCTGCTCCATGATAACAGCCATGATGAAGGACGGGGAATCCGTCACGAGCCGCATGCAGAAAATGCAAAGGTATGTGGATCGTTTGCTGAAGCTTAATGTGAACTTCCCTGAGGAGCTTGCAATAGATATCATTTTGCACTCCTTACCATCGTGCTATGATCAATTGCGCATGACATATCACATGAATAAGGAAGAGGTCACACTCAACAAACTTCAGGGACTTCTCAAGACCGCAGAAACAGGTCTTAAGGGGAAGTCGGTTGTTAACACTCCTACTCCAAACTCTACTCCGGTTTTGGCAATCGGGAAAAGTCGAGGGAAGAAAAGAAAGAGCTCTTCGAAGGGTACCAAGGCTCGGACCCTTGATGGCTCTTCTTCAAGTGGAACCAAGAAAGGTTTCATCACTCCTTCTTCTGACCCAAAAGAGGCTGAATGCTTCTATTGCCATGAAAAATCACATTGGAAGCGGAACTGCCCAAAATACCAGCAAGATGTGAAGGATGGGAAAGTTAAACCCAACCATGTAGGTATATACACTATCATTTCTAATAACTCACCCCATTCTAAATCTTGGGTCCTTGATACCGGTTGTGGTATTCATATTTGTTGTGACTTGCAGGGACTAAGAAGAAGTGAGAATGTGGAGCAAGGAAGAATAAACTTAATCATGGGGAATAGGAAAGCTTTACCTGTTACCAAGATCGGAGTTTATACTTTATCGCTAAATAGTAGGTTTAATTTAGATTTGAATAAATGTTGTTATTCGCTAGGAATGGCAAGAAATATTATTTCCTTTCATGCTTTGTACAAACAAGGGTTTACCTTTTCGTTTAATAATGAAGTTGGTTCTATTGATGCTTTCTTTAATAATGTTCTTTATTTTAAAGCATTACCTTGTGATGGTGTGTATGAAGTTGTATCTGTTATAGATAACTTAGGAAATAATGTTTTGTGTATTGATTCTATTAATAATAATAACTTGGATAAAGCATCATTATGGAATTGTCGTCTTGGACATATAAGCAAGAAACGCATAGGCCAACTCCAAAAGGATGGAGTCTTGGATTCATTTGACCTAAAGTCAGATGATAGTTGCGAATCATGCTTACTTGGAAAGATGACAAAGTCACCCTTCACAGGTTCTTGTGAGAGGGGTGAAGGTTTGTTGGACCTTGTACACACGGATGTGTGTGGACCATTCAAACATGCCACAAGGGATGCTAATCGTTATTATTTTACTTTTACTGATGATTACAGTAGATATGGATATGTCTACTTGATCAAGCATAAGTCAGAGACTTTCGAAAGGTTTAAGGAATTTAAACAGGAAGTCGAGAATCAATTGGGCAGGAACATTAAGATGCTTCGATCCGATCGTGGTGGTGAGTATCTTAGTTCAGAGTTCCTTGACTATCTAAGGGAATGTGGGATAGTCTCACAATTGACACCTCCCAGGACACCACAGTTGAATGGTGTGGCTGAGAGGCGTAATCGAACCTTGTTAGATATGGTTCGTTCCATGATGAGTCGAGCTTCGCTACCAATCTCATTCTGGGGGTATGCCTTAGAGACTGCCGCCCATATCCTTAATCCAGTCCCTACAAAGAAAGTTGCCAAAACTCCTCACGAGATGTGGACTGGTAAAGTACCCAAACTAGACCACATCAAGATTTGGGGTTGCGAGGCTTTCGTGAGACGCGAGACTCATGATAAGCTCGAACCCCGAAGCGAGAGGTGTATTTTCATCGGCTACCCACAACAATCCTTTGGTTACCTCTTCTACAGACCTAGTGAAAATGTGGTCTTTGTAGCTAGGAGGGATTTCTTTAGAGAGAGAGAGTTCATAAGCCAAGGAAACAGTGGGAGGCAAGTTGATCTTGAAGAAAATCAAGAGTCAAGCGGTGAAGGAACTTCAAACCCTAACACTCAACTTGAGGAGGAAACTCCTGTTGAGCCAATTGACAAGTCTATACCTCTGAGGCGTTCCACAAGGGTTAGGAATGCTCCTGAGCATTACTATGGATTCCATATTACTGCAGAAGGAGATACACTTATCAGTGATGAGACACTGATAGGTCTGGATGAACCTAACAGTTACGCGGAAGCCATGGCAGGCCCTGAGTCAGCCAAGTAGAAAGAGGCAATGGACAACGAAATACAGTCCATGTATGACAATCAAGTTTGGAACTTGGTTGAGAATGTACCAGGTCGTAAGACAGTAGGGTGCAAATGGGTCTTCAAGAAGAAGACCGACATGGATGGTAATGTACATACATATAAGGCTAGACTGGTTGCAAAGGGCTTCTCTCAAATTCCTGGAGTGGACTATGATGATACCTTTTCTCCAGTAGCCAAGATTAAGTCTATTCGGGTTCTGTTAGCCATAGCTGCATTTCATGACTATGAAATATGGCAAATGGATGTCAAAACCGCTTTCCTTAATGGAAAGTTGGCTGAAGATGTTTACATGAGTCAGCCAGAGGGTTTTGTCAGCAACGAGCACCCTAATAGAGTGTGTAAGCTTGAGAAATCCATTTATGGATTAAAGCAAGCATCTCGCAGATGGAATCTTTGCTTTGATGAAAAGGTCAAGGAATTTGGCTTTTCTAGGAGTGAAGATGAGTCTTGCGTGTATGTCAAGGCTATTGGGAGTATAGTTAGCTTTTTGGTGTTGTATGTGGATGGCATACTACTCATAGGAAATGACATCCCAACTCTGCAGGAAGTTAAGTCCTGGCTTGGGAAGTGTTTCTCTATGAAGGACCTAGGAGAAGCTACCTATATTCTAGGGACAAGGATCTTGAGAGATCGGAGTAAAAGACTAATTGGACTTAGTCAGAGTACCTACTTGGATAAGGTGCCGAAGAGATTCAGCATGCAGGATTCCAAGAAAGGAGAGTTACCCATCCAGAGCAACACCAGATTGAGTAAGACACAAAGCCCTAGCATTGAGGTTGAGATAGCAGAAATGAGTCGAATACCTTATGCTTCGGCTCTAGGATCGATCATGTATGCTATGACGTGTACTCGACCTGATGTAGCCTTTGCCCTGAGCATGGTTAGCAGGTATCAGGCGAACCCTGGCAAGGCACATTGGACTGCGGTAAAGAATATCCTCAAGTACCTACGGAGGACTAAGGACTGGGTCCTTACCCTCGGTGGGAGTGATGACTTGAGAGTTGTAGGGTATAGTGATGCTAGCTTCCAGACTGATAGGGATAATTTCCGCTCTCAGTCGGGCTGGGTCTTTACCCTAAATGGAGGAGCAATTTCTTGGAAGAGTTCCAAGCAAGAGACAGTGGCTGATTCAACTTGTGAATCAGAGTATATTGCAGCTAGCGAGGCGGCAAAGGAGGCGATATGGCTGAAGAACTTCATTGGAGACCTTGGAGTTGTACCAGCTATTAAAGAGCCAATGGAGATTTTCTGTGATAGTGAAAGTGTTGTTGCCTTAGCCAAGGAACCAAGGGATCACGGGAGATCCAGACACATCGACAGAAAATACCATTTTATCAGACATCGAATAGAAGAAGGACTCCTCGTGGCAAAGAGGGTATCATCGGATGAGAACCCAGCAGATCCCCTCACGAAGGGACTGACTCGGGTTAAGCATCTCCAGCATGCTCGGAGCATAGGGCTGAAGGATGATATTAGATTTAGTAGTTAGATAACCCAGAAATTTGTAAAGTGTAATTGACATTAGATGATGAATAAAAGGTGTTTTATTTATGAGTAAAGGGTTGCTATCTTTTGTCGATCGTTTACTATATTTCTTTTGCATGTTTTGACTTCCAGAATAATTTTGTTTGGTATAACATATTATTCAAACCTCCACAGTCGGTCATATGTTGGAAGTAGGTATGAATCAAGACTGTCATGATTGCTTGCAGAGGTCTAAGGTGTTGGACAAGGCTACAACAATCATGAGTGCTCATAAGTTCTGAGCATTGGACTCAACCCACGCTCACTGGAATCACTTCATGGAATTCTATCTCGAGTGATCGTGAGACGGTAATATCATATAAGTCTTCAAACCTAGAGATATGATTTGTTACTTACAAGTTGGTTATGCATTGATTGTACGAAAACGCATTGGTAACTCGATGTTATAAAACGTGCTTTTGTGTATAATTCAATGAGTGGTAGAACAAACATATGAGTCGAAGTTTATCTGTTCCTTCTTGTATTAGAAGCTGATATCTGGGCCCCTCGATGATTTTGTTTTGACCTATGTACCGGGCCCGGTCAGAACTAAGTTGATGTGTTCAATTAAGTTCTTTGTCAAACAAATCGGAAATCGAGAAACAAACTGTTGGACAATAAGTAAGACATTGTTCCATGTATTTGTCCGGCTGATATCTAGAACGGAGGAGTATATGATCCCTTATCTTAACTGGCGTACCATCATCTTCTCAGTTCCGAGAGACCTTGAAAGAGCTACGATTGCCGGTCGGTTCCTAAAGTACTGGAGTTATAGTTATTAGACTTATCCAAGTGGGAGACTGTTGGGTAAGGTGTCTAAGTCCATAACTATTTCGGGTGTGTACTTGACCCGACCCGGCATGGTCCATTTGGGTTGCATGGCACCATGCAATTGGATAGACTAAATGAGAGAAATAACACTTGGAGATTATTAATATATTATTGTTGGATAAGGTGTCTAAGTCCATAACTTATTTGGTACATACTTGACCCGACCCGGCATGGTCCATTTGGGTTGCACTTCACCCGAACTATTTATGGATAATTTTATGAGAGTTATACACATATGTTTATTAATATATTGTAAGTTATAATATATTAATATGAAGTCATGTTGTTTAATTAGTTTTAGTCTTAAATTAATTATGAATTAATTTAGAGATTAAAAAGAAGACTGATTAAATTATGGGCTATTATATTTTATATAGTGTGGGCTAATACTCATTTGTTAATGGGCTAAGCTAATATGGAAGTCCATGGATGATCCATGGAGCTTTTAACCCATGGATCCTTGGAAAGGAAAAGACATGGGTTATTAGGGTTTCACCCTAACCATGCACACTATATAAAGAAGCATATGATGCAAGAAATGACACTCTAGTTGTGTGAGACTTAGTGGTGGCCGATTTCATAAGAAAGTATACTATTCTCTCAAAGTTTTCCAAGTGTTTGTGGTGATTTGTGATTCCATTTGAGGCATTCACACTATTGGTGCTTGGCTCTCAAACTCCAAACAATCAACCATCATCAAAGGTATGTATTTCTACTAGTAGTTTTATGATTCATAATCCTTATGCTATGCTAGTTAGGAAGAAACCTTGGAAATTATTATTTGCATGTATTTTAGAAGAAAACATAGATCCGAGGTTTATTAGGGTTGCATGCACACTTAGGAAGTGTTAGATCGCTCAAAACCCAACAATTATAAGTTCTAATAAATTAATAATATTATTTGATTAGTTTGATCAAAGAATTAATTTGGAATTAATTAAGTGATCAAAGGATAACTAATTAAATATATGGGTTGATTATGTAAATCATTCATATCTTGTATAGTGGGCTAAGAGGCTCCATGGATTATCAAGTTGGGTTCCACCCATAGGATGCTCCATGGATGCTCCATGGGAGTTACAAACCCATGGGTCATGGAAATGAAGAGTCATGACACATTAGGGTTTACATGGTGTAACCCTAGATGTGTCAACACTATTTAAGAGTCCCATTCTCCACCAAAATCGGTTACACATAAGAAACTAGAGGGCTTGGCCGATTTCAAGAAGTGTGTATTCTCTCAAAAGTCTTTCCAAGAGCATTTGGTGTTGTGTGAAGCATTTGAGGCATCACACCTGGGGTGATAGGCTCACAAGGTTTCAAGGAACATAAGCAACAACAAGGTAAGTTATTCTATCTTTCATTCAAGTTAAAATTGTTCCCCATGTATGCTAGATAGGAATATAACCTTGGAATTTCAACTTTTCATGATAATTAGACAAACATAGATTCAAGGTTATTAGGGTTGCATGTACACTTAGGAAGTGTTAGAATGCTCAAAACCCATCACTAACATCTCGTCTACACGGGTTGGCCTTGGTGCCTTAGACCCGTTCCTACTGGAAGGAAACTCACCTCGAAATAGCTGCTGGCCTGTGTGGGAATTGACTGATTGCTGCTGCTGCTGCTCCGGAAATCCTCCTGCTATAATTTCCACAAAACACTCAATCAAACACCGCTAACTGACCCTCAGGTAAATTGACCATTTTACCCTTGATCAAGTTAAAAGTCAAAGCCAGAGTCATCTTTCAGTTGACCCGACTCGCCGAGTCCTTATCCAATCAATTGTCCTGCAACCCGTCTTTACTCGTCTAGTTGGGCGTTGACTCGACGAGTTCTCCTTCTAAACTGATAACCAAGTCCTTCATCCTACTTGCCGAGTTGTATGAACAACTCGCCGAGTTCATCTTCATCCGATGAACAATTTATGCTGTGACTCGGCGAGTTGTATGAGGTGGTGGCTGCCGCCATGTGTCGCCGGTGTGTGTGTGTGTGTTTATTTTAGTATAGTGTGTGTGTGTGTTATTTCGTGAGTTCATTGTAATTGTAAAAAAAACTGGAATAATGAACGGAAAAATCAAACCACCACCGTTAGGTGGTGGCTGCCGCCTCCTGCCGCCACCGGCCGCTGTGTCGGGTGGCGGTGTGCTTTGCCTCCTGTGATAGATTCGTTTGGGGGGATAGAAACCCTAATGGGCTCAAAGGAGCTCTAATGGGCCCAATGAAGCTTAATGGACTCTAATGGAACCAATAAAACCCATATGGGCTTAATAAGATTCTAGTGGGCTTATTAGGCCCAATAAAGCCCTAATTGTCATAAAAGGCCAACTAATTGATAAATGGGCTAATATTTGGATTTGAACACCCTAATGCCAATGAAAACCTAACTTTAAGAATTAATCGTGTCACACACACGAGAATTATTTAATAACTTGAGATATTAAATAATAATCATTGGCAAAGATTAATCTAAGCAATATTGGACTTAATGGGTTAAGTAGGAAACTTAACCCTAATCATCATTTTATTTGAAACCCTAATTTTTCTTGGGTTTATTATTGGGCCTTTCTATTGGGCTTTGATGATTGGGTTATTAAATGGACTATCCAAGATCAAGCAAATGGTCTAGAGTAATTTAATGGGCCTAGGGTAAGGCCCATGTAAGGGGCTTGGGCCCAATTTGGAAAATTGGGCCATAGATGGGATATAGTTGGGCCTTAATGATTATATGTGTTGGGCCTTAAAATGAGACCATGTATAGGCCTAGGCCTAATTTAGAAAATTGGGCCATATGTTGGGCTTTGACAGTTCGGGAATCTGTTAGCTAGCAGCTGGGGTCGAGCCTGCGGGACTTCAGCAAGTGTGGGATTGTGTTGTCGGGACTTCATCAGTGTGAGGTGAGTTACCTTCCAGTAGTGGTGGGTCTACGACCACAATGCTGGCCCACCAGTAGGAGTTGTATGTTAGATGATTGTCTTTGTGATATCATCTAGGTTGGATACCACCTGATATGTTATATGTTGGCATGATATGTTATATGTGATAGTGGTAGTAGGAGGGGAATAGTCCCCAAGTTTGGTTGTTAGGACCGAAGGGTAGTTCGGACACCCCATATATGTCTGATAGTATGTTTGTGTTATGATATTTGTGATAGTAGCTGAGTGTGGGCAAGGCCCGTATCTCAGAGATAGTGGAGTGTGGGTGAGGCCCGTACCTCCATGAGCGTGGGCGAGGCCCGTATCTCTTAGCTGTTTAGTATATGATTGTATATACTTGTATGCTATGGTTTAGTGGCTGAGTGTGGGTGAGGCCCGTATCTCAGAGATAGTGGAGTGTGGGAAAGGCCCGTATCTCCCAGCTAGCGGAGTGTGGGTGAGGCCCGTACCTCCATGAGCGTGGGTGAGGCCTGTATCTCCTAGCTGTTCATTATATGATTGTATGGTATGTGGTATGATGGGGGAACTCACTAAACTTCGTGCTTACGGTTTTCAGTTTTGGTTTCAGGTACTTCGTGTTTAAAGGAAAGGAGCCAGCTTGATCGCAGCGCATCACACTATGGTTTTCCGCACATGAGATCTTTGGGATTACACTCTGATATTGTTTTATGATAAAACGTTTGATTATTCCTACTCGGTTTTGACATGACATGGTATTACAGAAGTTTTATCACACTGTTGGTTTTATAATGACGTATTTAAAAATGAAATTTTTGGCCTGTATTTTTGGGATGTTACACAACTACTTACTCTTCTTAATTATATGCATGTTATTTACAAATATTAGATTAATATTAAGTACAAAGTGCTTGAGTGTTCAATGAACAGTATAAGTTCTATCTAATAAATACATGAATGACATGTGGCCAGTTCTTTTTAGATGAGAGAGACGTTTCCTCTTCCAATGTCTTGTTTCTCTACAGAAGAAACAAGATCCATCTCTATGATATTCTTGGATTTCTTGGGATTATAGATGTTCTTTCCTCAAACTAATGGCCTCTTAGATCACATAAGGTGACCCTTATCAGCCTTGTATTCTTCCTCTGTATGAATCCTTGTATCCATACAAAATATCACTGTATTTTAGGAATATCCACTCCACCTGACGAAACATGTGATATGCTTCTAAATTCAACAAGGCATCATGGTCTAGAATTACAGTTCTTAGTATTATGTCAAAAACATCTTCAACGTCATAAGAATGCTTCCAAAACGCATAATCTTCAGTTCTATTGGTAAGTGCAAGTTGTTTAGGAATAAGACATTTAAGAATGTATAATTTCTTATCTCTCTTCCATCGAATGATATATACTCTTGTAGTTCATCAACACAAAGATGATGCATGGTTATGAGATCAGATTTTGTTTTCATCTACAGAATTTTAATAGAATTCATTTAGTAGTTTCAATATAAAAATATTTAATAATTAATAACCTTTAAGTTTCTAAAAACATTGATTATCAAAGTCTAGGATTCAAGTTGCAAAACAAATAAATGGTTAGGTATCATTTATCTCGTTCGTTGAATCCAAAAAGGTAGATACCAAGTATCAATTATATTCTAATGTATATTTCCTAGCATTATGAGATCGCTAATAACGAAGTTTAATAGACATATTTGATCACATATATGCCTCAAATTTCTATTGTTCAGGTGACCTTTATCACAACATATTTCCGATCAAATCATCCAGTTTGAGGAACAACTGTAATTGGCCTATAACTTGGTCATAGAAATTGCGAATACACACCTCATCCATCAAAAGAAAACACTAGCGGATAGGCATCCTTTATCCCACTAGCTTATACACGTGACGTGTGAGTGTTATTCAAATTGGACCGCACATATTTGAGTTTAATAAGGGGTCTTTTATGTTTTTATAATTCTTGTTTAAAAAACATTTAATATCATGGTTATTACATATATCTAATAAATCATGGTATACTTTTATTTAACTCACATTTTAGCAATGTTCTTTTATAAAACCCATTTTTATATTATTGACGTGATCAAATTTTAAATTTAATATCTAACATTAAGTTTTGACGTTTGAACGCTAACAAACATTTATTAACCTTTTAATAAAACTTATTTTTATAAAATAAGGTTTAAAGTTTGATAAGTCTCTAAAATCTCGATTTTAATCTTATATAATTTTAATTGGGAAGTTACTGTTAGCTATTTTTAAACGATAAAACTCATTTTATTAGTAAAACATTTTTACCATCTTATGTTAAAAGATAAATTTAATTAAAACGAAACTCCTTGTGATCATTTTTATATTTAAAAAATTATCTATCATTTTAAAATCTAGTTTTACAAACATGCATAATATATAAACATAAAACAAGCATCATAAAACATCAAAAACATATGTGCATAAACCAGCCATATCTAGTAACAATTTTGTGAGTCATCAAAAAATGTCAAGTCCATTCCTAAGGGACATAAATGGACCAAATCTTCAACTTCTCTAAGTTTTTTCCTCCCACTTGATTTGGTAACTCCAAGTAGCAAACTTCACGATTATAAAAGTTAAAAATCATAGGGTGACACTTGATCCTCCAAAATGGTCTTCATCTTCATATTTTTACATTTTATATAAATAAACTATTCTAACAATTAATCTATTACTTACAAAAATAAACAAAATGAAAACTATCTATTCAATTATTACATACCATATGAATAAATAATTATTGCAACCATTTTGATAAATCAACACATACAACAACACAAGAGGTCCATGGATAGTTTATGCACAAAACAACACTTTGTTTTTCTAAGACAAGTTTTATGACTAAAAAGATGCATGTAATCTTCAAGTCATAAAAATAACAATTATAAACATTTTAAAGTTGTTATAGAAAGTATGTATGAATTTTCTTACAAAAAAACCATCCATGTTTTCCAAAAACAAAGATTATACCAAATATTCTAATAATATAACCAAGTTTGCAAAATGGCTCTGATACCAATTATTGAGTTTTATTCAAAAATCGGTTTCTAAAAACACTAGAAATGACAACAAAAGCTTTAAAATTGTGAATAAACTTAAAACCATTTTAATCCACCAAAGATCATTTTACAAAGCATGCATAAAATAATACAACCATAGGAAGAAAGTAACTACAACCTTTGAAGACTTTGTTCCTCTTGGGAGGTTGGAAGTTGATGAGGAATGTAGAGTTAGAACCCCGCCTTAGTTAGAAATGTAACGCCCTGTTTATTTAAAAATAAATAAATAAATAAATGTGTAGAAGCCCTAAAATGAATAATAATTGAGCGAGACGTTAGTTCGAGGAGTACAAGTCATAATTACAGAAGTCAGGGTGCGTTTGGTATTTAATAGACTTAAATTGAAGATATTTGAAGGCTTAAGGGTTTATTGGTAATTTAGGGATCTATTATGAAGGAAATTTATGAGATCAAGGCTTAAAATGTAAGTTTGGAGTTAGTTTGTAAAGATTTCTGAAGGCAGGGTTAAAAGTGTAAATTATGAACTTATTTTGAAAGAAAAGAAGGAAGGAGGGATCGATTATGCAATTATGGGAAAGTAATTAGTTTCGACGGGTATATAAGCCTCTTATCGGCCAAAACCCTAACCCTAGGAGTGTATACCCAGCCGACAACTTCTCCACCCTCATGCCTTCTTCCAGCCGCCACCATTGATACTCCATGCAATCGCCACCTCCTTATTCTCTTGAGCCTCTTCGATCAAGCAAGCCACCGGAGAACCTTTGCTGTCGGCGGGGTCATTCCTTGATGTTGCTTCGCTGCCGTCAAAGACAGCCACCGCGAAGCTTTGTGTTGACGTTAAAGACCCTCAAAGAAGCTGTGGCACCGCTGCCACCTTGTTGTTCATCCTTCTTCTTCGTTTCCTGTCGCTATTCACAGCCATATTCGGCTGTTGGCGGTACTGTTCTGATCGCTTGGGAGCTCGTCACTCAACCGCCGCCACTGCTGCTGGTTGCTTGCGAGGCGGTTGCTGCCGTCAGAGATGATGATGTCGTCGACGGTGTTGCTGTTGCCATCACTGTGCACCACCGGAGGTGGTTTCGTCCAGATTTTTGTGAAAGGCTTATTAGGGGTATTTCTGTTTGGCGGGGAACTGAAAGAAGTCGTCGCCACCACCGTGAGGTGGTGGCTGCCATTCGAAAACCCTTTGCTGACACCGCCTTGAGCCATCAGGTGGGTGGCTGGAGTATAGTATGAGATTTGTAGTATAAGTGTGTGTGTTTTGTCTAGCCGGAAAGTTAAGAATAGCCACCGCGGTGGTGGCTGCCGCCACGAGCCACCGTCGGCCACCATGGTGTGGCAGTGTGTGTGTGTGTTAGTTAGTGTGTTAGTGTGTGTGTGGTTATGTTTTGATCAAACATTGTAATTGTAATTAATTTGGTTAATAATAAAAATAATAGAAACCACCACCGTAAGGTGGTGGCCGGCGCCGTGAGCCGCCATCGACCACCACTACCCGAGGTGGTAGTGGGTGGTGCCCCGCTAGCAAACCCTAATGGGCTTAGATATTGGTTTTGGACCTATTGGGCCATGTTTGGGTGGAAAACCCTAATTATTAGTATAGGGCCTTAGACTTATTGGGCCCACTTGTGGGCCATTGGGATTGGATTGTGAATTAAGCCCAAACTATTCCATGCCATTTATCTAGTAGATTAAAGGACTTAATGGATTAAGTCCTTAATGAGCTAATTGAGAAAATACTAATATTTGAGAGATTATCAGCACACACACGAGAATTATTTAATAAGTGAATATTAAATAATAATCATTGGCAGGAATTAATGTAAGCAATAATGGACTTAATGGATTAAGTCCTTAATGGATTAAGTCCCTAGTGTGTTAAGTCCTTAGTGGGTTAAGTAAGAAACACTTAACCCTAGTTATCATTTGATGTGAAACCCTAATTTCACTTGGGCTTTGTGTTGGGCCATCCGAGAATAATCAAATGGGCTAGAGTAATTAGTTGGGCTTTAGGGTAAGGCCCATATGAAGGATTGGGCCCAATTTGGAAAATTGGGCCATAGATGGGCTATAGTTGGGGCCTAGATGGTTGTATGATATTGGGCCCTATAATGATACATGTTGGACTGGACTGATCAATTGGGCCTTAAGGGATGTCCATGTAGAGGTTTGGGCCCAATTTGGAAAATTGGGCCATATGTTGGGCTTTGATCCCTAGTTGACTTTGAGCCTATGGATGGGGCCTTGGGCTTGGGTAAGCCAAGCTAGGGGTAATGTAGTAATTATCCAAAGCATGTATTTTTAGTTATGTGTTAGAACCCAATTATTAATTGGGTGTTATTTGGTGTTGACAGTTCGGGAATCTGTCAACCAGCAGCTGGGGTGGAGTCTGCGGGACTTCAGCAGTATGGGATTGTGTCTACGGGACTTCAGCAGTGTGAGGTGAGTTTCCTTCTAGTAGGAACGGGTCTAAGGCCACAATGCCGGCCCGTTCAGTTAGCAGTAGTTTCCGGACTTCGGTCCGATGCAGTAGTTAGTATGTTTGATGCCTTCGTGGCTCAGACAGGATTATGTGTTATGCGTTATGTGTTCCGGGCAACGGCCCGATGCAGTATGCAATATATGTGTTTATGCTAGTTGATATGTTATGCTATGCTATGTTCAGTCAGTTAGTCCGGACTTCGGTCCGATGCAGGGGACGGGGTCCCAGTCAGTTTTCGGACTTCGGTCCGATGCAGGGGGCAAGGCCCCAATTAGTCCGGACTTCGGTCCGATGCAGGGGATGGGGTCCCAGTCAGTTTTTGGACTTCGGTCCGATGCAGGGGGCAAGGCCCCAGTTAGTCCGGACTTCGGTCCGATGCAGGGGACGGGGTCCGAGTCAGTTTCCGGACTTCAGTCCGATGCAGGGGGCAAGGCCCCAGTTAGTTCGGACCTCGGTCCGATGCAGTGGACAAGGCCCAGTATGTGCTTTATATGTATTGTATGGTATGTGGTAGTTTGGGGGAGCTCACTAAGCTTCGTGCTTATGGTTTTCAGTTTTGGCTTCAGGTACTTAGTTTTCAAAAGAGGTGCTCGGGAAGATTGCAGTGCACACACCATTTGTTCAGCCTGGGATGTTTATACTCTGATATACTTGACAGTTGTTATGATATTTTGAGATACATTGCTTATCATTTTTATATGAGGTTTATTGACTATGGTTTTTATTATTAAATTAAACGAAATTTTCAGACTGTGTTTTTGGGATGTTACAAGAAACATCAACAATTCTTCAACTTGATTTGGATGCTAGTCCTTCTTGTATATTTTAGTTTTTCTTAAGCCTTAAAGACATATACCAAATAAGTCTTAAGGAGAAGCAACTAATGAGCACTCAAACTCTACACAACAATTTGCAAGAGATGGGAGGGCATGAGCCTTGGAAACCCCACAAATTTATGAGAGAAAATAGGAGAATAAGTGTAAGAAAAAAAAATAGTTTAGTTTTTGTCTAACCTATTCTTTATATACTTACATGGACATATGAAAGACCATTCTTCCATTTAATGTGTAACTAACTTCTTGTAAAAAAGCATGAGTGTAACAAAAGTCAAATAAGTAAACATTTTCACCTCATGAAGCAACCTACAGTTATGGTGAGGGAGGTGGGGTCTTGACTTGTCTTTCACTTATAAATTTATATCACATGAATTATGACTAGTTTTGTTCTCTTTTATTATTATTTCCTATAAACATTATTTCCCTTTATGTTAGTAAAATATTATTTCCATAAAATAACAATTTTTCCAATTGAATACAAGAAATATAAATATTTATCAATGATTAAATTCTTATAAATAATATATTAACATCAAGTTGTTGTTAGTGTGACATTTTAAAATAATATATTTTCTAGTAATATCATCCTATAATGTTTCTTGAGTTTAAAGATCTTTCAACTATTTAATTATGCGGCGTTAATAATGACTTATCAAAATTTAAAAAATGACACAAAAGATACTAAGTTTTTTTTTCTAATTTTGACACTTAATTTCACTTTTTGTTTTTTTTTTTTTTTTTCCAGTTTTGACACTCCGTTTGTTTCTAATAGAAGATCATTTTTCCAATTTCATTCATTATTTATCATTTCCATTTGAAAATGTATAAATAAACATTTTTTACATTTAAATCCTAATGTTATATATAAATATGTATTATTTATATTTTAAACATATTTTTCTTTAAATACACAATTTTAATATGATATTGGAGGGCACGAAATGAAAATTCAGATAAACTAATGTGATCTTAAGAAAATGAGGGTCTGAGGGTTGTGTCTCCTGTGTGGTTCCAAGTGGCATCTCCCCTGACGGTTTCCAAGGGTTTCACTAACATCCCAACTATCCTGTTGGGAACCAACAGACACAAGTTTCCGTCATAAATAACCGAAAATAACTATCGTTTCTTGCATATATTGATATTTTTTGGTTCATGCAAATACATTCCTTCTTCACTTAATGTTACTTTGCAAAAAATATTTTCTCAAAGAACATCAAACAAACAAGGTATTTTGTGTTTATGATTTTTAAATTTTACATGAAATCCAAATAAAGTGTTCTTGGATTATCCAAAATATGGTTTCGTGTTACCCCACATGACCGTAATTACAAACTTAGGAAAATGTTTTCACATATGAAACTTGAAATATTCAAGTTATAATTGATATTCGCTAACCATTTTTAACATAAATTACAAATAAAATAAGAGAAATCGAACAAATTTCACAAGATACAAACTGTATGGTTACATGTAATAATAATAATAATAATAATAATAATAATAATAATAATAATACAAAGTCGCACATTTATATGCTACATGAAATATGAATTTGTTGGGTTAAATATTACAATTTGTCACTAAAATCGAACAACTTCCAACTATAAATTATAAACAATTTAACGAAACCAAAAGATAACAATGAAAACATAAGTTGTACCGATAAAAATACAAATCCTAGCTATATGCTTGATTTAATTTCAAATGACTCAATTGACAATTAATAAGTTTCATATCATCCATTAATTACCACGGGTTCAATTACAAAATATGTTGCTATTAATACATATTTGTATGTATAACTACATGTGTGGATCTACGTGCCTACAATTAAATTTCTTAGATTTCTAAAGTGTACACCAAGTTTTAGAGTTGTTGAAGTTTTTTATTAAATTCTTTTATGTCTGGAATTCTAGTCTCAAATGTACTTTTTTGTTAGAAAAAAAAAAATACATGTAATATATATAGTTATTCTGAATTAATACATTCAAGACAAAAACGTTATTTTTTTGAAATATTTGGTTATTTTTCGAAATATTCTACAACTTAAATATCATCTAATATTGATAGATATTAACTATTATAAGCCTAATACTTTAAAATAACTTAATTTAGAACCATATATATATATATATATATATATATATATATATATATATATATATATATATATATATATATATATATATATATATATATATATAGTTAATTTTCATCTTGATGCTATAAGTCGTACAAACTCCACACCCTCTGATATAATGTTTTCTTTTTGTTATTTGCCCAATTATTAAAGTTAAAGAACCATAATCTTCTCTTAGTAAAGAAAGAATTGAAAAAATTGGTCCTTATGTTTTGTCGAAAATTACCATATTTTTTCTAAAAAGTTTTGAAATGGAACCGAGTTCAAAATAAATTTTGGTCCAAATATTTTTGAAAATATTTAAAAGGATAGATTTACCCTAATTAATTTTTTTTCTATATATTTTTTAAAATTTTATTATTTTTATGATTTAAAATTAAATTGTAATGTCCCAAAAATTCATGGTAAAAATTTTATTTTTAGAGTAACCCAAAAACCAACACTCATTGGTTTCCAATAAAAAGATAATCATAGTATGATAATGTATCCTCAACAATAACAAATCAAAAGGTAATGAAGAAATAAACTCCGGGGTGTGCAATACGATCATTCCTATCTTTTTCCTTTTGAATCGGAAGTACCTCAAAACAATATAAACACAAACCGTAAGTACGAAACTTAGTGAGTTCCCCCCAAAATACCATATATCAAACGAGAATGGGTCCCGCCCAACATACATGATTCGGGCCCCACCCATATCTTTCTGGCCCCACCCATATAATCGGGCCATACCCATATAAAACATACATAATCGTGCCCCGCCCGTATAAAACATACATACACATACAACTAGCATCCTACAAACATAATCCAATGGGCCGACATTGATGCCTTCAACCCACGAGTATAGTGAGGAGACTCACCTCACAGACGAAATCAACAATAAATCTCACAGCAGAAGTACGGGTGCTAAAAACAACCTAATCAACCATACAAGATGAACCCTTAATCCACATTCTAAATTTAGAAATTTGGTCAAAAGTCAACAAGGTCAAAGTCAAAGTCATAATAGTCGGCCTCTACGTCGTGGCCATCCTTTGGCCATGTTGTGGCCTACAGGTCTAAACCCATTCAAAATCCAAGTCAATATGGCCTCAACCGATCTCCACGTCGTGGCAGCTATCAGACAAAATAATCGTGGCTCTCCTTCAGTTCCCATACCGTGCAGCCACCCGCCATACCATGATGACGCTGAAATGACGTTCTTAAACCATTCAGTCCTTGATCCACTAAGCCCTTAACCTATCTTCCCTGGAATGCTTCTAGGTCCCCTAAGGGTCCATAAAAATCCAAACTTTATGGACATGCATGCCTCATGCATGTCCTTTCCCAAGTTAAGTAAGATATGGAGAAATATGACCTAAAACCCAATCATGATTCACAAATTACCACAAGGTTCTAGATCTATAAGATATAATACTCAAGGGGCATGAGGAATCATAAAGTTGCTAACTTTATCTCTTCTAACATATCAAACACAAAAAATACTCCATAATGTGCAAAAACCTATAATCTATGAAGATAACACTATTAAGAATGGAACCAGGAAGCTCGCCAAAGGTCAAGAGAGTAAACACAAGGGGTGGAGGTGGATTGCTTGCTAATTCTTGCACTATACCTCCTTTTTTTTCCTTCAAATATCACAAAAGTACCAAAAATGAGCTCACAACCTGCAAAGAAGGTTGGGGTTAGGGTTTTTGAGTTTGGGAGAGTAATGGAGGTTGAATGATCACCAAACCCTAGCCATCATGTCCGTTAAATAGGGCCCAAAGCCCAAGAATTAGGGTTTTCTCCAAAAGCAGCAGTCAGGTCGTGGCAATACATGACCACATCGTGGCAGTCATTAAAACCCCACGATCAAAAAGACACTGCCACGTCGTGGTGAAGCCTTCGCCACAAATTCAAAATTTAGTAATTAATTAATACCTAAAATGGATTTTACGACTCTCCCCCACTTGAATCAGACTTCGTCCTTGAAGTCCGCCTCCACAAACAATTCAGAGTAGTGCTCCTTCATGTCCACCTTAGGTTCCCAAGTCCATTCATAACTTTATTGGTGTTTCCATTTCACCTTCACCAAGCCTACCACCTTGTTGCGCAAGGCCTTCGTCTTCTTGTCAAGTATCGCAACTGGTCTCTCCGCATAGTTTAGGCGACCGTCCACCTGAATATCATCCAATGGAACTATTACGGAATCATTGGCTATGCACTTCCATAACAGAGAGACATGAAAAAAACTGTGAATCTGGTTGAGCTCGTCCGACAAATCCAACAGGTATGTCACCTTGCCCACTCGAGCGATGACCCTAAATAGACCAATAAACCTAGGGTCCAACTTGCGCTGCTTCCTAAACCGGATGATACCTTTCCAAGGCGACACCTTCATGAGCATAAAATCCCTAACCCGAAACTCTAAATTTGAATGGCGTTTGTCTGCATAGCTCTTCTGACGTCTGTGCGTGGTTCGAAGCCTCCTGCGTACCTACTAAATCAGCTCAGTAGTCTTGTATACAACCTCGGTACTCCCTATGACTCGCTGTCTAACCTCACCTCAACAAATTGGGGTCCGACATTTCCTCATATAAAGCATCTCAAAAGGAGGTCGGTCGTTACTAGCGTGATAACTGTGTTGTACGAGAACTCTGCCAAGGGTAGATATGTATCCCAACTCCCGCCAAAATCCAACACACATGCTTGGAGCATATCCTCGAGTGGCTGAATTGTCCTCTCGCTTTGTGCATAAGTCTCGGGGTGATAAGCTATACTAAAATGCAACTGAATACCCAACTCCTCATGGAATTTCCTCTAAAACCTGTAGGTGAAACGAACATCCCGATCAGAGACCACATAAACTGGCACTCCGTGTCATGATACCACCTCACGAATGTAGACATCGGCCAACTTCTCTGCAAAAATACTCTCTTAAATAGGGATGAAGTGTGGAATCTTGGTTAATCGATCCACAATGACCCAAATCGAATCTATCCTACATGTCATCTAAGGTAACTTTGTAATGAAGTCCATAGCAATCTGTTCCCATTTCCACATGGGAATATCCAACAGTTTCATCCTTTTATGAGGCCTCTGATGTTCGGCCTTGAATCTTCGACAAGGCAAGCACCTCTCCACATACCAAGTCATGTCCCGCTTAATGCAAGGCTACCAATAATCGGGTCGAAGGTTCCTGTACATCTTTTCCGCACCTATATGAATCAAAAACTTTGACTTATTCGCCCCCCCCCCATCATTAGTTGTCGTGTATCGCCTAAATGTGGTTCCCAAATCCTCCGATGCAAGGTCAATAATCCCCGACTATCATAATCCAAATGAGGAAACTTAACCCACAACACACTTACTCTTGTGGTGCTCCGCTTTCATAACCTCGACCTGAGCCTCATGTATCTGCTCGAGTAAAATGGTAACCACTGAAATCCTCAAAAATAGATCCCAAGTAGGTGTGCTAGTCACCTTGTGAATTAGTGCATCGACCACTATGTGGCCTTCCCGGGGTGGTATAAGATCTCGTAATCGTAGTCCTTCACTACATCAAGCGACTTATGCCGCCTCATATTCAGATTTGGATGATCCATCAAGTACCTATAGCTCTTGCGATCTGTAAAAATGGCACAACAGACCCTATAAAGGTAATGTCGCCAAATCTTGAGGGCGAAAACCACAACGCCCAACTACAGATCATGCATAGGGTAATTCACCTTAAGAGGCTTCAGCTGCCTTGACGCATAAGCAATCACATGACCCCGTTGCATTAGGACTACACCCAATTACGTGATTGAAGAATCACAATAAATCACAAAGTCATCAAAACGCTCGCGTAGGGTCAAAATCGGAGCCTCACACAATCTCTGTCTCACAGTCTCAAATGTCGTCTGTTGCTCAGGCCCCCAACGAAAGGTAATTGTATTCTTCATGAATCTAGTCAACGGAACTGCCATCCTGTAGAAATTATCAATAAACCTCCGTTAATAACCTGCTAGGCCAAGGAACCTCTAAATCTCAGATGGAGACCCCAGAACATCCTACAGCATCACAACCTCGATTTTGGTCGGATAGACCAATATACCCTTCTGATTGACAAGATGCCCTAAGAATTGCACATCACGGAACCAGAACTCACATTTGGAGAATTTGACATAAAGCCTCTCCCTCCTCAAAGTCTCCAGAATCTCTTGCAATTGATCCTTATGTTTATCCTTGGTCTTAGAATAGATCAAGACATCATCAACGAAAACTATAACACTGTGACTTTTCACCCATTTTTTTTAAATTCAAACACTTTTTAACAGAATATGTTGCGGAAGACTTATTATGATTATTTCAAAAACATCACCAATGTTACTTTCATGTCAAAACAAACCCATCAAAGTTTAAAGTTCACAAAACATAATGATGAAAACCCAACATGCCCAAATGGTATCATAACTAAAGATACTAAATAAAACTAGCCAATGGTTCCCATCCTCACTAAGGCATCATGTCAAGCTACCTGTACATAAAAACCAACAAGCAATGAAAAAGCTTTACATAAGCTAAGTGAGTCAATTATAATACAATGTTAAGAGAACACACATATCATAGATGGATTCACACAAAACATCCACATACAGTCAAATACTCACAAGCAAGATATATAACATCACACCGCATAACAAACACATGTCTAGCTTAATTTATTTAGTTCTTATTTTATTAGTTACTCTCCTTAACCCCGTTGTAACTAATTTTATTGTGTCGATTCACTGCTTAAATATTAATATATAATATTTTGTTTCTCCGCTTTACATTAATAATTAGTCACCGCTCACCATCGTTGTAATTATTAAAGTTATACCTCCTAGTTAAGGTCTATTTATTCACCGAAAACCCCTAAGGCAAGAACCCCGTTCGTTACTAACATGACCGACACGACCCAATGCACTAGATGAGGCACGAATCTCACCCATAATCATTGCTCCCTGTGCGCTGTGTTCGCTACTTTGAATTTGCACATACGTATACATGCGTTGTCGTTAAGGATTGGTACGAGCGGTGCCAATTCCATCATGTGTAACACTCTAAAATTTCAAACAATTTTTTCATTTTTAAACACATAAAAACTCATGTCACATTTCTCAAAAACCACAATTGTCTCAAATATCAAACACAAATCCACAAAATAATTGATAGTATCCCAGAATCCTCAAACATAGTCTCGAACAAGTGTGCACAATCAAGTCGGCACCTTCCCGCGATCCTGAGAAGTACCTGAAACACATAACACATAACACGGTAAGCACGAAGCTTAGTTAGTTCCCCAAAATACCACGTACAAAAATAATAAGCCTCTCATGGATATAACTCGGCATGGACCCTCCGGTCTCATGCGTCTCGGTGAGGACCCTCCGGTCTCATGGCTTGGTGTGGACCCTTTCGTCATATGTCTCAGTGAGGACCCTCCGGTCTCATAGCTCGGGTTGGACCCTCCAGTTCTATATCTCAGTGAAGACCCTCCGGTCTCACAACTCGGTTTGGACCCTTCGGTCCTAACTCAGTAAAGCACAAAAGACTATAACATATATCACAAAGACAAAATGCATAATATCACATAACTCAATATAAGCACATAGGACCCTCCATTCGATAACTCAAATAATACCCTCTGGTCACTTGGTATTACCACTCAGGTAAGTATAGTGAGAAGACTCACCTCGGAAGTAAGCAAGTAGATCTAGTACCCCACGAACAGTTTAGAATCCGCCTACATAATATAATTATTTCTAATAAGCAAATCGAAATAACCAATCTGAAATGCTAAGCTAGCTCCTCCACTAAATCTTAAAAGGGTGAAAAGACCATTTTACCCCACCATGGTCTCCAAAGGTCCACAGTTGACCAAACCCTAAAAGTCAACAGAAGTCAACACTCAAGTCAACAGTCCATGTTGACTAAACTCATCGAGTGTGTTGGGTTTTAGTATACTACAACATCCTATGGTGCACATACAACCCTAAATACCGTGGATCTATGTTTTCTCTATTATACATGCAAATATGAAGTTTCCAAGATATTACCCTATACTAGCATACAAATATCATATACTTGGGTAATAAAATAAATAGAATACATACCTTGTTGTTGTTGCTTGACTCCATGAAGCTTGAGAGCCTAGTGCCCCAAGTGTGACACCTTAAATGGTTCACACAACATCATGAACACTTGGAATAACCATGAGAAGAAGACACTCCAAGCTCAAATTGACTACCCCTCATATGTGTATTACTTGTATTAATTTCTTGAGCTAAATGGGTCCTTATATAGTGTGCACATTAGGGTTACACCATGTAACCCATGACTATCCATTCCTTAGGCTCCATGGGTTTTAACCTCCATGGAGTATCCATGGACCACCACATGGGTTAAACCCAACATAAGGAATCTTGGATCATAAGCCCACATATATAAGAATGAATGATTTACACAATCAATCCCCATATATTTAATTAGTCTCTTTTGATCACTAAATTAAGTCCAAATTAATTCTTGATCAATACTAATTAAATAACATGATTTCATATTAATATATTAGAACTTATAATATATTAATATGTCACAAATTTCTTTTTCTCACAAATGGTCTATCCAAATGTTCCGATGCCATGCAACCCAAATGGACCATGCCAAGTCGGGTCAAGTACATACCAATTATAGTATGGACTTAGACACTAATCCAACAGTCTCCCACTTGGATAAATCTAAAACTATTATTGAGTACGACTTCAAACCTAACTGGCAATCGTAGTTCTCAAAAGCCGTTGTCGAACTCTGACCTTGTCGATGAACTCTGACCTTTGTCAATGACTTGTCCATTAGATAAGGGATCATATATTCCTCCATTCTAGATATCATATAGACTGAGACATGGATTAAAATCATTCTCTCTGTCCATTTGTTGTTTCTCGATTTCCGATTTATGACGACTGACTGATTGAACAAATCAAATCAGTCCTGGCTTGGCCAAGCACTCACATGTATCATCATTAAATCATCAAGGGGCCCACAGATATCACTTTTATCCAGAAGGTAAAAGGAATGGATAAACTTCGACTCATATGGCTTGTTCTACTACTTGTTGAATCATACACAAAGGCACGTTTTATAACATCGAGTTACCGAATGTGTTTTCGTGCAATCAATGTACAACCAACTCATAGTAACAACTCATATCTCTAGGTTTGAAGAATATAAGATATTATCATATCATGATCACTCATGATAAAATCCATGAAGTGATTCAAATGAGTGCGGGTTGAATCCAATACTCAGAACTTATGAGCACTCATGAGTGTTGTAGCACAACTTTGTCCACCAACTTGGACCTCTACAAGCCAACCCATGATAGTCTTGATTCATATCTAGTTCCAACATATGACCGACTGTGGATAGTTTTGAATAACTTAGACATTCCGGAAGAATAACCTAGTTATTATGGAAGTCAAAACATGCAAAGTGAAACACAAGAATAAATGAATCTAATATGGTATCAAAACCTATGAATATAAATAAAACACTTTCTATTTATCACCATACTGATTACTCATTATTCATTGTTTCGGTTTTATCAACTTTATACTTGAATTAAAACACTAGGTGTCCCATGCTCCAAGCATGTACACTATGTTTTCTAAACAATAGCTTTGTCATACACCAAGTATGCACTATATGTTTGTCTATGATCCTTACTTTTGTGAAATAAACCAATTGACCAAACTTTCAATGATTCTAATTTCACACTCCATCGATGCAAGCAGAACACAGCGGATGATGTTAAGTACTTTAATGATATGATTCAATGGTACATTCGGTTCAGACATACTATCTTGTCGCTGATCTCACGTCTGTTTGATACAACGAAGAAAGTTCCCGCTGTTGGCCCAAGCAAGAAGAAGAAGTAGTCTCGCTCCAATTTGACGCAAAGGGGGGGGGGGGATTGGTGGGTCGTATTTTGTATTGCGTCTATTGGGCTCGTTAGTTAGTCTAATATGTCTCTCCGATATGGGCCTGTCCATCCATGAGTTTAGTAGGGTTTTGTATATATAGGTGCTTGCATGCATCTTAGACGAAAACGATAAGTAACGTTTAGAGGTTTCTTTGTTCAACAAAATTATCGTTCTTGTTTTTGTAACCCTAAGTATCCTCTACAGCGGAAGTTCTTAGTCGAGCTCTGCTGAGGATTGAGTAATCTAATCATTCGACACATCTTGATTCATACTTGGGTTATTTACTGCATTTATATTCATCGCTTACCTGTTACATAGATCTAATCGATCATCAAGTTAATTAATAACTTATCACTTTCACCTAGCATAGACAAGTATTCAGACAATATGCACACATAGCACGTAGTTTATATAAAGTACTTCATATCTATGTGTAAGATGAAAGTAACTATGCACTCACCTGATTAGGTGGTGACTCGGCACTCGGACAGCGCTTCGTTACTCTTAAAACAATTTTCCCTCGACAAAACCTAGCATAAAGTCTAACTATTATTATTATTATATAAGCGCGAAACAATACTTTTCACCCACTATATACAGACGAGGCCAGACATGGAACACCGGAGGGCAGGATCATTTCTGCATAAAAGCACGCCTGAATCCAGCAACCCAAGCGGCCTTCAAAACCGGAATCCCCGTACCGCGAGTGGTTAAAAAGATATTATAACGACGCTTAAATAACCCATAATAATAGCCTAAATAATTATTATAAGTTCCTAATAACGATACTATATTAAAACATAAGCTATACTAGAGGTAGGGTAGGTATAGCTCACTTACAGCGGGTTTCCTTGGAAACGGGGCTCCACCGGAGCAGAGTTTCTGAGCCGAAGGCTCTTCTTTTCGGAGCCGTCAGGCGCTACGGGTCTTCCGCCTCGTGCTAGGGGGTTCCCTAGGCTTTTTTTTGGGGGGGGGGGGTTTGGGAGGTTTAGAGAGAGTTTCTAGAAAGAGAACGATGGGGTGAAGTTGTGAGGTTGAGGGTTGCCCCGACACCTCTATTTACAGTGCTCCTGGAGCGTCACCACGTCGTGGTGTTGCGTAGGCTCCAAGTTTTCACCTGGTGCTGACACGTGGCGACGCACACAGGGTGGAAATCAACCGATTTTCAAAAATTCATAACTTTTGCATACGAACTCTGTTTTCGACATTCTTTTTTCCACGCGTAGGTAAAAACAATATCTACAACTTTCATTTAGACTCCGTCGGTTAGTTCTTGACCGATCTTAAATTTAACAGTAGGAGGAGATTAGACTGTTAAATAACAGCGGAGAATTCGTATCTCCTTCATACAGACTCTGTTTTCTTCTATCTTTTTACTATTGAGTTCCTATTAATGAGATCCTCAACTCTCATTAAGGTTGCGTAGGCCAAAAACCGCTCAAACTAAAATTCGAGTTTCGGGTCGTGCACTGCTATGCCAAATCTTAGAAAAATCATAACTTCCTCATACGAAGTCAGATTTGGGCATTCTTTTTTTGTATGTTCCCGGTTTAACATATACGACAACTTTTGGTTAAGATTATTTATTCGAAATAATCTTTTGTCGAAAAGTCGTTTTCGACCCTATTATCTCTAAATTGACTAGCCCGGATCTACGGGAGTTACAATCTCCCCCTGTTTTTGGGGAGAATACATGTGCTTATATATATATATATATATATATATATATATGTGTGTGTGTGTGTGTGTGTGTGTGTTTTGTGCAAAAACATACCACAACCATTGTTGTCATTTTATTTGAAAATGCTTCAAGAACTAAGTTTATCAAATGTTGTTTTAACTAATAACATGATATGTACACGTAAACTAGTTTTCAAATTTGTTAAATATACACATGTTAGGTTGTTTAAAATAAAACAATAAGTCACAAGAACATATGCTAGATACTACAAAACTTATGATTTTATGAGACATTGTATGTCATAAAAAGGATGTCATAAAGCATTATCACCTTTGTAGTAATTCAAAGATTAAAACTATTACCAAGCATGTATATTTACATGTTTAAATACATAAATTTTATTCATGTACTTAGGATCATTACTTTGAAACGTATCTCTTTATAAAAGCGAGTACATTACACTTTTACATTATATACCGAACATACTCAAATTTTATAAACATTATGCAATTCATTATGCCTAGTAACTTATTCACATATAAGTTAGCGATGAGAGCTATTCACATACCTTAGTTAAGGGCTTTATAGTGAGATACTATTCATAAGCTAAGTCTAAACACTTAGCATACCAACACTACTATAACTTTTAATCTTTGGAGCGAGATACATGTGTATAGATCTATACGGGGTTGACATCCCCACATGTGGTTGCTAGCTACAACCTAGACCAACCAATTGAAGCGGGTGATAGGTATATGCAATCGTTACTACGACGTACAATGAAGCGTTTTAGGGGGTACATTCAGTCACATAGCTCGGTTATATGACTCACTATAAACATTAACTCGAATCTCTCTCTCTCTCTCACACACACACACACACACTACAAACCATGGGCTCAGTTTCTCTCGAAACAGTTTTAAGTATGGATTTACTTATGCAAAGATACCTTTTGGTTTTCAAAGTTTATTTAGTCCTTAATCAACTAAGCCCTTAACCCATATTCTTTAGCTTCTAGGGCCCCTAAGGGTCCATAAAAATCCAAAATTTATGGACATACATGCCTCATGCATGTCCTTTCCCAAGTTAGGTCAAATGTGGAGAAATATGACCTAAAACCCAAGCATGATTCACAAATTACCATCTGGTTCTAGATTGATAACGTATATTTTACGCATATATTTATGACGTTTTCTTATTATTTTATACTATGTTTTTAGATTATTTAGAACTAAAAGATACTTAATACGCTTTGAAATGTTCAATTACAGTTAAAATGGGAGCTGGAATGCAAAAGGAGAAGAAAGGAGCTAAAAAGATGCAAAAAGGATGTTACTGGACAACTTGACCCCTTGTCAATGTTTTGGCCATATCTCATGAACCGTAACTCCGATTGACGAGATTCAAAATGATCTGAAAACTAGACACAACTGCGGACAATTTTTGTGTTTTGAGACAATTTCGATTCCCAATTACCACGATGTGGTAAATCGAAACTTCACGATCATTGAGACTGACTTGGAGAATACGGGATATACACGGGGACCACGACGTGGTGCCATTACCATGTCGTGGTGATCAGATTTTCTAGAATCTATATATTTTGAGCATCTAGATGATTTTTAGAGGGGATTTTTATTGATCATTGGTCGATAAGAAATCTCAGAGAATCTGGTTTGAGGGTCTAAAGGTGGTCGGATGGCCGTTAAGCTGACAAGAGCGAAGATCTGAAGGATTGGAGAGAGAATTCATGTCGTTAATCATGTAGTTTGTTATCATGACCATGTTTAGCATTCCTATGTGATTCTATTATGTGTTACTTTCTGATTTGGGTGTTAAAACCTTCTACTTTATGTTTATGATTGAATGAATCTTTGAATTTATGGTTTAATTGCTATTTGGATTGATTATTCTTATTTAATTTATTTTTTCAAGTTTGAATAAAGATCCACATGTGTTAATGATTGTTGTTTTGTTTCCTATTGCTGAATTAATAGAGTTTAGATGACCATATAGTTGTGTTAATTTGAATCATAGTTGTCTAACGACCATTTGTGATTGTGACTAGAGTTTTAACTAAAACCTAGGGTTAGGAAATAAAGTAATGAACTTTAATGTGTGTGCATGAGTAGATGACCACTCTATGCATGATTTAACTCCTATTACCATTAGAGTTAAATAATATCAAATCTTCCTTAATACGAACTGAATACTGATTTACATGATTGTTTGTTCACTTGACCAATGAATTAATAATTGTGTTGAAATCAAAGGATTAGTAGCATGACCATGATACTAGTCATATTAGGAATTGGTGAATACTGAATAAATATCCATTGTATCGGTAGTTATCCATTAAGTTGAGATGTAATTTATCCAGACCAAAGTACCTTAAGAAATTCGTCTTCCAGTCAATTTATCGATATTTGATGTTAAGTGGTATTTAAAGTATTTATTAAAACATTTCTTTATTGGTTTAGTGTGTTTAGTGTAACCTATAATCAAAAACTCCAAATTAATTCACCACCATTCCCCTTGTGTTTGACACCTATTCTTACCACAACTACACTATTACACGATTAGGTTCACTGCCTAGTGTGTGTGTGTGTTAGTCTGGTTGCGATAAATTCAGTTTTATAAATTTAAAACTTTTATAATTAATATATATATATATATATATATATATATATATATAAACACATCATAGGTTTACAAGATATAATACTCAAGGGACATAGAGGAGTCATAAAGTTGCTAACTTTATTTCTTCTAACCTACCAAACACGACCAATAGTCCAAAATGTGCCAAAACCTTTAGATCTCTGAATATAACACTATTAAGAATGGAACTAGGAAGCTCACCAAAGGTCTAGATAGTAAACACAAGGGGTGGAGGCGGATTGTTTGTTGGTTTTTGCACTACACTTCCTTCTTCTTCCTTCAAAGATCACAAAAGTACCAAAAATTAGCTCATAACATGCAAAGATGGATAGGGTTAGGGTTTCTGAGCTGGGAGAGTAATGGAGGTTGAATGATCACGAAGCCCTAACCATCATGTCCTTTAAATTGGGCCCAAATCCCACGAATTAGGGTTTTCTCCAAAAACAGCTGCCACACCGTGACAATACATGGCCACGTCGTGGCGGTCATTATAACCACGTGATCAAAAATGACACTGCCACGCCGTGGTGAAGCCTCCACCATGCCGTGGCCACCCTAAATGAAATACAAAAATTAGGAATTAATTTATACCTGAAACGGATGTTACATAAACAAAAACGGAAAAAAATATAACTCCATCCCTTGTAACCCTACCCCACTCACATGCCTCTTGTAAAAAACAAACACCATCTTATCTCTCTCTCTTAAATATTATCGGCCACCGTCGACTGTTAACCTCACCATCGCCGGACTACCACCTCTCGCCGGAACCCTTGCATTATCCGACAACAACATCAACCAAGAAGAAAAAAAGAGAGCGGAACATCCGACGACCCCGAACCACCCAAACCAATTCCGATTATGTAAATTTGAACCACCTCCGTAGTAATCGTCTAACCGAATTTGCAACGTCGTTGGGTCTAAAAATCCTTTAACGGAAGAAACCACTAAATCCGTCCTTTTTTTACCTCGATCAGATGGACCCAACTGGTAGAGTTTTGTCGCCACTGCCTCACTCTCACCTTCACCGGTTTAAGGTTTGTAGATTTGGAGCACCACCATCAGTTTTTTTGAAGATTTCATTGCAGATCTACAACGACACGGATCTGGAACGCTATCGGTTAGATCTCCAACAATGCCATCGCCAGATAACCACCAAATAAAGAAATGACATATAGCCGTCATCGGATAACGCAAAGTCGAATTAAATGAGGTGGTAGTAGTGGAAAATCGAGGGTTTGTTTTTGTCTTCTCTAGAAAATTGAGGTTTTTAAATCAAAGGTTCTCTAGGAGGTGGTGGTGGTAGTGTAAATTAGCGGTGGTAACGACATTCATATTTTCTGGCAGTTGTTGTATTCATATTTTACGGCGGTGGTGGTGGTATTCATACTTTCCGGCAGGGGTGGTTGCATTCATATTTTCCGGTAGTGGTGGAAGATGGGTTGGGGTGAGCAAAAGTAAACTCGAAAATCGAAAATTCGATAAAAACCGACAAAACCAAAACCGTAAAAAGAAACCAATGGTTCGGGTTTGATTTTTTTTAAACCAAAATATTGGGTCGGTTTCGGTTTTATAAAATGAAAAACCAAGAAAAACCGAACCGAACCGAATTTCATGAAATATATATATATATATATATATATATATATATATATATATATATATATATATATATATATATATATGGTGAGATCCTTTGAGAGCTCATAGTTTCCCGAGAACCCGAAACTAAAGGTGGAACGTTAGATCAAAATTAACTCGTTAAGGACATGATCGTCATCTTACCAATCTCATTTAATGTTTAAATTTTTGTGTTATTGGAAATATCAATAAAAATGTCTAAATATTAACATAATAAATCAAATTTTCAGATTTTTTTTATAAAAATAATAATTTTTGATTTTTTTAAAAAATGCATATTTTTATTTTTTTAAAACTTGAATTTTTTTTAAGAAATTGATTTTTTTAGAACTGCATTTTTTGTTAAAACAGTAATTTAAAAAAAGTATTTAAAAAAAAAACTGAAATATTAAAAAAAAAAACTATAACTTTTTTTACCAAAAAATCAACATTTTAGGTGTGTATATGCATATTTCTTATTCTATAATATTCATAAGTAAATCATTAAAAAAACTCATTTTTATTACTAATCTACAAACATAATAATACAAATATTTTATTTGATATAAAATAAAATATAAAAAAATGCTACAAAATTTCAAAGCGTTATCATGTCTCCGTGTCAAGATTTCCATATTTTTCTTCGGTTTATCACTTTTCACATCAATATTTTCTACAAATTCTTCCAAATCTACAAGAAAAAAATTGATTAAGGCAAGAAAACTCACAAAAATACATATGTATATATCATGTAAGATTAACATATGATTATATAATGTGATATTCACATGTAATTGTATCTTTTAGGATTCAAATGTGAAATTCATAAGAAAAAATTTTAAAAAAAATTAACGAAGAACACTCACACAAAATGCATGTGTGCATATAGACGTAATTTATGATTCACTTGTGATTTATATGTGAATCATATGTAATTCACTTGTGGTTTACATGTGAATCACATGTAATTCATATGTAATTTACATGTGAATCACATATAATTAATGTGTGATTTACTTGTGATTTACATGTGAATTACATGTGATTCATGTGATTCACATGTAATTTATATGTGATTGATTTGTCATTTATATGTGAATAACATGTAATTTATATGTGATTTACATGTGAATCACATATAATTCATGTGTGATTCACTTATGATTTACATGTGAATTATATGTGATTCATATGTGAATTACATGTGATTCACATGTACTTCATATGTGATTCATTTGTGATTTACATGTGAATCACATGTAATTCATATGTGATTTACATGTGAATCATATATAGGTCATGTGTGATTCAGTTTTGATTTACATGTGATTCATATGTGAATTACTTGTGATTCACATGTAATTCATATGTGATTCATCTGTGATTTACATGTGAATCATATGTGATTTACATTTGAATCACATATAATTCATGTGTGATTCATATGTGAATTACATGTGATTCACATGTAACTCATATGTGGTTCATTTGTGATTTACATGTGAATCACATGCAATTCATATATGATTTACATGTGAATCACATGCAATTCATATATGATTTACATGTGAATCACATATAATGCATGTTTAATTCACTTGTGATTTACATGTGAATTACATGTGATTCATATGTGAATTACAGTGATTCACATGTAATTCATATGTGATTCATTTGTTATTTACATGTGAATCATATGTAATTCATATGTGATTTACATGTGAATCACATATAATTCATGTGTGATCCACTTGTGATTTACATGTGAATTACATGTGATTCATATGTGAATTACATGTGATTCACATGTAATTCATATGTGATTCATTAGGGATTTACATGTGAAGTACATGATTTTATGATTATTCAAGGGATTTAATGGTGAAAAATAGTTTGGTTAGACATCACTACCTGACATCATTTATATCATAAAATCTCTTTATTCTTCATCATTTTTCTATATAAACTTTTTGATATTATGTGAGAATCACCTAAAATCCAAGAAATTTACAATTGTAGAAAGTTCTCACAACTACAGCTTCATTGGAACCTGAATGGAAAGTTGGTAAGAACAATTAAAAAAAACAAATTATGACAAGTTTGATATTGTCATTGAAGTTGTGGAAGACGAAGAAGAAGAAATAACACCTCTCGAGCATTGTTTTCGAATCAGGTATGCATCAGCCATACATTTTACCATCTCTTCTGATAATCTACTAGGTCAGTCATGAAATTCTTTTTATCTTAACTGTAAACAAGGTTTCTTCCAGGTTGAATGTAGGTTTCCCTTGGTCTATTATTCAAAGATACATGAGTTAGCTATAGGTAGTTAATTATCAACAAAAAGGTAAAACAGATAAAAAAAATCACACCTTCATTCATTAGTAGCAAAAGTATAATAGAAACACTTTGTTTCAACATTTGAGGCAAAAAATGTAGGTTTCCCTTGGTCTGAATTTTAGTCCTCACGCCAACATTTACCATATTTCTCACATGTGAAGTTTATTGTAATGGGTTCATCAGCTGACCTTGTTTGAAACTGGATGTATGTAGCCTTGTTGTGGCCACAATCTGGGCAATGAGCCTGCAAGAGACAAAGAACATCAAAAATTAAAGTTGCAAAAAGAACAAGTGCATCAATTTACTCAAATTGTGAAGCATATAAATACCTTGATATGTTCACTACAAGAAAAATAGCCTTTTACGACGCGCTAACCACGACACTCATTGATTTATGTTACGCAATGGAGAGTGACGTTAAAAAAGTGTCATCTCTTCAAAAAATTTAAGGATTTAGGTCATGCATTATTGCGTGCCCTTAAATTAGCGCCATACGAGAAAAAATTAAAAACACGGAGGGTGCTGTATCTTAAATGGGCGTCCTCTATGAGTGTCGCTTTATAATTTTAATGAAAAGCGCGTTTAGTAGATAGGGGGAAAATGAAATCCCTAAAATTTTGAAAACCCGCCTTCTTTTTTATCCTCCACTTTTGTTTCCTTCTTGCCCTAATTACGATCCTTTCTTCCCCCTCCATAGATTCTACTACCACCTTGCCTAGTTATCGACACTCCTTCCTTCGTTCCTCACTTGCCTTCTTTGCCTGACAATATCTCAAGAAGTACAACTCAGAAAGCGTACAAGTCGGACTTATGTGTTGGAACTCCGGTAGACTAAAATCCAGGCAACATGTAGCCTCGTGTGCCCTAGAATTTCAGGAATCATGAATTTGGCTTACTTGAATCTCGTTCCAAGCTGCTATCAGTTTCGCCACAGATTTTCGCCATTCCAAAATCGCATATTTTCGCGTTGAGTGACTATGATTGGGTTACAATTATGCTTGAGCTGACGATTGGGTTACAATTATTCTTGAAAGTGTGAAGAACTTACATGCTCCATCTACTTCTATCCTAGAGCCGATGATTTAGGGCCTTACAGCTTCTCATCCCACACAACACCGACGATTTAGGGCCTTACAAGCCCTAGCTCGGATTGAACTAAGGTATGCTTTACTAAGCATGATTTGTCATGATTTTTTGTTCTGCTTACAAGCCCTAGGTCCGATTTCAAGAAATATATCATTATCTTCAATGAAGCAGGTTTGATTCTTCTCTTCTGGTTGCACTAAGGTATGTTGTGCTTACTGTTATTCATCTAGTCTCTTCTTCTTCTTCTTCTTCTTCTTCCCTGATATCTTAATTTTTCGTGTAACACCTACAATTTCTTCACTTTTGGAACACGTACAATTTCTTCACTTATTCTTCTTCTTCTTCTTCCTTAATATCTTAAGCCATATTAGAACCCTAATTCCAGAAGAATCCGATTGGTTTTATAATATTTCATATATCTTTTTTGATGTTTTTACTGATTTGTTTCTATGAAAACAACAAATGAAATGGGTCTAGGAGAAACCATTGAGCTGCTTGCTTGTATATTTGCACAATAGAAAATCGGACATACATGTTGACGATATAAGAAACAAGACAATACAAGTTGCTGGAGAGCAGAAATCTAACATCAAAAGAATGAAGAAAGAGCGTGTGTGTGGGGCTGTAAGTGAAATCTCAAAGTATAAAGTTTTTTTTGGGTACAATGTGATGTATGTGATGCTTGCCGACATGCAAATTGTGTAGGCTATCCATATAAAGAAACATATTCAGAACTAATAAAAGATTCAGAAAGCTTGAATGGTGATTCAAGAAAACACAAAAGTTAAGGCTCCAAAATCGTTATTTGTGATGGGGACCACATTTGTCCATTTTGCTTAGAACTGATTCAAGCAACCAGTTCCCCTGTTCCTACTGGTTCAACTCTTGTAGTATGTCCAGCACCAATATTGCCACAGTGACATGCTGAAATAACTCGGTAAACCTTAACTATTACTATTTATTGATTCAGCTTTATTGTACATATGCATGCTCCTTCATGTAAATGGTTTATTTCTTTTTGCAGTCATACAAGTCCAGGTTCACAAAAAGTTGTTGTGTATGAAGGAGCCAAACACATGACCTTTTCCATTTGCTTTTGATTGGTTGAAGTTTGGTTCGGTAGCAGATTTGTGCTAGGTTATAGATACATTGCTTTAATTTGATGCTTATGTTGTGTGTGATTTTTGCAATTGCCTTTTAGCTGTCCCTGATTTTCATTTATACTTGCTACGAAAAAAAATGATAACTATTCTCTTATAATTACTTAAGTTCTTATTCATGTTTGAGACTTTCGATTTCACAGGTTGTATCTAATTGTAGTTGGGAGAATGCTTAGGTTTTCATTACATATAGACCATGATAATATCTAACAAAAGTGAATTTGTTCATATTAGATTAATGATACATTGAATATGATTAGTGACTTGAGCATACTTATCTTTTTGCACTGAATCATACTCCTTCTAGAACGTTGCTTCTAAATCTTTTCATAAAAATTGTGAACATTTAATCATGGGGAAAATAATCTTGACTCATTACTTGTTGGTCCTATTGACATGCTCTACAAGTGATGGAAAAAGAGATTGAATGAAAAAATGATTTATGGAATCCAGGGACTTTTGAGTTTTGAGGTTACACTGTTTCAATTTTCACTGCACAAAACTTAGATATTGCAATAGCCACATCTGATGGTATTAAGTGGTATTTACTTTTTACTAATTAGTAATTTCTGTCTAATTATTTATTATCTTCTTTATTCAATAAATAAAAATCATTCATCTCAGGTATAAATTTATGGGGCCAGATTTGCTAGAAGACAACACAGACAATGTGTGGGAACCCCAGAGGTATAAATTTTAATTTATTTTAAATGGTTTATGGGTATTTTGGTAATTTGATGATACATATAGGTTCAGGAAGTTTTGGATGAAATTGGTGCTCCTTCTATACCATTAAGTGTTATTACAAAAGTTGCAAAGATACAGTTTTTGTATATACAGTGGATAAAGTGATTCTTGGAAATAGGTGGTTGAGAAAAGCCACTGGAATTCAACCCAAATTCACGTTTGTGGTTGACTCATTTGAGAAAAGGTAATGAGGGTATTTATGTCTTTTGCTTCTTATTGACATAATACAAATACAATATGTTTATATTGTTGCAGGAGTGCAACTTCTTTTCAAAGGGCATCCATGTTACCTCATGGTGGAGTTCCTGATTCCGATTCCGATTTCGATTCCGAAAACAAAAAACTCTAGCTTTATATGTAAGAGTGAGCATAAGCGGGTACCCGGCCAAATTTGTTGGAACTGGAACCGGCGGTTCCTAGGATTTTGGAACCGGAACCGGAACCGGTTAAATCGGTTCCTAAGATTTTAGAACCGCTCCCGGAACCGGTTCCGGTTTCGGGTACCCGGTGTCTAATTAAAAAACCAATATAATTACAAACATTTGATTATAAAGTTTTTTTTTGTTCTGTTGTAGACCTTCGTTGTGTATAACTTATATCACGTTTGGTTTTTTTTCCTGTTAATAGCTATATAAGTGATGAAATGGTAAAAAATAGATGACATAAGCCATAAAAGCTAAACAAATGTTTTCTACAAATTTGTTGTAGAACCAAAATTACATAACTAAATTCTGGAAATACATAGTTAATTCACACAATACATTTTTATCTAATTTATACAAAATTTTATAATTCACGCACAGTGCATTGTTAGTCTAGTATATAAAAATATTGAATTTAGTGTAGTGAGGTATGTTAATATTTAAAAAGAACAGTAGGTACATGTAGCTTTGTAAATCTAACAAACATTAAGAATTTTGGAACATTTCATATATATATATATATATATATATATATATATATATATATATATATAACCCACAATAATAACTCTTGTTCCCTTGTGAGTGTCCTAAGAGTAAGGAGGTGAGATTTCATAAGAGAGGTCTTGGAATGGCTTATACCCTTTTTTATCATCATTTTTTGTTTTATGTCTTATGTAATAAGTGTGATACATTTACTGATATTAATATCTCCATGAAGGCTCGGAGCGCATTTTGGTCACTCAAAGGCATTATATGGCTTCAAGCAGTTGTTCGTGGTCAAATAGTTTGGCTTTCCGGAAATTTCCCTTAAATGCTTCAAAAAAACCTCTACAAGAACATTTGGTACCTCATCCTTTTTGTTTAGTTCTATTTAATTATCGCTCTTCTCATACAATATCTTCCCCCTTTTTTGACTTCAATTTGTTCCACTACACATCTTTACTAATATAGTCTGTATTGGAATTAGGATTCCTACAATTGTGTAATATTTTTATAGTACATTTTTGTAATACAAGGAAACAAAACTGGATGCAAAACAAATATATAAAAGTATATTACTTTTTTTTTGTATTCAACCTTAAATTCATGGATAAAATAAAACAAATTTATATAATTTGGGGCACATACAAAAAAGTATATATATTACTAACCAACTATATTTCTCATTGAGTGTGATATCTCTGCTTTTCTGATGAGCCTTCAACTTTTTCCATCCAAAAAGCGATTAAGCGATATCTCACCTCATATGAACCATAACCAATAAATATACACTTTTATCTTAAATATGAACCTTAACTGTGTTCCAATTAAATGTGGGAGTCGTGTTGTACTTATGATTAACGGGTATGCAATGTAATCTCTCTTGCTTAGTTGCTTCTTGCCCTTTGATAAGTGGTATCTTACCCTATACATTAACATTTTAAGGGAAGTCAGAACTCAGAAGCTATCTATATGCATATTGTTTTATCTTTTTCAAAGTAAATACGATTGCTAATTATGTATTTCTTTTTGACAAATTGGATTTGTGATTTGAAAATTGTAAATCTCATATTAGGGGGGACACTTGTAATGGAGCTGATGATTGTTGCTGGAAAGGTTGTTCCTATTTTACAGCTGGAACATGGAGTAGCTGTTGTTACAGTGTATGCAGGGTCATTCATGACTTCTCTTGATATGGGAGGTTTGTTAAGTTCATTTTGTTTTCTGATGCAAAAAATAGTGGCTGATATCTTTGTGTTGTGTTGTGGTGTAGGGTTTTCAATATTTATAATTAAGGTAGAGCAAGCAATTCTGCAATGCCTGGATGTTGTAGCTAAGGCTCCGCATTGGCCTATTAGTGTTGATGGTTGGTAATTCCACCTGGCCTCGTTAAGGTAACAACATATCTGTTGTTCAAACTTCAAAACCCTACTTGAATTTATATTCCATTCATCATCTAGAGACTAGTTTCAATGTGAAACCATGTCAACTTAGTCAAGTTAGTTGGCTTAATTGCCCTATGTAGAAGGAATTCATATGAACAAAAATTTTCATGAAAATGCTTTGTCTTCACCTCCAGTTCAGTCACCGGTATGTCAAATGACAAATCTACCCCCATAGGACGCCTCCCCATGTTCCCATATGCATAGAAAAACATAATATATTCAACAAGGAGCTTTAGTACATGAACAAAGTGAGGTGTAACGACCCAAAAATCACGACTAAAAATTTCTTTAAAAACATTGCTAAAATCATATTTATAAAAAACTGTATCATAAGTCATAACATAATTTTTTGAGTATTAATTCAAAACATAATCTCATTATCAGAGTCAAACATTCCCAGGCTAACTGACTATGGTGTGTGCACTGCAATCTTCTCGAGCTCCTCTTTTGAAAACTGAGTACCTGAAACCAAAACTGAAAACCGTAAGCACGAAGCTTAGTGAGCTCCCCCAATCTACCACATACCATACAATGACATATAAAGCACATACTGGTCCTTGCCCACTGCATCGGACCGAGGTCCGGACTAACTGGGGCCTTGCCCCCTGCATCGGACCAAATTCCGGAAACTGACTGGGATCTTGTCCCCTGCATCGGACCGAAGTCCGGACTAACTGACTGGGACCTTGTCCCCTGCATTGGACCTAAGTCCGAACTAACTGGGGCCTTGCCCCCTGCATCGGACCGAAGTCCGGAAAACTGACTGGGACCTTGTCCCCTGCATCGAACCGAAGTCTGGACTCACTGAACAAAGCATAACATAAACGTATCAACTAGCATGAACACACATATACTGCATACTGCATCGGGCCGTAGCCCGGAACACATAACACATAAATCCTGTCTGAGCCACGAAGGCATCAAACATACTAACTACTGCATCGGACCGAAGTTTGGAAACTATTGCTAGCTAATCGGGCCGACATTGTGGCCGTAGACCCGTTCCTACTGGAAGGAAACTCACCTGAACCGCTGAGCTCTGCCGATAATCCTCTGGCTGCTAACCGCCAATCATCTGAGCCGCTGCTCCTCCAGCTCTCCGAGCTACCAATATCAATATGACACTTAGTCTGACAGTCCTCTAAAAGTCAACTAAGTCAACTCTGGTCAAAGTCAAAGTCCTGGTCACAGTCAACCTTCCGGGTTGACCCTACTCGCCGAGTCAGCCTACTGACTCGCCGAGTTCATAAGCTCAGAAACCCCTTCATTCGCAACTCGACTCGCCGAGTCAGCCCCTGACTCGCCGAGTCTACCAATTTCCGAGTCCTGACCTGACCAACTCACTGAGTCCCCACTCAACTCACTGATCCGAGTCTTAACTCGAAGGGGTTGGGGTTTCGCGACTTGATTCGTCGAGTCCAAGAACAAACTCGCCGAGTCCGAGGCAATCTTCAACAGACTCACCGAGTTGTTCGTCCAACTCGTCGAGTTCATCTCCATCTTCATACTACTCGCCGAGTCCACTCGAAGGACTCGCTGAGTCTATTTAGTCCTTCATATATTCAGAGGCTTTTGAGTCATGCATGGACTCCAAACTCTAGATCCACTTTTCTAAAGCCTATTCCTTACGTAAAGTGGCAAACTTTACGTGTAGCTAAGGAGATCTAGGCTCAAAACACTATAAACTAGGGTTTGAGACAAAAGGGGCTTAACAATCAACCCATAGACTGATGCTTGATGATTATCTAGGCCAAGATACACATAGATCTGAAGTAGCAACTTCAGATCTGGGCTTCTAACTCGAAATGGTTCATAAACTTGTCCTAAAAGCCCCAAATCTCATGATAAAGGTTGATCTATATGCAAAAGAGGGAAGGTAGCGACTCATTACCTTCAAATGTTCTGGAAGACCTCACAAACTCTGGATCTACAGCCAATCCTTGAATCCCCAATGGGTGCCTTCTTCCTTCTTCCTTCAAATCACCCAAAATGGCAAGAAAGCTTGAATGAGCAACAATGGAGGCTTAGGGTTTCTGGTTCTGGACTATAGGGGCCGCAAATGAGCCCTAGGGAAGAGAATAAGATCCTTAAATAGGGTACTAAGTCCCGAAATTAGGGTTTCCCAACCCATACCAGACTCGCCGAGTCCACTTGCCGACTCCCCGAGTCGGTCACTTACTTTACACCCGGATCCCGCTCCGACTCGCCGAGTTCCTTCCTAGACTCGCCGAGTCAACCCTCTTTAACTTAGGGTTTCTCCTTTCCTTTCTTGACCTTTCAGATTTTGGGTGTTACAACTCTCCCCCACTTAACTAAACTTCGTCCTCGAAGTTCTCTATGGTCAACTAACCTACAATACGCCTCAACACCCTCCCTAATGACTTTAACCCTTTTGTCCATCACTCCAGCCGCTTACAGTGCTGGTCACTACTAATGGTACATTCTGAATTCTTCTCTTTTCCATAATTTCCTTAGCGTTACTTCCTCCGACTTAAAATTCTGTTGACCTTCATCCGCCTACCGGATGCACTGAGACTACCCTGGTCTAACTAATCCGCCGATATCTGGGTTACCGGACTCCCACCGGTCACTACACTCCATCGCAATCTCTTAGTCGCTCCCAGCGACTCCTGAAGATACTTCGACTATCTATAACTGTTCTATCCCTTCTACCATCCATACTGAATCGATGCTGCTGGAACCAACCTGCTTATCTCTCATCTGACTACTCAATTTCCAAAAAAAAACTTGAGTCTCCCTTCCTGAAAGAAAGGCTACCTGCCTAATTACCCTCGCAGATCACTTACACTTGGCAGAAGACTCAATTGATCCTGCTGAGAGGGACTTTCCATTTCCAATTCAACCAACTATACCTCCCTCACTTGCATTCCAACACAAATACTAATATTGTCCATAACTCTGAAACTATCCGAACACTGAACTTCCAGCAACACTGAACTGCCTGATACACTAAACTGCCTGAAACACTGAACTGCCTGAAACACTGAACTGCATGAAACACTGAACATGCCTATATGACTGCTTCCCAAAATACCTCAAGACCTTCCTGGTCTCCAATCATTCGTCGGTTATCTGCAACACCGAGTTCCAACTCAACTGTGGAGTCAAAGGACTCCTCACTTAGTCGCTCCCACGAATTCTAAATGAAATCTTTCTCTGGAACTAGTTTCCACTAGTTATCCTGTCACTGTGGCTCTAATAACCTCCCGATCCACCAATCAGGTCCCAACGTCACATCCTGCATCATCAATTCCACGACTAATAACATGACGGCTCCCAGACTAACGGTAGCTCTTAACATACACGAACCCAGCGGTCCTGCTATCCTGATCTCATAACTGAGGTGACGATCCAACTGTCGAATCACCGGCTTAACCATAACTGACTCATTTGAGAAATCCGAAATCTGACCCGTGGATTCCCATATCTTCACTGCTGCACCCGAACTGGTGGGTACTATTGTTTCCCCCGCGTCCAAACAACGTGCTCATGCTATCTACTAACCTGACGAATGCTACGGCTACATCCGTAGACTTACAACACTATACTACTATCTGTCTGCTAGTGAATGCTACGACTACCCTTGCAGGCTTACAACACTACACTACTATCTGACTACTAGTGAATGCTACGGCTACACCCGCAGACTTACAACACTACTACTACTATCTGACTGCTAGTGAATGCTACGGCTACCCCCGCAGACTTACAACACTACACTACTATCTGACTGCTAGTGAATGCTACGACTACCCCCGCAGACTTACAACACTACTACTACTACTATCTGACTGCTAGTGAATGCTACGGCTACCCCCGCAGACTTGCAACACTACACTACTATCTGACTGCTAGTGAATGCTACGGCTACCTCCGCAGACTTACAAGACTACTACTATCTGAGGACATCCTGACTATCCCTAGTCCTGCTAGTAATTCCTCATCCTGATTTCTCAAAACCAGCCCTCAATCATCGAATACTGTATCAACCTTGACATCTTACATCCTTGATATACTTAACGCTTCATCGAGGAATTATTCGGCTTAGTTCCCAACCCAACCGTTTACTAATCCGGATACAAGAAACTATTGTTGGGAAGTTTCCAAACTCCCCACTCCTGAATCTACCCAACCCTGCATGCTGACATTGCCACTGGCTTTCAATACGAAAGCATCTCTTGCTAACCGTTCTCAGGATCCTAATTCCGACTCACTATAGTCCTACAGGTGTAACACCCAAAGTTTGGAAAGCCAAGAAAAGAAAGAAAACCCCAATTTTAAGGGGAGACTCGGCAAGTCCAAGGAGGGACTCGGCGAGTCCGAGTGGGATCCGGGTTGAGGTGTAAGAGACCGACTCGGCGAGTCTGGTCTGAGCAAGGAAAACCCTAAATCCGGGATTTGGAGCTTATTTAAATGTCTCATTCTCTTCCCTAGGGTTCCACTACTGCCTCTCTAGCACATATCACTAAACCCTAGCCACCATAATCGTTTTGGAGCAAGATCTACCCTTAGTGAAGCTTTTGCAGCTTGAGAGAGAAGTTAGTCTTTGTGGAGCAAGAAGGGGGCCTTAGATCCAGAGTTGGTGGATCATTTCTGAGCATTTAAAGGTAATAAATCGTTACCTTCCCTCTTTTGTTTAATAGATCAACCTTGGCTATGTGATTTGGGGATTTTATGCCATGCTTAAGAACTATTTCGAGTTAGAAGCCTAGATCTGAAGTTGCTACTTCAGATCTGAGTGTATCTTGGCCTAGAAAGTCATAAAGCATCTGTTCTTGGGTTGATAGCGAAGCCTCTTTGTCTTAAACCCTAGTTTGGATTGTTTTAAGCCTAGATCTCTTGATCTACACGTAAAGTTTGCCACTTTACATGGGGGATAGGCCTTAGAAGTATGGATCTATGAGTTGGAAGCCCTGTTTGGCTCGAAAAGCCACTGCATGGATTAAGGACTGAATAGACTCGGCGAGTAGCTTGAAGATGAGGAGGAACTCGACGAGTGGGATGAACAACTCGTCGAGTCGGATAAAGTTAGGCATGAAATCGGCGAGTTGGAAGAACAACTCGACGAGTTGGTTGATGATTGCCTTGGGCTCGGCGAGTCTATTCTTGGACTCGGTGAGTCAGGTCGCGAAACCCCCAAACCCTTCGAGTTGAAACTCGAATCAGTGAGTCAGGTGGAGACTCAGCGAGTTGGACAGGTCAGGACTCGGGAATAGTTGACTCGGCGAGTCATGGACTGACTCGGCGAGTCGAGTCGCGAATAGAAGGACCCTGAGCATATGAACTCGGCGAGTTATTAGGTGGACTCGGCGAGTAGGGTTGACCTAAAAGGTTGACTTTGACTAGGAGTTTGACCTTGACTAGAGTTGACCTAGTTGACCTTTGGAGGTCAGTTGGACTAAGTGTTATAATGACATTGGTAGCTCGAGGAGCTAGTGGAGCAGCAGTTCGGAGTCAGAGGTCGGGTAGCAGTCAAAAGGATTAGCGGCATCAGTTCAGCAGTCTCAGGTGAGTTTCCTTCCAGTAGGAACGAGTCTAAGGCCACAATGCCGACCCGTTTAGCTAGTAGCAGTTTCCGGATTTTGATCTGATGCAGTATTTAGTATGTTTGATGCCTTCGTGGTTCAGACATGAATTATGTGTTATGTGTTCCGGGCCACGGCCCGATGTAGTATGCAGTATATGTGTGTTCATGCTAGTTGATATGTTTATGCTATGTTCTGTTCAGTTAGCCCGGACTTCATTCCGATGGAGGGGGCAAGGCCCCAGATAGCCCAGACTTTGGTCCGATGTAGGGGACGGGGGGTCCCAGTCAGTTTCGGACTTCGGTCCGATGTAGGGGACGGGGGTCCTAGTCAGTTTCGGACTTCGGTCCAATGTAGGGGATGGGGGGTCCCAGTCAGTTTCGGACTTCGGTCCGATGTAGGGGACGGGGGTCCCAGTCAGTGGGCAAGGCCCAACATGTGCTTTATATGTTATTGCATGGTATGTGGTAGATTGGGGGAGCTCACTAAGCTTCGTGCTTATAGTTTTCAGTTTTGGTTTCAGGTACTCGGTTTTCAAAAGAGGAGCTCGGGAAGATTGCAGTGCACACACCATAGTCAGTTAACCTGGGAAAGTTTGACTCTGATAATGATAATATGTTTTGAATTAATACTCGAAAATTTTGTTATGACTTATGATACAATTTTTATAAAGATAATTTAGTAATGTTTTAAAGAAATTTTTTTTAGTTGTGATTTTTGGGTCGTTACAAGTTGGTATCAGAGCCTTGGTTTGAGGGATTCGGGCGCACTCCCGAGTGTGTCTGAACTCAAACTAAGGAAGAAGTATAAAGTTTTCAAGAGAAAAACCATGGTTACAAAGGATTTTGAGAAAAGAAAACAATTTTTGGAAAAGTATAAAGAAAAGAGTTTTAGAAAAAGCGAAAAGAGTTTTGAAAAGAGAGAAGGGTGTGGTGCATGCAATCAGCCGAGCTCAAGTAAGTACTCCCAATTTACCCATACAAGTTATGTTATGATTATCAGTATCAGTATCAGTATCAGTTTCAGTTTCAGTTTCAGTTTCAGTTTCAGTTTCAGTTTCAGTTTCAGCTTCAGTAGAACAGCATGCTAGAATAGGACTAAGGATCTAGGATGATGCCTTATGTGCCTGCTTTATGTGTTTCAGCTTGATAAGAATTTCATGCTAGTAATGAGTAGACAGTAGGAGGATAGCATGTGTAGGTTATGCCTGATAGTATGAGCTTAGCATTGTATGCTAGTACAGTTTCTTGTTATGAGAATAGTTTTGCCTGAGTATGTTTCCTTTATCCGAATGCTGCTTGCTTTGTGCTTTGTGGGATTCTGAGTGATGGGAGTTAACCATTAGGTGAATACATCACACCACATGTGATCAGGGTTGAATAATCTCAGAGTGCTGGATTTGGCCCTATTGCGCAGCTCTTGTTTGAGTCCAACCGTTGTAGGGACGAGTCTCTTACTTGAAGGATTATCTGAGCCTCGTCACATGTGATGGTATTCAGGTGGTGGCTAATTGGCATTACAAGGATGCCTTCAGCAGCTGAGGACTGTTTGGGTAGAGTTAGAGGTTCCCTAGGGCAAGCCTAGGATGAGAGTAGCAGAGGTCAGTAGAAGAGAAAAGGGGACTTGGTGGAGTTGAGGTAACTCTTGAGGAAAGTACAGATAGATGTGGAAGGTAGTATCGGCCCGTACTACTGAAAGCAGAGGATCTGTACTCGATTCAAGAGGGGCCAAGGCAAAACCAGGGAACTAAAAGAGTGTGTGAGAGATCCCTCAGCAGTAGTGTGTAAATTGATCAGGAATTGTTATATTTTCAGCATGGTGACATTGCGCGAGCTACCAGTTGGCAGTTCAGGTGCCGGGGAGGGATCTGGCTCGGGCTTTAGAGCCGGGCAGCTTGATGATCAGATGAGGGATTTCATTTCCGCAGAGATCATGCGCAACATCATTGATCAGACTCCAGTGATTTTTGGTTCGGTTAAAGAGGCCATTGTGGAGCTCATGGACAGTCATCTTGAGGCCTTTAAGGCCGGGATAGTTTCAGGACAGATTGGGGCTCGTCTAGGTCCCGATTCTTATGGAGTTCAGGGATCCATCAGGGAGGGAGATCCCATTTCTAGTTTTTGCCATCAGGGGACAGGAGTGAGTGGGGCATCCTGTCTCCAAGAGAGACCTCTGCGTGATTGGATAGTTGAGGAAGTTTCGCGAGTCATTCGCGAGGATCTGCCCGACATGGTCGTGAGGATCACTGATAGATTGATCGAGAGGCTCCAGGATCAGACAGCTGTTGTTCAGTCGAAGGGCAGGGATTCGGAAAGGAAGAGGAAAACGGATGAGACACAGGTAGCCACAGGTTCGGGCAAGAGGCCCAAAGGGTCGGATTGGAGATCGAGGTACCATCAGAGCCGCAGTCGATGCGGGAAGTGTGATAGGTCGCACTTGGGTGCGTGCAGGAGTGGTAGTGGTGATGATTTGGGCTGTTTCAGATGCGGCCGAATGGGTCATTTCAGCAGGGATTGTATTACTACCATCGCCCAGGGACTTGACCCGATATGTTTCCATTGCGGTCAGAGAGGCCACAAGAAGGCCCACTGTCTGAGTTTGTATACAGCAGGGCAGGTGCCAGCTCCTGCCCCTGGGACTTCGAGAGCCACCAGTGGACATCAGGTCCGGGCAAGGGCGCCTACGGCTCGGAGCCGAGTTTCCGGTAGATTTCAGCAGGGATTCGAGCAGCACAGAGTGATGGAGGTATGTGTCTTTTACCTTCCTGTCAATTATTATTCATGATATTATTGTTATGTTACTGCAACAATATTTATAAGCGTATGTATTGGGGTATCATATTACCTGCTTGTGACTGAGTTTTATGCCATCTGCATACCTTGGAATTAGAATGGTGAATTGGAGGTCGTCCCCTCTAGATCAGGTTACTTCGGATACAGTAACTGTAGCATGTATGTGTAAGATGCAGTAGTGCCTTACTTCTTGCGGAAGGCGTTAGTCAGGTAACGATCAGTTATATTTTCGGTAGTGATAACCCAGAGTTTTTAGTGGAGTAGCTAGTGGTCAGTAAGGAAGTGGGTGGGGATGTGCACCCCAAACGCAGGTTCTCGGGATGTAGTCCCTAAAGCAAATACAGTTAAGGGTCGAAGGGTGCTTAGTCAGATAGCAAAAAGGGTGCGGATCTAGTAAGAGTTAGTTGGGGCGCTGGCAAGGGTAAGCGTTGGCAGACAGCGTATCGCCCTTTTAATGGAAGGAAGGTTGGGAATCCTTTCGACCAGTGAGCAGTAAGGAATTAGCCGAATCCAAGTGGGGGAGAACCCTCCGAGTATACAAGGATAAGAGCCACGTAGACTCAGAATGAGTGCACGGCCTCTGAGAGGAAATGATAGTAGGTCAGTGATCGATGGATCGAGAAGTTCAGAATTGGGAGTTCGAGGACCTTCCCAGCAGTTAGTTCATGTAATCGAGATGGTTAGAAGCTGGTTGAGAATCCAGGATTGGAGGACCACCTGTAGGGGCTCAAGTGAGTCGGAATGAGGATCCTGAGAACGGTTAGCAAGAGATGTTTTCGTATTAGTAGCCAGAGACAGAGTCAGCATGCAGGATTGTGTAGAATCAGGAGTTGGGAGTTTGGAAACTTCCCAAAAATAGCTTCTTGTATCCGAATTAGTAGACGGTTGGTTTGGGAACCAAGCCGAAGAATTCCTCGACGAAGCGCTAAGTATATCAAGGATATAAGATGTCGAGGTTGATGCAGTATTCAAGGACTGAGGGCTGGTTTTGAGAAATCGGGATGAGGAATCACTAGAGGGTCTAGGGATAGTCATGATGTCCTCGGGATAGTAGTAGTGTTGTAAGTCTGCGGGGGTAGCCGTAGCATTCACTAGCAGTCAGATAGTAGAAGTAGTGTTGTAAGTCTGCGGGGGTAGCCGTAGCATTCACTAGCAGTCAGGTAGTAGTAGTGGTGTTGTAAGTCTGCGGGGGTAGCCGTAGCATTCACTAGCAGCCATATAGTATTAGAGAGTTGTAAGTCCGCGAGTGTAGCCGCAGCCTTTATCAGGTTGGTAGGCAGCATGAGCGCGTTGTTGGACACGGGGAAAGCAGTAGTACCCACCAGTTCAGGTGCAGTAGTGAGGATATGGGAATCCACGGGTTAGATTTTGGATTTCCAAGTATTTCAGTTATGGTTAAGTCGACGATTTGTCAGTAGATCGTCACCTCAGTTATGAGATCAGAGTAGTAATGGACCGTTGGGGTTCGGATATGTTAAGGGCTACCGTCAGTCTGGGAGCCATCATATTGTTAGTCGTGGAATTGATGATGTCAGGATGTGACGTAAGGACCTGATCGGTGGATCGGGAGGTTGTTAAAGTTACAGTGTCAGGATGACTAGTGGAAACTAGTTCCAGACGAAGATTTCGTTTAGAAGTTGTGGGAAGCAGCCATTCAGCTAGTTCAGTGATTCAGTCAGCTCAGTGTTTCAGCCAGTTCAGTGTATCAGATAGTTCAGTGTTTCAATCAGTTCAGTGTTTCGGGCAGCTCAGTGTTCCAGGCAGTTTAGAGTTTCAAGCATGTTCAGTATTAGTATTTGTGTTGGAATGCAGGTGCTGACGGTGTAGTTGGTTGGTTTGGAAACGACAAATCCCTCTCAACAGGATCAGTTGAGCCCTTCTGGCAAGTATAAGTGATATGTAAGGATAGCTAGGCAGGTAGCTTTTCTATCAGGATGAAAGGCTTGAGTTAGTAGGAGTTGAGTAATCAGGTGAGAGATAAGCAGGCTGGTTCCAGCAGCATCGATTCATTATGGATGGCAGAATGGATAGAACAGTTATAAATAGTCGAAGAATCTTGCGGAGTCGCTGGGAGCGACTAGGAGATTGCGATGGAGTGTAGTGACCGGTAGGAGTCCGGTAACTCAGATATTGACAGAATAGTTGGACCAGGGAGGTCTCAGTGCATCCGGTAGGCGGATGAGGGGTAACAGAATTCTCAGTCGGAGGAAGTAACGTTAAGAAAATTATGGAAAAGGGAAGGATTCAGTATGTACCAATAGTAGTGACCAGCACTGTAAGTGGCTGGAGTGATGGACAAAAGGGGGTGTTAGATTTCCCAGGCAGAGAGTTGGAGGCAGTTCGCAGGACAGTTGGTCATAGAAAACTTCGAGGACGAAGTTTAGTTTAAGTGGGGGAGAGTTGTAACACCCAAAGTTTGGAAAGCCAAGAAAAGAAAGAAAACCCCAATTTTAAGGGGAGACTTGGCGAGTCCGAGCGGGATCCGGGTTGAGGTGTAAGCGACCGACTCGGCGAGTCGGCCAAGGTGACTCGGCGAGTCTGGTCTGAGCAAGGAAAACCCTAAATCCGGGATTTGGAGCTTATTTAAACGTCTCATTCTCTTTTCTAGGGTTCCACTACTGCCTCTCTAGCACATATCACTAAACCCTAGCCGCCATAATCGTTTTGGAGCAAGATCTACCCTTAGTGAAGCTTTTGGAGCTTGAGAGAGAAGTTAGTCTTTGTAGAGCAAGAAGGGGGCCTTAGATCCAGAGTTGGTGGATCATTTCTGAGAATTTAAAGGTAATAAATCGTTACCCTCCCTCTTTTGTTTAATAGATCAACCTTGGCTATGTGATTTGGGGATTTTATGCCATGCTTAAGAACTATTTCGAGTTAGAAGCCTAGATCTGAAGTTGCTACTTCAGATCTGAGTGTATCTTGGCCTAGAAAGTCATAAAGCATCTGTTCTTGGGTTGATAGTGAAGCCTCTTTGTCTTAAACCCTAGTTTGGATTGTTTTAAGCCTAGATCTCTTGATCTACACGTAAAGTTTGTCACTTTACGTGGGGGATAGGCCTTAGAAGTATGGATCTATGAGTTGGAAGCCCTGTTTGGCTCGAAAAGCCACTACATGGATTAAGGACTGAATAGACTCGGCGAGTCCTTTGAGTGGACTCGGCGAGTAGCTTGAAGATGAGGAGGAAATCGACGAGTGGGATGAACAACTCGTCGAGTCGGATGAAGTTAGGCATGAACTCGGCGAGTTGGAAGAACAACTCGACGAGTTGATTGATGATTGCCTTGGGCTAGGCGAGTCTATTCTTGGACTCGGCGAGTCAGGTCGCGAAACCCCCAAACCCTTCGAGTTGAAACTCGAATCTGTGAGTCGGGTGGAGACTCAGCGAGTTGGACAGGTCAGGACTCGGGAATAGTTGACTCGGCGAGTCATGGACTGACTCGGCGAGTCGAGTCGCGAATAGAAGGACCCTGAGCATATAAACTCGGCGAGTTATTAGGTGGACTCGGCGAGTAGGGTTGACCTGAAAGGTTGACTTTGACCAGGAGTTTGAACTTGACTAGAGTTGACCTAGTTGACCTTTGGAGGTCAGTTGGACTAAGTGTTATAATGACATTGGTAGCTCGAGGAGCTAGTGGAGCAGCAGTTCGGAGTCAGAGGTCGGGTAGCAGTCAAAAGGATTAGCGGCATCGGTTCAGCAGTCTCAGGTGAGTTTCCTTCCAGTAGGAACACGTCTAAGGCCACAATGCCGACCCGTTTAGCTAGTAGCAGTTTCCGGATTTTGATCTGATGCAATATTTAGTATGTTTGATGCCTTCGTGGTTCAGACAGGAATTATGTGTTATGTGTTCCGGGCCACGGCCCGATGTAGTATGCAGTATATGTGTGTTCATGCTAGTTGATATGTTTATGCTATGTTCTGTTCAGTTAGCCCGGACTTCGGTCCGATGTAGGGGGAAAGGCCCCAGATAGCCCGGACTTCGGTCCGATGTAGGGGACGGGGGTCCCAGTCAGTTTCAGACTTCGGTCCGGTGTAGGGGACGGGGGGTCCCAGTCAGTTTCGGACTTCGGTCCGATGTAGGGGACGGAGGTCCTAGTCAGTTTCGGACTTCAGTCTGATGTAAGGGACGGGGGGTCCCAGTCAGTTTCGGACTTCGGTTCGATGTAGGGGACGGGGGTCCCAGTCAGTGGGCAAGGCCCAGTATGTGCTTTATATGTTATTGCGTGGTATGTGGTAGATTGGGGGAGCTCACTAAGCTTCGTGCTTACGGTTTTCAGTTTTGGTTTCAGGTACTCGGTTTTCAAAAGAGGAGCTCGGGAAGATTGCAGTGCACACACTGTCACACCCCCAAACCAGAATGGCGGAAACATTCGGGGGTGGATGACTTCACGTAGTATCACAACAATTGAATATTGTAAAGAAAGTAACACAGCCATCATATATATAATGAAAACATATATTGTTGCGTTATACATATTAGCAAAAGAATATTACAATATGATGATAAATGTTCAATAATAAAACATCCTTAGTGTTCTTCCTCCAAAAGCTGGTAGTTACCTGTATTACTGATTCCCTGAGAAATACAAGTGGTTTTCAAAAGTGTCAACAATTAAGTTGGTGAGTTCATAAGTGTTTTGCATTGAAATGTATGTCCTTTTTGGTAGTAAATCGATAAACGAGGTTTTCAGAAAATCCAACATTTTCTATAAATGGTTTGAAAAGTTTCCAGAGTTGGTGTGTGTTAGTGTGTTCCATACTTGAATAATAATGATGACTTTGTACCAAAATGATGTAGAAAACTGAATGCATATATAAATCTCGTAAATCAAACTTGTTTTTATACTTTTATGTGAGTTTTATAACCATACTATTGACACTGACGGCCTGTAACAACATTCTTCAGGTGTTGTAGTGTTATGACATTTGTCACCCCAGACCTACCGGTCTAACTATAGCTAATAGTTTAGGTGCGGGGTTGTCAATCCCGTATAGATCTATACACAAGTATCACGCTCTCTCTCCAAGAGATTATGGTATATAATACAGGACTTGAAATGCATACATACGAGTACGTTGAAGTTTGAATGTCTCACATTACTTGGTATAAACAGATTTACGATAATAAAGACTTTACTTCTTTTGAAAGTATTTCATTTGTCAAGATGTATATGTAAAATGTATGAATAACTTGATAACTATACTCATTATAGTTTCTCAAAAAGTATGTTTCCATTTTGTAAGAACAACTTGGTGATATAATAGCCCTTTAAACATAAAGATATTTGTATCGATACTCTATAAGATAGATATCATAATTATGTTTATAAAACGATACTTTGACTTGTAATGTACTTGTATTCCCCCCCCCCCCCCCCCCTAAAACGTGAAAAGAATTGAAAAGTAGGGGTATGAACTCACCCGTTAAGTTTGAAGAGAGAGGCTAGAGTTGAGCAGAGTTTCAACCGCGGAGAGTTGCGTCTTCGGGCTCTCGGGAATCTCTGCAGCGTAGATCTTTCGTCGGGGGCTCGGGTGCGGAAATCGAGGTCGTCGGGACAGCTTCTGGTGCTTGGAAGTGTGTGGGAGTAAATGGAGTTTTGAGAGAGGGTGCCTAAAACTTGCAGCTTATGCTATCTATTTATAGTGCTGGAGTGGTGAGTACACAGGGCGTAATTTTGGAGTATGCGGGGCGTACTCGCGTACGCAGCGCGTACCTCGTTACGCCGGGCGTAAGAATGCGTCATGGCTTACGACTCCGGGCTAGCTAAGCGTAGAGGGGGCGGGGCGATGGGACTCGACTCTGGGTCAAGTACGCGGGGCGTACTCCTAGAGAACGCGGGGCGTAATCCGGTCTGTCCTCTTCTAAATCCCATAACTTTCGCGTACGAGCTCCGTTTTTCGTGTTCTTTATATCCACGCGAAGGTGAGATTATGCTCTACAACTTTCATTTAGACTCCGTCGGCTAGTTTTGAATTTATTTTTAAGGAGATAATTTTAATAGGCCGGGCCTCCTAAAGTCCGTTAAAAATTCATAGTTTCTTTATTCGACGTCGGTTTTCGTTTGTCTTTTTATCAGTTTGCTCCTATTGTGGAGATCTTCAACTCTCATTTAGGTTGCGTTAGCTAATTAACACTCGATCTTCGATTCGAGTTTTTAGCCCTCTACTACTGTTACGAAACTTTGAAAATTCGTAACTTCTTCATACGAGGTCCAATTTGGGGCGATCTTTTTATGCACGCTCACCTTTCAACGAGATCTACGACTTTTGTTTAGATACTTAAGGCTAAAATGCATATTATTGAGATTTTACTTTTTACGTCAAATAATGTTTTGACGGCGTGTCGTAAATATACGAGTGGTTATAATTTCTTCAATATAACCCGGTTTTGAGCGTTCTTTATGTTTTTGGAAACCTTGACACGTTATCTAATATTTGATGCATCCCAACTTAGATATTTGAACACTTTATTTTCAAGGTTAATTTAGTTGTATTTGACTTTTGAGCGTTACAATGCTTTTGGAAAATATAGGGTTGTCACATCATCCCCCTGTTAAGGGAATTTCGTCCCGAAATTTAATCTAAGATAGAGTTTACAGTTTTAGGAAAAAGATGCGGGTATTTCTGTTTCATCTGATCCTCGCGTTCCCAGGTGTATTCAGGTCCTCGCTTGGCGTTCCAGCGGACCTTTACAATAGGTATGCGGCTTTGTTTAGTCCTTTTGATTTCTCGATCCATGATCTCTACTGGTTCCTCTACAAATTGGAGGTTTTCATTTATTGCAATTTCGTCTAGAGGGATGACAAGGGTCTCGTCGGATAAGCACTTCTTTAGGTTCGATACGTGAAAGGTAGGGTGTACGTTGTGGAGCTCCTGAGGTAGTCTAAGTTTGTAAGCCACTGGACCGATCCTGGCAAGGATCTCGAATGGTCCGATGTATCTAGGGTTCAGTTTCCCACGTTTTCCGAAGCGTATTAATCCTTTCCAAGGCGAGACCTTTAGTAGGACACGGTCTCCAACCTGAAATTCCAAGGGTTTTCGTCTCTTATCTGCGTAACTCTTTTGTCTATCCCTTGATGCTTTTAGACGTTCTCGGATTTGAACAATCTTCTCCGTAGTTTCCCTTATGATTTCTGGTCCAGTGAGCGTGTTGTCAGTTGCTTGTCCTTTTGCTAGTTGTGTGTCCCCCACTTCGGCCCAGCACAAAGGTGACCTGCATTTGCGGCCATAGAGGGCTTCGAACGGGGCAGCCTTGATACTAGTGTGGTAGTTGTTATTATACGAGAATTAGACCAAGGGTAGATGTGTGTCCCATGCTTTGCCAAAATCGATCACGCAAGCTCTCAGCATGTCTTCTAGGGTTTGTATGGTTCTCTCGCTCTGGCCGTCGGTTTGTGGGTGATAAGCGGTACTCATGTCTAGTCTCGTCCCCAAAGCTTTTTGTAGCGACTGCCAGAACCTTGAGGTGAATCTACTATCTCGGTCCGAGATAATGAATATGGGCACACCATGCAGTCGTACAATTTCTCTGAGGTATGTCCTTGTTAACTTCTCCAATTTATCCGTCTCTTTGATCGATAGGAAATGCGCTGACTTAGTTAACCTGTCAACAATTACCCAAATGGTGTCGAGTCCGCTTGTTGTCTTAGGTAATTTTGTTATGAAATCCATGGTTATCCGCTCCCACTTCCATTCGGGTATTTCTGGTTGTTGTAATAAACCCGAAGGCTTCTGGTATTCCACCTTGACTTTGGCACATGTCAGGCATTTGCTCACGTAGGTAGCAATTTCGGCTTTCATGTTTTGCCACCAGTACAACTTCTTGAGGTCGAGATACATCTTATCGGAGCCGGGATGTATGGAGTATCGTGTTTTATGGGCTTCGTCCATAACAATTTCTCTAAATCCACCAAACTTCGGTATCCAAATTCGATCCATGAAATAACGAACTCCGTTGCTCTTGGTCTCAAGGTTCTTATCCATTCCCCTTAGGGCTTCTCCTGTCACATTTTCGGATTTCAAGGCTTCTATTTGGGCTTCCTTGATTTGCGTGAACAGGTGTGAATGGATCGTCATGGTTAGGGACTTCACTCGGCGACCTGAGTACTCCTTCCGACTGAGTGCATCAGCCACTACATTAGCCTTTCCGGGGTGATATCGAATTTTGCATTCGTAATCACTTAGTAGTTCTACCCATCGTCTCTATCTCATGTTGAGTTCCTTCTGGTTGAGGATATGTTGGAGGGTTTTATGATCGGTGAAGATCGTACATTTTGTGTCGTAGAGGTAGTGCCTCCATATCTTCAGAGCGAAGACGACTGCTCCTAGCTCAAGATCGTGCGTTGTGTAGTTTACTTCGTGCGTCTTTAGTTGCCTTGAGGCATAGGCGATGACCTTCCCTCTTTGCATTAAGACACACCCAAGTCCTTGGTTTGATGCATCACAATAGATCACGAAGTCCTCCGTTCCCTCTGGCAGGGTTAGGATGGGCGCACTACATAAGGCTCGCTTTAGTGTCTGAAATGCACTGTCTTGTTTTTCTCCCCAGTCGAAGGTCACATTTTTCTGGGTTAGGGTGGTAAGTGGCTTGGCAATCTTTGAAAAGTTCGGTATGAATCTTCGGTAATACCCGACGAGTCCCAAAAATTGCCGGATTTCTGTATGGGTCCTTGGAGTAGTCCATCTATCTATTGCCTTTATCTTCGAAGGGTCCACGTGTATTCCTTCTTTGCTTACAACATGTCCTAGGAAATCCACTTCCCGAATCCAAAATTCGCACTTGGAAAATTTTGCATAAAGTTTCTCTGCCCTTAATGTTTCCGGTACTTGGCGGAGATGTTGGCTGTGTTCTTCCTGGCTTCTTGAATAGATGAGTATATCATCTATGAACACGATCACGAATTTATCCAGGAAGGGACGACATACTCGGTTCATCAAGTCCATGAACACTGCTGGAGCATTTGTCAATCCGAAGGGCATTACCACAAATTCGTAGTGACCATAACGTGTTCGGAAAGTCGTTTTGGGGATGTCTCCTTCCAGTACTCGCAGTTGGTGATAACCAGATCTTAGATCGATCTTTGAGAAGTAGCTTGCTCCCTGTAGTTGGTCGAATAGATCGTCTATGCGCGGTAAGGGATATCGGTTCTTGATCGTGAGTTTGTTTAGTTCCCGATAATCGATGCACATGCGAAAGGATCCGTCCTTCTTTTTCACGAATAGGACTGGTGCTCCCCATGGTGAGAAGCTCGGTCTGATGAATCCCTTGCTCAGCAGCTCGTTTAATTGACTGGATAGTTCCTGCATCTCGGCTGGGGCTAAACGGTAAGGCGACTTTGCTACTGGGGTAGCTCCGGGGATTAAGTCGATTCTGAACTCAACTTGGCGCTCTGGTGGAATTCCTGGAAGATCTTCTGGGAAAATATCTGGGAAGTTGCAGACTTCCAGAATGTCTTTAATGTTCTTTGGTTCTTGTTTCTAGTCTACTACGTGGGCTAGAAAGGCATGGTATTCCTTACGAAGATATTTTTGTGCTTTAATACAGGAAATGATTTGTAAATTTGAACTAGGTTTGTCACCATAAATGACAAGAGTTTCGCCGTTTGGCAGATTTAGGCAAGCGGCCCTTTCGTGACAAAGTATATCGGCATGGTGAATGCTCAACCAGTCCATACCGATGATGACATCGAAACTTCTTATGGAAATGGGCATAAGATCGACTCGAAACAAGCGCTCGTTTAAATTTAGTGTGCATCCTACGTACAAATCGTTTGCGTTTTCTGTTTTACCGTTTGCCATTTCTACAGTGAATATTTTATTGAGTGGTTGGGGTTTTTGACTAAGTAGGTGTTTGAATTTATGACTCACAAAACTTCTCTCCGCACCGCAGTCAAAGAGTATGCATGCATAAGTGTTGTTGAGTAGGAACGTACCCGTAACCACCGTGGGGTCTGTTATTGCTTCATTCTGTCCCATTGCCAGCACTCTCCCCATACCGCCAGTATTCCTTTCCTTGGGACAATCCCTCTTGAAGTGTCCAGTCTCTCCGCACCCATAACACGCCCGGCTTACTCTAGTACCAGAAACTTGAGTGATTGGTCGTGCCGGTGCTTTACAGAATCGGGCTGTGTGCCCTTTCCTGTCACAGTTCTTGCAGTGCATCTCGCGACAAATACCGTGGTGATGGTAGTTGCACTTGCTGCACTTGGGCAGATTCCCCGCATATGGTTTTGTTGGCGTAGAGGTAGCAGGAGTTGTGGTGGGGGTAGTAGCAGCATGAACCGCAACCATTTGCTTCTTTGAAGGTTCTTGCGAAGTTTGTCCCTTCCTTTTGTTCCAGAACTTCTTCTTGTTGTTGTTGTTGGCATTGATCTCGTTGTTGCTGTTCCCTTTGGTTGGTTCGGCCATGATAGCCGCGACTCCTTGACAGACACCATGATCAACAAGAGATTGCGCTAGTTCCTTGGTGCTGGCGAAGGTCAAGGGTTTGGAAGCTAACACACTTCCTCGAAGTTGAGGTGATAGTCCCCAGATGTATCTCTCGACCTTTTGGCTTTCCAGGGTTAACATTCCTGGGCAAAGTGTTATTAAGTCACTGAACCTGTTGGTGTAACCTGCTATGTCCGAACCTACCATCGAAAGGTTCCACAGTTCCTGTTCAAGCTTCTGAATCTCGCCTCTTGGGCAGTATTCTCGAAGGAGCATTCGTTTCAGGTTTTCCCAACCCATGGAGTTCGCCACCACCAGGGTTAGTGTCTGGACATGGCCGTTCCACCACGTCAGGGCGCGTTCAGAGAAGGTAAAAGCAGCAAACTTTACTTTGCTTTCTTCAGGACATGCACAGATTTCGAATACAGCTTCCGTTCTCTCTATCCATTGAGATAGAGCCAATACTCCCCCAGTCCCGTAAAAGGGAATAGGTTTTCCGTTAGTGAAGTCTTTGTAAGTGCATACCCCTGAACGGCCTTGACTTTGGCCATTTGTAAAGCTGTTTGTTTCTCCCCCTGATCCGTTGTTGCTCATTTGAGCCATTGCTGCGGTTACAGCAGTCTGGAACATAACGGCATCCATAGTTTGAGGAGGTGGTGGAGGTGGTGTTGAAGTTGAGTTTCTGCGTGTTGATCTACGAGGAGGCATGTTCTGGTAGAGAAAGATAAGAATGAATACTATAAGTTTCTAATGTTTGGACAATAGTGTGTTAGTTGTAACTTGTAATTTGTTTTGACTTTAGTTTATGGTTTCAAGGCTGGCATGGAAATTTTTAGTTAACCCCTTAAGTTTCCGAGAGGTATTATAAAGAAGTACTTCATATTAATATATATATTGGTTACACTCGTGGTGTGTTACATGTCTTGCTTGGAAATTTTGACCTACCTAGAGGTCTCTAACTATAGTTACAAAAGGAAATAAGCGAAAAGAAAAACTTTTATCCGAAATCCTATTTTATAACAAAATTGTTGGGGTTCGAACAAGCTCTACTTGCGGCGTTTGGAGCTAGATTCAGCATCCGACCGTTTGACTCCCATCAGTCGCCTCTCGAGATCTGCTTGTTGTTCCTTCATCTCTCTTATTTCTGCCAGAGCCGTTATCATTTGGTTCTGAAGTGTCCCCGTGTAGATTTGGGTATTCTCATGTAGTCCTTCCAAACGGCGGATGTCAGCGGCGTTACCTTGGGTAGCAGCATTGACCTCGCGAACTCTGGCTGCTTGCCTGTCCGTCTCGTAGTTCTGGGTTGCTATAGCGTTCACAATAACAGGAAGTGCTCGATCAGCTGAGCCTCCCCCACTGACATTGTAAAAATCTCGGCACATACCGAAGGGAGGGCGTACACCTTGCTGGCGGCTCCAGTAGTAGAGGTGACTTCCCCACATGGGAATGGGTCCCGGTTGATATGGTCTGATTTCGGGAGGATGAGGGATGGGAGGGTCGATTACCTCCGGCTCGGAGTCCGTTCCACTAGAAATTTCCTCGACCTCTTCGTCGACTTCGAATTCCTCTCCGACTTCGACTTCGAATTCTTCTTCGATAACCCCTTCGGGTTCCTCCTCGGCCTCTTCTTCGATTTCCTCTGGGTCTTCTTCTATCCAACCGCCGTTGCCTTGGTTTGGGTAGTAGGGATCTCCTGGTAATTGGAATCCGGCCATTTGTCTGTACTAGGATGGAGGTATGAGAATTTTATAAGAAAAGAAATTTCTATTTAACGACTTACTATTTTTAACTATATTTTTACGGAGCACAAATATTTTATTGTACAACTATTTTTAACAATACTCCTATAGTATTTCAAATCGGCGAATCTAAAATAATTTGTATCTGGTAAGTTTTTGGCTTGTCGTCCACTATGACCATTCCTCGACGTACGTTGGTCAAATCCAGGATAAATATAGTTGATCAGGCTATATTTATTCTCGACCTGATTACATACCCCGAGGCTCAATCGTAGCGTCGTAACTTGCCTTAATACTTTTTAGAAAACTTGTTATGATACGAGATTAATGCATGCTAGTAAAAATGTATATCTTTAAAAGAAATTATATTGTTTATGAAAACGTTTCGTCAGAGGGTTTTTGGTCCCTTTTGCATTTATAGTTTGTATATCTTATGTGGTTCGATATACTTAGTTCACTATAAACAATGCTCTGATACCAATCTGTCACACCCCCAAACCAGAATGGCGGAAACATTCAGGGGTGGATGACTTCACGTAGTATCACAACAATTGAATATTGTAAAGAAAGTAACACAACCATCATATATATTATGAAAACATATATTGTTGCGTTATACATATTAGCAAAAGAATATTACAATATGATGATAAATGTTCAATAATAAAACATCCTTAGTGTTCTTCCTCCAAAAGCTGGTAGTTACCTGTATTACTGATTCCCTGAGAAATACAAGTGGTTTTCAAAAGTGTCAACAATTAAGTTGGTGAGTTCATAAGTGTTTTGCATTGAAATGTATGTCCTTTTTGGTAGTAAATCGATAAACGAGGTTTTCAGAAAATCCAACATTTTCTATAAATGGTTTGAAAAGTTTCCAGAGTTGGTGTGTGTTAGTGTGTTCCATACTTGAATAATAATGATGACTTTGTACCAAAATGATGTAGAAAACTGAATGCATATATAAATCTCGTAAATCAAACTTGTTTTTATACTTTTATGTGAGTTTTATAACCATACTATTGACACTGACGGCCTGTAACAACATTCTTCAGGTGTTGTAGTGTTATGACATTTGTCACCCCAGACCTACCGGTCTAACTATAGCTAATAGTTTAGGTGCGGGGTTGTCAATCCCGTATAGATCTATACACAAGTATCACGCTCTCTCTCCAAGAGATTATGGTATATAATACAGGACTTGAAATGCATACATACGAGTACGTGAAGTTTGAATGTCTCACATTACTTGGTATAAACAGATTTACGATAATAAAGACTTTACTTCTTTTGAAAGTATTTCATTTGTCAAGATGTATATGTAAAATGTATGAATAACTTGATAACTATACTCATTATAGTTTCTCAAAAAGTATGTTTCCATTTTGTAAGAACAACTTGGTGATATAATAGCCCTTTAAACATAAAGATATTTGTATCGATACTCTATAAGATAGATATCATAATTATGTTTATAAAACGATACTTTGACTTGTAATGTACTTGTATTCCCCCCCCCCTAAAACGTGAAAAGAATTGAAAAGTAGGGGTATGAACTCACCCGTTAAGTTTGAAGAGAGAGGCTAGAGTTGAGCAGAGTTTCGACCGCGGAAAGTGGCGTCTTCGGGCTCTCGGGAATCTCTGCAGCGTAGATCTTTCGTCGGGGGCTCGGGTGCGGAAATCGAGGTCGTCGGGACAGCTTTTGGTGCTTGGAAGTGTGTGGGAGTAAATGGAGTTTTGAGAGAGGGTGCCTAAAACTCGCAGCTTATGCTATCTATTTATAGTGCTGGAGTGGTGAGTACGCGGGGCGTACTCACGTACGCAGCGCGTACCTCGTTACGCTGGGCGTAAGAATGCGTCATGGCTTACGACTCCGGGCTAGCTAAGCATAGAGGGGGCGGGCCGATGGGACTTGACTCTGGGTCAAGTACACGGGGCGTACTCCCAGAGAACGCAGGGCGTAATCCGGTCTGTCCTCTTCTAAATCCCGTAACTTTCGCGTACGAGCTCCGTTTTTCGTGTTCTTTATATCCACGTGAAGGTGAGATTATGCTCTACAACTTTCATTTAGACTCCGTCGGCTAGTTTTGACTTTATTTTTAAGGATATAATTTTAATAGGCCGGGCCTCCTAAAGTCCGTTAAAAATTCATAGTTTCTTTATTCGACGTCGGTTTTCGTTTGTCTTTTTATCAATTTGCTCCTATTGTGGAGATCTTCAACTCTCATTTAGGTTGCGTTAGCTAATTAACACTCGATCTTCGATTCGAGTTTTTAGCCCTCTACTACTGTTACGAAACTTTGAAAATTCGTAACTTCTTCATACGAGGTCCAATTTGGGGCGATCTTTTTATGCACACGCACCTTTCAACGAGATCTAGGACTTTTGTTTAGATACTTAAGGCTAAAATGCATATTATTGAGATTTTACTTTTTACGTCAAATAATGTTTTGACAGCGTGTCGTAAATATACGAGTGGTTATAATTTCTTCAATATAACCCGGTTTTGAGTGTTCTTTATGTTTTTGGAAACCTTGACACGTTATCTAATATTTGATGCATCCCAACTTAGATATTTGAACACTTTATTTTCAAGGTTAATTTAGTTGTATTTGACTTTTGAGCGTTACAATGCTTTTGGAAAATATAGGGTTGTCACACACACCATAGTCAGTTAACCTGGGAAAGTTTGACTCTGATAATGATAATATGTTTTAAATTAATACTCGAAAATTTTGTTATGACTTATGATACAATTTTTATAAATATAATTTAGTAATGTTTTAAAGAATTTTTTTTATTTGTGATTTTTGGGTCGTTACAAGTTGGTATCAGAGCCTTGGTTTGAGGGATTCGGGCGCACTCCCAAGTGTGTCTGAACTCAAACTAAGGAAGAAGTATAAAGTTTTCAAGAGAAAAACCATGGTTACAAAAGGATTTTGAGAAAAAAATACAATTTTTGGAAAAGTATAAAGAAAAGAGTTTTAGAAAAAGCGAAAAGAGTTTTGAAAAGAGAGAAGGGTGTGGTGCATGCAATCAGCCGAGCTCAAGTAAGTACTCCCAATTTACCCATACAAGTTATGTTATGATTATCAGTATCAGTATCAGTATCAGTATCAGTTTCAGTTTCAGTTTCAGTTTCAGTTTCAGTTTCAGTTTCAGCTTCAGTAGAACAGCATGCTAGAATAGGACTAAGGGTCTAGGATGATGCCTTATGTGCCTGTTTTATGTGTTTCAGCTTGATAAGAATTTCATGCTAGTAATGAGTAGACAGTAGGAGGATAGCCTGTGTAGGTTATGCCTGATAGTATGAGCTTAGCATTGTATGCTAGTACAGTTTCTTGTTATGAGAATAGTTTTGCCTGAGTATGTTTCCTTTATCCGAATGCTGCTTGCTTTGTGCTTTGTGGGATTCTGAGTGATGGGAGTTAACCATTAGGTGAATACATCACACCACATGTGATCAGGGTTGAATAATCTCAGAGTGTTGGTTCTCAAATAATCATTCACACACACACACACACACACACACACACACACATATATATATATATATATATATATATATATGTGTGTGTGTGTGTGTGTGTGTGTTTTCGTTGGTTTTTAAACACAAAAGTAAACCAGGTGTAATGGTTAAGGTGTTAATGCATCTTTTTTGCGGTCCTAAGTTTGAAACTCACTGCCTACATTTCGTTTGTTTTATTTTCGTTGTCATTAAAACTATCCCGCACATGTATTCAAACTAAGGTGCATATCATCTCTTATATAAGCAACTAGTTGTAAGACGCATGTATTATATGAGTTAATTTTAAAAATATATATAAATGTCAAAATATTTGAGAACTTTGAGTTTATAAGAAAAATAAAAAAATAATGAATTATTATAATAGAAATGTTTTTGATCTTTTAAATTTAAACAAATAATTTTAATAAATAAAAGAAACTAATAAACTTTAATTTTGAGAATTTGGAAATTAAAATGTAAGTTCATTAATGAAACTGATATCTATTTATTACTACATTTATAACAATTATTATATTAAAATATTATGTAGAATTTAATAAAATAGAAAAACTCATAAAATGACATGTGAAAATAAATTAATTCAAAATAACCACAAAATGACATTTGACAAATTGAATGAGAATGTGACAAGTAACAAAAAAAGCCCTCATTTATTAGAGATGATATGTGGAATTTAATAAAATAGAAAAACTCATAAAATGACATGTAGAAAAAAAATTAATTCAAAATAACCACAAAATGACAATTGACAAATTGAATGAGAATGTAACAAGTGACAAAAAAAAACATTTATTTATTAGAGAGGATGTTGACTCTAATTTTATTCCCATATTGACCCTAGTTAGAAAAATCCCTCATCTTTACTTCTATAAAAGAGTTTATCATCTTTTAAAGAATTACTTGGGATTCCTTGGGTTTGGGTTTAAAACTAAAACCGAACCAAAAAGAGCCCAAAAACCGAGAAATCAAACCCATCGGTTTTGGGTTGGGTTCTACTTTTTTGAAATCTGATAAGATGGTTTTGGGTTAAAACCGACCCAAACCGACCCCCGCTCACACTCACACACACACACACGAAAACACACACAGAGAGAGAGATGGTTATTTTATTTGTGCTTTTTAAAAAAAAATTGTAATGAAAAAAAAACAATTAAATAAAAGGGGCAAACTTGTCGTTAAATATTCAAGGCAAAAAAAAAAATCTATTTTGGACTAGTGATGCTAGTCTAAATTTTGTTGGACCAAAATTCAGCTAAGGATTATTTTTGCAATTTACTCCTTAGAAAATAAATATCAACTAAAAACTATAAAGTACATAATCTTATAATTCTTTGACTTTTCGTACATTATAGTCTTTAAATATGAATCTTGTAACGCCACGTACAGATTTTGTAACATCACCGGTTCTTATAACTAAACGTCTAAACCTATGTGAAATTAACTTTTTGCCTTTCTATTACCTTACAATGAAAAAAGAAAACAAAATTTTCTCTATCTATTTCTGTCCATGAACCTCTGTGTTCTAACTTCATCTTCTTTGCCGTTTTCAATTTGCATGATGAATGTTGGAAACTACAAATGAAGTGTATGTGTTTTTAATGTTCAGTATGTGTATGCATGTGGGGGGTTTGAGTTGCAAGTGAAGGGATGAGAAAGAAGATGATAGTGTGGGAGTGAACCTGTTAGTCATTTTTTAAAGAAGCAACATGGAAAAAACAAGAATTTTAATCGGTAGTAGAGCCAGAGTCAAATTAAAGGGTGTAACACAATTTTTTTTGGTAGTCCAAAATTTTTTCCGGGATATCAAAGCAAACATAAAACAAAATTTTCCGAAAAAATTACACCGCTGAGAAATTTGAGGGACATCCTGTGCTACCTTATACTCTCTATTAGATCCGCCTCTGATTTTAATAGAGTAGGTAATAATTACATATGATGTTATAAAATACACATTTATTTGTAACTAAGTTTGTAGTTGTAGTCCCCTTGTCTAGCCACTTGCTAGGTGTCGGGTCATTTGATTTTAATATATTCGCGGGTTAAAAAAATAAAATAAAATAAGTTTGTACGCATGTCTATGACAGTATGAGCATGTGTTTTCTTATCGCATTCCATATCCACATTTATTGGGGGGGGGGGGGGGGGGGAGGGGGTCCATGACATATGTAGCCACCTAATTTACTATGAATAATCATAAATGACTTCCGTCAAAACACAGTTTGTAATTTCGGGAGCCAAATTGATTAATAGAAAAAAACGTGAATTTCATTTTTGTGTTTTTTATATCAAAAAATAGTAAATAAATTATCATTTATATAAAGTATTCTAAAAAACTAGTATTATTAATAATGATATAATTTACACTACATTCTCATAAGAATATTGTTAAGATTTTAAAACTTTGCAAGCAGTAATAATGTAATATTCTAACACTTATCATAAAAAATACTTTTATTTAAGAATATATAATGTAAATATGTAGCAAAAGGGCTACGACCGGCTATCTCGTAGCAGAATAGTTATGAATTCTGATTCCATAGCAAATTTCTATAACTATTTGAGATTTGTTTTTTTTTTTCGTAATTTGTCAAGTTAATTAAAAAAACATAGTTTCAAAATCCAAATTGTCATGATTTGTTGAATGGTAGCACTCATATTTCTTGTAGTTTGTCAAGTTAATGAAGAAAAGTTTCAAAAATCAAAACTGTCATGTTTTGTTCCAGTTGTACTTATGTTTATAATTTTTTGTTATGTAGGTAAATGATTTTGTTGAATGTAAACAACTTTTTGCAAGTATTAAAACAAGGAAAAGGACGAATTTCAAGAGAATTTTTGAATGAGGAATTTTCTTTTACACTTTGGTTTGTCTATCAGAAAAAAATGGATTTTGATATAAAGTAAGAACCCTAAAATTTACAAATTAGGAATTCTTACGCTATTTAGATATTTGCTATTTAATGCAACAACCCTAAAATCCGCTACCATCAGATACAAGAACATAAATCGATCCTTGATGATAAACCTATAAAGCGTCATCGATATTGTCAGGGATTTATATTCGAGATGTAACGGGATGAGCAAGACATTGAATGGGTTCGTGAATTTGAAGAACATATATAGAGAGAAAGGGGTGGAGAAATTTTAAAGACGCAGATGGATTGGTTTTGCAGATGAGCCTTGATTTCCAATCTTCGATTTTTTGATGGTTTTAAGTTTTTGATGAAGATGGAGAAATTTTAATGACGCATCTGCCCGGTGGAGAGGGACAAAGAAGATGATATAGGTCGATGGTAAAGATGAAGTATAGAGGAGATGAACTTTGTAGTAAAGATGAGGGATCGAGGAGAAGCAATCGGCGTTAAAGTCAATTTATGGAATTGAAGGTGAGAGATTAGGATGAGCACCAGAGGAACGAGAAGGGGTAGGCTACCAGTGGGGGGGGGGGGGGGTTGCTTATTATTATTATTTTTTTAATTTTTAATCAAAATTTTATTAAAATAAATATAAAAAAAATAATTAAAAGGGCAAAACGTCATTCCAAGTCTCCCAAAGACCAAAACGTAGGTATTTCTTAATTTTGGGACCAAAACCACGAAAAATTCTTGATTTTGGACCTTCCATGCAAGTCCAATTTTTTTTTTGGATCCTATCCATAGTTTTTGCGAAGACAAAATTGCACAAATGGTCCTTGTAGTTAGCTGAAAATTGTCACTTTGGTCCAAAAAAGTTTGGACTAGCACCAGAAGTCCACTCTTTTCATTTTGTTACGCCTTTGGTCCAATTTGGTTTGAACTTTTTTATAAAGATGATTTTGCCCCTTATTATTTATTTTTTATTTTTCTTTTATTAACAACAATTAAAAAGCAATTAAAAATAAAAAATAAAATCTCTCTCTCTCCCTCTCTCTCTCTCTCTCTATATATATATATATATATATATATATATATATATATATATATATATATATATATATATATTCTTTACTTTTCAGTTTCAAAGATTTTTGTCTCTTTAATCTCTTTTTTCGATTAGAGGGAAAGCCAACCTAACAAATGAGAGATTCACAGCGGAATACTTCTAGCAGGGTTCGTATCTTGAAATTTTCTTTAAAGTAAAGGGATTCAAGAGATATCCATTTCAAAATCATGTTGGAACCATTGACATCATCCTCTTCGTCTTCCAATGAAGATAATGACAATACATTTGTAACAAAGAAGAAATCTGAAGAAGAAACGGAGCCCAAACCATTAGTTTGGCGACTAAAGAGAAACACCTCTAGAACGGGGAACTATACATCAGAAGCTTTTCTGGTAACATGCCTCGTGGATCTAGGAAGTATTTTTGGTCTAATGGGTGTATGTACGAAGTTGATTGGAGGAGAGGTAAAGCATCTAGACTCGTTCTAACAGATATTGAAATGAGAAGGGCGGTGGGTTAGGGTTTCATGACACGAGAAGGGTGACAACAAGAGAAGGAGATATATATAGATAGATGAAGGGGAAAGATCCGATTGGAGCCTCAAACTGACCACAATTTGTTTTCCTAACTTCAAATCTCTGATTTTGAGCTCCTATTGTGGCTTCACCATCACTGATCTTTCAGCCGTTGCTTCCAAAGCCTCACATTCTTCTACCTTGTTCCTCACATTCTTTTGACTGCCAAAAACGACTTGCTTCAAACTAATCACCTCAACCCCAAAACAACCAGACTACACAACTCAGCAACCAATTGACGATGGTCTTGGGGCTATCGTACAATGGAGTGTATGCAGAAAGATTAGAGGCACGTTCTGTATAAAAAAATATGAGTCTTGTAAAAAAATCTGAGTGATTGGGAGATGAGGTGTTCTTGATTGAGAAACAATAAGGTGATTGAAACTTCTTTGGTTAAAGAGCGAGAGAATTATGTGGGTATGTGTATGTTTGTTCTTGAATGTTGAAGAACAAACCAATAAATATGTGTGTTATGGTTGCTGACGAGAGAGAGAGAGAGAGAGAGAGAGAGAGATTTTATTTTTGTTTTATTTTTAATTGCTGTTATGTAACATCCCAAAATTTGAGGCCAAAAATTTCGTTTTTAAATTAAGTGATTTATAAATTCGTTTATCAAAACATTGCCAAGATCATGTCAATACATAAACCATAATATCTTGTTCCAAACCAAATCATCTTGAAGTAACAAAATAGCATAATACAATCCCAGAAAATTCTAAGCGGAAATCATGTGTGTGTTATGCGCTGCTACACCACCGGTTCCTTCCCCTTAGACGGAGAGGTACCTGAAACCAAAAACTAAAACTGTAAGCACGAAGCTTAGTGAGTTCCCCCATCATACCACATATCATACAATCACATAGCATACATACTGTCGGGCAATTCTGGGGCGCCCGTCCTACCCATGTCAAGCCATTCTGGGGTGTCGACCTACCCATGTCAAGCCGTTCTGGGGTGTTGACCTACCCAGGTCAAGCCATTCTAGAGGGCAATCCAACATGCCCGAAGACTCAGGAAACTTCTTGCTAAGCACAAGAGAGACAAACGATCGGGTAACACCCGAATCAAACAATACCTGAACTGGGATACCGTTTACATGGAACAATCCTAAACAAAGCACATACAAAACATATCAAAATCACAACGACATAACATAAAAGCATAAGAAAGAAATCGTACCCGTCACTACATCGGGTACAACGCGTGCCTCCTCGGTTGTCAACTGAAAAGCTCAGCTCCGCACCACTGGATCCTCTACCTTGGCCTTCCGGCCATCCGTAACTCGTGCTGACGCTGGGGTCGGCGCCGCCACTGGTGTTGCTGCTGTCAATCTAGGGCAATTGGCCTTCTTATGACCCCTTTAATTGCAATGGAAGAAAATATGGTCTGACATATGCACTGTGGGGGCGTAGGCAATACAATCCCTGCCAAAGTTCCCCGTCTCGCTGCACTTGTAGCAGCCCGACGATCCCGCTCTACAAGCTCCCTCATGCGGTCTGCCGCATTACTTGCAGCGGCTCTGGCCCGGCTGGCCCTTCGACCTAACGTCGGATCCCTTGGGTTTCTTCCTCGAAACCCCTGTCACCTTCTCAGTCTCCGCTTTCCTCTTCCGGACGTGCTCCAAATCGAGCTCCCTCTCCCACGCCATGGAAATCATGGACTCCAGGGTCGGACATGCTAAATAGCTGATATGCTCCCGAATATCAGCCCTCAACATATCATGGTAGCGGGTCTTCCGCATCTCCTCATCCCCCACATACTGGGGTACCAACATGGCCCTCTCCCTGAACTTGGTGGTGATCTCCGCCACTGTCTCAGTTGTTTGCTTCATATCCAAAAACTCCCTGGCCAGCCGCTAAAGCTCCACAGCCGGCGCAAACTCAGCCCTGAATCTGGTCACGAAATCTGACCACGTCATAGCCTCGACGGCTGGGACTCCCAACGAGTCACCAACCGACTCCCACCAGTCTCTAGCTCTATCCCTCAGACATCCCGCAACAAAGCGGACCTTCGACTCTTCTGGGCAGAAGCTTGTCAATTGCGCATACTCAATGTCTGTGACCCATCTCCTGGCATAAATGGGGTCCTTCACCCCTTCAAAATCCAGCGCACCACTCCCTCTAAAGTCCTTGAAGGATAGTGTGCGCATCCCAGCCTGGCCAGACGCCAAATCACTCCTGAATGCTCGGAGACGATCCTCCATTAGCTCGATAAATTCCTCCTTGATCGACCCAAAAATAACCGGGGTCGACTCAAGGATACCCCTCGTGATCTCAGACGCGATGAACTCGCGTAGCCCGTCATCCACCTGCTCGGATCCTGCCCTCGAGCCTGATCCTAATCATGTACTTATAAGGACTTTATGAACTACAAACCCACTTTCTTCGATGGGACCAGAGGAATTCTAGCATTGTCTCAGTGGTTCGAAAGAACTGAGACTGTCTTTGAAATGTGCTCATTCCCCGAGGAGAGAAAAATAAAGTTCGTTGCTGCCACCTTCACTAACATGGCCCTGACATGGTGGAACGGCCATGTCAGTGTACTCTCCTTGGTAACAGCCAACGTCATGGGCTGGAACACACTGAAGGACCTCATGAGAGGGGAGTACTGCCCTAGGGGCGAAATTCAGAAATTTGAGGAGGAACTCTGGAACCTCAAGATGAAAGGGACCGACATAACAACTTACACATCCAGGTTCTGCAACTTGGCGACTATGTGTCCCAACATGATCCCTTCGGAGAGAAAGAAGATTGAACGATACATTTGGGGTTTAATGCCCCCATATCGAGGAAACGTTCTAGCCTCCCGCCCTACGACCTTTGACAGCGCCAAGGAATTGGCCCAGAGGTAATTGATCATGAGGTTCCTTCAACACCAGCAACAACCCTGGCAAATACCACCGCACCACCCAAATCATCCGACAACAAGAGGATGCGGGGGGATCAGAGGAAGGGAAAGAAGACTCAATCTTCTTCCAAAAACCAACAGATCATGGTTGTCCATGCTGCCACCACTCATGCTACCCCTGCACCGACAAAAGCTTATGTTGGGAACCTGCCCAAGTGTCCCAAGTGCCCCTTCCATCACAACAGCCCCTGCCGTGAATTGCAATGCACCAACTGCGGCCGAAAGGGCCATACTGTCCGGTTTTGCAGATCCCAACCCAAACCTATCTCTCAAGTCCCCAGTTCGGGAGTGAGTCAGGCCTGCTATGGCTGCGGTGAAGCGAGCCACTTCAAGAAAAACTGTCTGAAGGCTGGGAATGCGGGAGGAACAGGAAGACTACTCGCTATTGGCCACAACGAACCAGTAGCGGATCCCGCAGTAGTCACGGGTACGTTCCTTCTCAATAACTCTTATGCCTGTGTCTTATTCGATAGTGGTGCAGAAAGAAGCTTCATAAACCAAAACTTTAAACACTTACTTAAACAATCCCCGCAACCACTAAAAGAAACATTCGTTGTAGAAATGGCTAACGGAAAGACCGAAAGTTCTAACGAAATTTACATAGGTTGTACCCTCACGTTAGACGATCATTCATTCCCAATCGATCTCATACCAGTCTCGATCAAGAGCTTCGATGTCATTGTTGGCATGGACTGGTTGAGTCTTCATCGCGCTGATATTCTATGCTTCGACAAAGCCATTCGCCTAAATTCACCGAATCATGAAACTATGTTGATCTACGGAGACAAACCCAGTACGAGCCTTCGTATCATCTCAAGTATTCAAGCCCAGAAATACTTGCGTAAGGAATACCGCGCCTTTCTTGCACACATCGTCGACACAAGCCAGAAAGAGAGAGATCCAAAAGACATCCCTGTTGTGTGCGATTTCCCTGACGTCTTTCCAGAAGACCTTCCAGGTTTACCTCCCAAACGTCAGGTTGATTTTAGAATCGACCTAGTCCCAGGAGCTACCCCCGTAGCTAAGTCGCCCTATCGTTTAGCGCCTGCCGAGATGCAAGAACTATCCGGTCAACTTAACGAGCTGTTCAGCAAGGGATTTATAAGACTGAGCTTCTCACCCTGGGGAGCTCCGGTCTTGTTCGTGAAGAAGAAGGACGGATCGTTCTGTATGTGCATCGATTATAGGGAACTCAACAAACTCACGATCAAAAATCGCTACCCTCTTCCCCGTATCGACGACTTATTCGACCAACTACAAGGGGCGAGTTACTTTTCCAAGATTGATCTTAGGTCCGGGTATCACTAGTTACGAGTAGTTGAGGAGGATGTGCCGAAGACAGCCTTCCGAACTCGTTACGGGCACTATGAGTTCGTAGTGATGCGCTTTGGACTGACTAATGCACCCGCAGTGTTCATGGACTTGATGAATAGGGTGTGTCGTCCATACTTAGATTAGTTCGTTATCGTCTTTATTGATGATATACTCGTCTACTCTCGGAGCGAGGAAGAACACAGGAATCATCTACGACGAGTCCAAGAAACCCTGCGATCGGAGAAGTTATACACGAAGTTCTCTAAGTGTGAATTTTGGATCCGAAGAGTTGAATTCTTAGGACACGTGACTAGTGAAGAAGGAATCCACGTGGATCCCTCCAAGATTAAAGCAATTGAGAACTAGTCAGCACCGAAGACGCCTACAGAAATTCGTCAATTTCTAGGCCTCGCTGGCTACTACCGCAGATTTATTCAGAACTTCTCTCGGATTGCGAAACCTCTCACCATGTTGACACATAAAGGCGTAGCATTCGACTGGGAAGAGAAACAGGAGAAGGCATTCCAAACCCTGAAGCGAGCTCTATGCACCGCACCGGTATTATCTCTTCCCGAAGGGACAGAAGATTTTGTAGTATACTGCGATGCATCAAACCAAGGGCTCGGTTGTGTCTTGATGCAACGAGGTAAGGTCATCGCTTATGCCTCAAGACAGCTGAAGACACATGAGGTTAACTACACCACGCACGACCTTGAGTTAGGGGCGGTCGTATTCGCTCTAAAGATCTGGAGATAATACTTGTATGGAACGAAGAGCATAATATACACTGATCATAAAAGCCTCCAACACATACTGAACCAGAAAGAGCTCAACATGAGACAACGACGATGGGTCGAACTACTCAATGATTACGACTGTGAGATTCGTTATCACCCAGGAAAAGCCAATGTGGTAGCAGACGCCCTGAGTAGGAAAGAGTATTCTGGTCGAAGAGCCAAGTCATTAACGATGACTATCCATTCGCATCTATCCGCACAGATTAAGGAGGCTCAGCTCGAAGCCTTAATGCCTGAGAATGTGGTGGGAGAATCCCTGCGTGGAATGGATAAGAGCTTGGAGGTCAAGGGTGACGGAGCCTATTATCTCATGGACCGAATCTGGACTCCGCGCCATGGTGGTTTCAGAGACTTGGTCATGAAGGAAGCACACAACACTCGATACTCCGATCACCCAGGTTCAGATAAGATGTATCCGGATCTCAAAAAGCTATACTGGTGTCCTAACATGAAAGCAGAGATTGCTACCTTCGTGAGTAAGTGCCTTACTTGCGCAAAGGTCAAGGTCGAATACCAGAAGCCATCAGGTCTTCTCCAACAACCGGAGATACCAGAATGGAAGTGGGAGCGGATCACCATGGATTTCATAACCAAGCTACCCAAGACAACGGGTGGGTTAGATACCATATGGGTCATCATCGACAGATTGACCAAGTCCGCGCATTTCCTACCCATCAAAGAAACAGACAAAATGGAGAAACTCACAAGAACATACATTAAGGAGATAGTACGACTACATGGTGTCCCTGTATCTATTATCTCGGATAGAGATAGTAGGTTTACTTCAAGATTTTGGCAATCACTGCAAAAAGCATTAGGGGTGAGGCTGGACATGAGTACAGCCTATCACCCACAGACTGACGGAAAAAGTGAGCTGGACGATCCAAACCTTAGAGGATATGCTACGAGCCTGTGTGATTGACTTTGGTAGAGCGTGGGATACACACTTACCCCTTGTGGAGTTTTCCTACAACAATATTTATCATACGAGCATCAAGGCAGCTCCATTTGAAGCCCTCTACGGTCGGAAGTGCAGATCCCCTATGTGCTGGGCTGAGGTGGGTGACACTCAGTTAGCTAAAGGACGAGTTCCTGACAACACTCTCATGGGTCTGGAGATCATTTGAGAAACGACCGAGAAGATTGTACAGATTCGTGAACGATTAAAAGCCGCTAGGGATCGACAGAAAAGCTACGCAGACAAACAAAGAAAACCTTTGGAATTCCAGGTGGGAGACCGAGTCCTTTTGAAAGTCTCACCCTGGAAGGGCACGATACGCTTCGGAAAGCGTGGAAAGCTGAACCCAAGGTACATAGGGCCTTTTGAGATTCTCGCTAGAATCGACCCCGTAGCTTACAAACTCAACCTACCCCACGAGCTAAGTCACATACATCCTACCTTCCACGTCTCAAACTTGAAGAAATGCCTATCCGACGAGACTCTCGTAATTCCACTTGATGAGATCGAAGTCAACGAGAGCCTCAACTTCGTGGAAGAGCCTGCAGAGATTATGGACCGAGAAGTAAAACGAACAAAAAAAAGTCGCATCCCAATTGTGAAGGTTCGATGGAACGCCAAGCGAGGACCGGAATTCACTTGGGAGCGCGAGGATCAAATGAAACTCAAATATCCCCATCTCTTTGCTTAGTAGTGCTGTAATAATTTAACTGTTTGAATTCTAAATTTTGGGACGAAATTTCCTTAACGGGGGGATAATGTGACAACCCAAAGTTTATTCCATTATTATGCCTCGTTTCCGTTAATGGAATATTCTATTTTATAAAAATTTCCGTTAATTTGAGGTCGACAAATAAATAAATGTTTTCTTTATTTATATTTCATGCTATTATTGTCATGATAAAAAAAATAAAAACACGTAAAATATCATTTCCATTTAATTGGAAATAGTTATTTTTATTACGACTATTTAACCGGGTAAAAAGTTTAAACCTCGTTAAACATAAGTATCGGGTAGTCGAATACCGGGTACAACACCCAAGCCTTATATAAAGGAGGGTGGGCATCCCATAGAAACCTTTTACCACTCTAGACCCACTTTCTTTCTCTACTCTCTCTCTCTCCAAGTTCGATTTCGCCTCAAAACCGCAAGTTTCCGCCTCCAAAACATAAGTTCTCCTACCTTAACTTGTTCTAGACATCATTGATTGAGGTTTTAACCCAAAAATCGATCATAAAGGCTGTAAAGGAGGAGTTTACGGCCTAAGAACCTCCTTAGGCCGTAAACCCCTAAAAGGTTGTTAAAAGTCCCAAATTTCTTCCCTTTAAGCTTAGAAACTAGTTTTGGACTTAACCTAGAAGTGTTTGAACCTTAAATCAACAAGTTTTAGTGTAACATCCCAAAATTTAAGACCAAAAATTCTTTTTTTTTAATAAAACATTACTTTAAGCAAAGACATCATTCCAAAACATAATCTGAGTATAAGTTTTTAAAACACATGTTTATTATCAGAGTAAACATTCCCAGGCTGACAAATCTATGGTGTGTGCCATGCGATCACCCCGAGCTCCTCCCTCCGCTACCGGAAGTACCTGAAAACAAAACTGAAAACCGTAAGCACGAAGCTTAGTGAGTTCCCCACCTTACCACATACCATGCAAAACCACATACTGCACATACTGGGCCACGCCCGCTATCCTGGGCCTCGCCCCCTACCTCGGGCCTCGCCCGATACAACAGCCCCGCCGCTCCAGGCCCTGCCTGGCTTCGAGCCCCGCTCGGATACAGATCTGTTTCACTTAGGCCTCGCCTGTCACAAGGCCTCACCCACTAACATATAATAGCACATAAACATATCACATAACATCAAATAAGCTAAACATATACTAACAACTCTTGCTCTAAGGCCTCGCCTATCTCTGGGCCCCGCCCGTGTCCTGCTACTGATGAGTCATGGAACCTCGTCCATACTCCTGTTGATAGTGAGATACGGGCCCAACCCATCCTCACTCCTTTCCTAACTTGGGCCTCGCCCCTGGACTGCTGCTACTGAGATGTGGAACACCATCCACACTCTGCTATTGGTGAGATACGAGACCTCGACCACCCTCACCTCCCTACCAGGCACATACAAGTATCACACAGACAACAAGTATAAACTATCGCATAGACCATTCCTTGGGCACCCGCCCTCTATTATTGGACCTCGTCCGAATATCATACTAGCATACTGTGCCTAGGGCTAACCCCCGGGTCTTCTACTCATAACTACATGGGCCGGCATTGTGGCCGTAGACCCATTCATACAAAGGGAAACTCACCTGCACTGGCTGAACTTGCTGATGATTCCACTAGCTGCTGCCCGACCACTCACTGAACTCCTACTCTACTGGCTCCCCGAGCTATCAATAACAATGCAATACTTAGTCTAACTGACCCCCCGACAGCTAATGTGACATCCCCAAAATCTCGGCCAGAAAAGACCGATTTTCATTTATGCTTTTAAAATATTTTCAGAGTAAATCCTTTTGATTTGAAAGAGTTGCGGAATTTGTTCCCAAAAACAAAACATGATAAAACAATGTTTACCAAAGCATTATATAAAAGAAATGTATTTTTCATTATATAATCAAAACTCGGGGTGTCATGTTCCGATACAGACCAATAAGCATAAACGATAACATTACAAGTCATTCAACAAATATATACATATACATACTTGCAATCAAAACAACTGATGGTTCATCCATCTCATGCCCTCGCGCCACTTCCTGTAATACAAATAAAACTGAGTGGGTCAGGCTTGGGAGCCTGGTGAGCATATAGGGTTTTTAACCCACAATAAATAATCATATTTAATTTTCACCAACCAACAATAACCCAATTACCCATTCCCGTTATTCTCACTTTAATGTCCCTAATACAACTAATCATAAGGGACCTAGTCTAAGAATATTTCATCGGGGCGACAACACATGCTTCGGGGGTACCTCGGCAATATAAGTCAAATAAGGCAACCATGAGGGGGATGGAGTATAGCGAATGAACACCCGAGTTCATTAACACCTACAGGTGGCGAACCTGCTAATGTTTCCACAAGACTGTCTAGAATAGCAAGTGGTCGTCATCTAAACTCCGCTAGATGACTCAATCAAACAACAACGAGGCCTCTCATTTGTTTATTACACACCAACTATCTACCCATGTTCTACCCAACATATTAGTAGATAAAATAAACATTTTTATACATAGTTTAAAAACCTGTATAGCATGCTTTAATCAACACATAATCCACATAACATATGAGGCACACACACACATAACACATATCTCATAGAGAATAAATCATATCCATGAGATAGAGGAGAGTGAATACACATTCACACATATAAACAACAATATACTATACACATAGCACGTATTTTATAGAAAATACTTAATATTTATGTGTTAGAAGAAGTTAACTACACGCTCACACTTATAAACAACAATATACTTAATACACTCGGACCAAACTTGTATTATTATCGTGTTTATGAAAGTTAGTATACACTCACTTGATCAGAAGATGATCGGACAGCACTACGACTTGCAGAACTAATAATCCCCAGCAGATCTGAAAGATCTTCACAAAAATCGAACTTCTCGCGGGCAGAGCTTCGGCTCGGGAACCGCACTTCTTGGGATCTTCGGGATCTCGGGACTTTCCTCGGGGCTCGAGTATGATACCGGGGCTTCGGGATATTTCTGGCACGTAAAACGATGCAAAACGGGAGAGAGAAGAGAAGAAATTGGCAATTGGGTCTACTGCCTTCGGTTCCTATTTATAGGAGGCTGGAGCCTCGGAGTACGCGGGGCGTACTGCCCGAAACGTCATTGCTTACGTATCCGAAGCCACTTGCTGCGAGTGTCGACACCTTCGGAGTACGCGGGGCGTACCTCGGATCAGATCGGTGACTCCTTCGGATAATGCTTCCGAATTTCCAATTAAATTTAATTACAAAATATTAAATAAACTTCGAAAATTCATATCTTCTTCATACGAACTCCGTTTTCGACGTTCTGTATATCAACGCGAAGGTGAGACTACGCTCTACAACTTTCGTTTAGACTCCGTCGGCTAATTTCGACTTTATTTTTATCATTTATTTTTAATAGGCCGCGACAGAAAAACTTCGTTATAAATTCATAACTTCTTCGTTTGACGTCCGTTCTCGCCTAACTTTTTATCGCTTCGATACCAACAACGAGACCTTCGATCCTCGTTTAGATTGCTTCAGCTAAAAACCGCTTGATCTCAAATCGAGTATTTCGGGCTGCACACCGCTAAGCCGAAACTTCGATAAATCATAACTTCCTCATACGAAGTCAGATTTGGGCGTTCTATATATATTTGGAAACCTCGTTTCAACTACTACAACATTATTCAAAGATATTAAGTTTATTTTACACTTAAATTTTGACGCTTATTTTTATTCTTAATTATTCAAACCACATAATTAAGCAATTAAGCACAAAACACACAATACTCAAATAATACAATCTTATTATTTCAAAATGGGTTACAAAGGTTAACCTAGACTATTACATTGCTAAAAATGGCAAGCCCGGAAACACAGGCGTTACAATTCTCTCCACCTTAGAATGATTCCGTCCCCGGAATCACACATCAACAAACAAATGCGGATAGCGACTCAACATGTCACTCTCTGTCTCCCAGGTGAGATTCGGCCCATTCGTGTGTTTCCATCGGACAAGCACTAACCCAACCATTTTGCGTCGCAACTTCTTAGTCTTTCGGTCAACAATTGCCTCTGGTTCTTCAATCAACCTTTTGTTCTCATCAATTCTCAATTCAAAAATTGGAATTATGTCGGGAACTTCTCCCGTGAACTTCTTCAAATAACACACGTGAAAAGTGTTGTGAATTCCATCCAGTTCTTCGGGTAATTCGAGCTTGTAAGCTTGGTTCCCAATCCTCTGAAGAACTTTAAACGGTCCAATAAACCTTGGACTCAACTTTCCCCATTTACCAAATCTTATAAGTCCCTTCCACGGCGAGACTTTAAGCAAAACCGAATCCCCAATTTCAAGAGTCATCGGTCTTCGCTTCTTGTCAGCATAGCTCTTTTGACGATCTTGAGCTGCTAACATTCTTTCCCTAATTATTTTCAACTTTTCAGCAGTTTGATGAACCATCTCTGGCCCCATGAATTGCTTTTCCCCAGCCTCAAGCCAACAAGACGGCGTACGACACTTCTTTCCATACAAAGCTTGATAAGGTGCCATCTTAATGCTCGAGTGAAAACTATTATTGTAGGAAAATTCTACCAAAGGTAAATGTTCATCCCAATTACCTAGGAATTCCAAGGTACATGCTCTCAGCATATCTTCAAGTGCTTGTATTGTTCTTTCACTCTGACCATCAGTTTGCGGATGGTAAGCTGTGCTTAAACATAACTTGGTACCCATTTCCTCTTGTGGACATTTCCAAAACCTTGAGGTGAAACGGCTATCACGATCCGATACAATCGTTAACGGAACACCGTGAAGCCTCACAATTTCCTTCACGTAAGAATTTGCAAGCTTCTCCATAGACCATTTCTCCTTGGCTGCTATGAAATGCGCACTCTTAGTGAATCGATCAATGACCACCCAAATCATGTCGTGACCATTCTTTGTTCTGGGCAGTTTAGTGACAAAGTCCATAGCAATGTCTTCCCACTTACCCATAGGCACAGGCAATGGTTCTAAACTCCCGTAAGGTTTCTGATGTTGTGTCTTGACTCTCGCACAAGTCACACACTCAGCCACATACTTTGCAACATCAAGCTTCATCGTTGGCCACCAGTAGTAGGGTTTCAGGTCCCTATACATTTTAGTGCTACCAGGATGAATTGAGTACATGGTTTTGTGAGCTTCTTCCATCAGAAGATCCCTAATTCCTCCTGAGTTAGGTACCCAAATACGATCTTGAAATACCTTCAGTCCATGACCGTTTGTACCAAACACCAACGTTTTACCCAAACGTTCCTCCTTTCGGTCATTTTTCTCAGAAGCTTCCTCTTGAGCTTTCTTTATACTTTCCACAATGGTCGAGACAACTTCAATTCTCAACGCTCTTGGCCTTTTCCTTTCAAGATTGACTTTCCGACTGAGAGCATCAGCAACAACATTAGCTTTACTGGGGCGGTAAAGTATCTCATAGTCGTAGTCTTTAAGTAATTCTAGCCAGCGTCGTTGCCTCATATTCAATTCCTTCTGATTAAAGAGATATTGGAGACTCTTATGATCAGTAAAAAGTTTGCACTTCGTGCCATAGAGGTAATGCCTCCATATTTTCAGAGCGAAAACTACCGTTGCCAACTCCAAATCATGAGTCGGGTAATTCTTTTCATGCTCTTTCAGCTGTCGAGACGCATATGCTATCACCTTTTCTCTTTGGATCAAAACACAACCCAATCCAACACCAGACGCATCGCTATAAACAGAGAAGTCTTCAACTCCATCGGGTAGAGTAAGTATCGGTGCCTCGCATAGCTTCTTCTTTAACTTCTCGAATGCTTCTCTATGCTTATCACTCCAAGCATAAGTAGCTCCTTTGTGGGTCAAAGCTGTTAATGGAGTAGCAATCGAAGAAAAGCCTTGGATAAACCTTCGGTAATATCCGGCTAATCCTAAAAAGCTTCGAATCTCCGTGGGACTTTTCGGTTGTTCCCACTTCATCACAGCTTCGATCTTCGCTGGATCAACCATTATCCCCTCTTGGTTGACCACGTGACCCAAGAATTGGACTTCACGAATCCAAAAATCACACTTGGAGAACTTTGCATAAAGCTTCTCCTTCTTCAAAACTTCTAACACTTCTCGCAAGTGTCTGCCATGCTCCTCCTAGCTTTTCGAGTAAATCAGAATGTCGTCTATGAACACTATCACAGATTTATCAAGGAACGGGTTACAAACCCTATTCATCAAATCCATGAACGCTGCCGGAGCATTGGTTAGTCCAAACGACATAACCAAGAACTCGTAGTGTCCATATATAGTTCTGAATGCAGTCTTCTCGATATCTTGCTCTCTTACTTTCAGCTGATGATATCCTGACCTTAGATCGATCTTCGAGAAATAGCTCGAACCTTGCAATTGATCAAATAGGTCATCAATCCTTGGCAACGGATATCTATTTTTTATTGTTGCCTTGTTCAGCTCTCTGTAATCGATGCACATTCTCATACTTCCATCTTTGTTCTTCACAAACAACACCGGAGCTCCCCAGGGCGATGAACTTGGTCTAATGTGTAACATCCCCCTCTGGCACGTATCACAATATTGTCCGCCTTGGGCCACTCGGCACGAGGACTTCCCAGGGGGTCACCCATCCTGGTACTACTCCCGCCCGAGCACGCTTAACTGCAGAGTTCTTATGGGATCTGCTGCCCTCACGGCTTTAAAACGCGTTGTGTTAGGGAAGGTATCCACACCCCTTATAAGGAATGCTTAGTTCTCCTTCCCAGCCGATGTGGGATCAGATCTAACCCACTTTACTGTGACATCCCCAAAATCACGGCCAGAAAAGACCAATTTTGTTTATGCTTTATAAAATTCAGAGTACTTCATTTTATAAAAAGGTTGCGGAATTTGTTCCCAGAAAAACATGGTAAATACGTTATTAAAACATTTTCGAAGAAACGTATTTATTTCATTTTAAAATGTTTGGGATGTCATCGTTAATACCGAAACATAAGCATAAACAGACTTACAATGATTTACACTAGTGATCTACATCTCTTTTAAATCTCTCAGTGTAATGTCACTTCACTTCGTCACCTGTGATATACATAAACTGAGTGGGTCAGGTTGGGAAACCTGGTGAGTACATAGGGTTTTCAACCCACAATAATATAATTATTATGTTCAATCAAACAATCAACCCAATTACCCATCCCCATTATCTTCTTTACTCTTTAAGGATTTAACCTAAGAGTCATCTATCCTGCATTCGTTTATTCCGAAGTCCCTTACTTCCAGGGTTATGGGACTGGCACTAAATCCATAGCTGCCAATGTTCGTTCATAAAGCACTAATTCCATAGCTGCTATAGTCTATTCATCGGGTACTAAATCCATAGCTACCAGTCTTTATCTAATAGGTACTAAGTCCATAGCTACCAATGTTCAACAGGTACTAAGTCCATAGCTACCAATTCCTACAGGTACTAAATCCATAGCTACCAACGTCTAAAAGGTACTAAGTCCATAGCTACCGGTGTTTGTCCCATAGGCACTAAGTCTGTAGCTGCCAATGTACACTCACGTCATCTTCTATCTCTCATCATTCATCTATCCATCTCATACCCAACATTTTCGTATATATAAAATACGTATACAGTTTAAGTCCTTTAAAACATGTATAAAACGTTCAACCAGCATAGACAACAAGTATTCAGATAATGTGCACACATAGCACGTAGTTTATATAAAATACTTCATATCTATGTGTAAGATGAAAGTAACTATGCACTCACTTGAGAAGGTGGTGACTCGGTACTCGGACAGCGCTTCGTTTACTTTAAAATAATTTCCTTCGACGAAACCTAGTATTATTACCACTAGATTTTAGTCTAATATTTACCGTGACTAATTATTAGTCTTATTATTATTATTATATAAGCGTTTAAACAATACTTTCCAACCACTATGTACAGACAGGGGCCAGACATAAAACACCGGAGGGCAGGACCATTTTGGCATATAGCACTTCTGAAATCCAACAACCCTATGCGGCCCTTTAAACTAGATTCCCCGTACCGCGAGTAGTTAAAAAGATATTATAACGACACTTATATAAGTCATAATAATAGCTCAAATATTTATTATAAATTTATAATAACAATACTAATTTTAAATATAAACTATATTTAAAATAGGGTAAGCATAACTTACTTACAAGGGGATTTTAGCTAGGAGTCGGGCTCTGTAGGGGCAGAACTTCGTCGCTGAATCTTTCTAAGAAAGATTCGTGCAGCGCTTCAGCGCTCACCTTACTATACTAAAACTACAGAAAGAGAAGTCGAATCACGAGGGACCGAAATGATCGGGGGATAAGGAGAGAAAGACTCTTGAATCAAGAGAATGGTGCAAGAAATATGAGAGCCCAAGCCTCTTATTTATAGTAATTGAATTTACAAAAACTACCCCCCATAATTACTTAACGACCTTATAGTTATATAAACAACTAAACACCCCTTTATAATAGTATTTTAAATAGATTTAAAGATATTTGTACTAAACTAATGTCGAAAGAACTCAACATTAGTCTTATAATGACCGCATCGTCGATACCTTTCTAATGATATATACATATGTATATATATGTGTACGTATATATGATTTATACTTTATTTTAATACGTAAATATGCTATTATAATTTGTAACTCGTTCATACGAACTCCGTTTTTGACGTTCTTTATATCCATGCGTAGGTGGAGACGCACTCTACAACTTTCGTTTAGACTCCTTCGGCTAATTTTGAATTTATTTTTAAAGTTATATTTTTAACAGGTCGGGACAGGATTGGTCCGTTATAATCTCATAACTTCTTCATCCGATGTCCATTTTTGTCTGTCTTTTTATTGTTACGCTACTAATAATGAGATCTTCAATTCTCGTTTAGGTTGTGTCGGCTAAAAATCGCTCGATCTAATATTCGAATTTCGGACTGTACACTGCTAATCCGAAACTTCGAAAAATCGTAACTTCTTCATACGAAGTCAGATTTGGGCGTTCTTTTTATCGAAGTTCTTAGTTTAACATATTCTACGACTTTCGTTTAGAGCGCTAAATCTAAATCTCGCTCTATCATAAATTTACTATTTACGCTTCTCGGCGCCGTGCCGGTTCCGACGCGAAACTTCGACGGGTCATAACTTCTTCGTTATAACTCGGATTTCGGCGTTCTTTATATGTACGGAAACCCTGTGACATCTTCTAAAACTTGGTTAAGATTATTTATTCTAAATAATCTTTTTGTCGAAAAGTCGTTTTTGACCCCTGTTACCTCTAAATTGACTAGCCCGGATCTGCGGGCGTTACAATTATCTCCCCCTTTGGATGATTACGTCCCGGAATCATCAACGAAACAGGGTCATATAATGACTCCATACGTCATCTCTTCATCCTAGGTAATAATTATAACTTCTACATTCCTTCAATTCTATCTCTTAAACTCATTGACTGTAAGAGTACTCGATCGTGCACCTGCTCTCTACCTCAGGTTAGACTCTAAATTATGACCTTCAAGTCACAATCTTGATCCTTGCTGGATACGGACTTGAGATAAGTTCTTTTATTACTACTATAGATCGATGTGTCATATTCTAATGACCTATCATCGTATGTTGCAACACTTAGACTTAGGTCTCTTAGAGTTAAATTCTAAAACAGACTATGCCTTCCTTCATGTTCTAATGTGATATAATCACACTTTAACATTAGGCATTTCTAGCCACCAACTTCTTTAACAACGAGTGCGATACTTCTATTGATCGCTTTGATTTCAACCGTTTGGTTTAAGTCGGACGCTACATCAAACTTGGTCCTCTGAGCCACACAACATACTCATCGTAGTCGGACTCGATTCGATATGACCACTAGGGTCGGAATATCAACAATCTTCTTAGTCATTACCGAAACGATGGTAACAACACACTTGAATAAAACGAAATCAATTACTAGCTTCTTGGTAACCTTGTGACTTTCCCTGATCCAAGTGTGAGTCCTGTGCTTCCGGCAGTATAGGCCTCTACTACCATTCACACCTACTCATACTCGTCCCAAGTATTGTCTCGCAGTTTCCCAAGTCACCATGCAGCAAATCATACAATCATTCAACACATCAGATAACAAAACGAAGGTTTTATATTAATTCTTGAAACGATTACATAGGTGTTCAAGTTCACCCTAGACTATGCCTCTACTAGGCTACATCATACGAAACTATGGCTACTGCATAATCCGATCTTCGGGTAAGAAGTCCTCATTCTTGATTCCTCGCATGGTTCTCTGCTTTGTCGAGGATCATGTGAAATGCCCTTGGCCTTGGTGGCGTTTCTGGTCTTGCTGCTTTATTTTTCCTTGGGCAGTCTCTGGACATGTGCCCCTTGCCTCCACATCCATAACATACTTTGTCATTATGTGTGCAGTCTTTGGAATAGTGACCCGTCCTCCCACACTTGTAACAAGTCACTTCTTCGTTGCACTTCCCACCATGCTTCTTCTTGCATTTATCACACCATCTTGTTTCACCTCCATCTGCTCCTCCGAGTTTTGAGAATTTGCTTTCCTTGTTCGACCTCGAAGATCGCTCAAACTTTCGCTTCTCTCCTGCCTTATCTTTTTCTAGACCCTTTTCTCTTATCTGGGCCTCTACGTTCTTAGCTGCCCTAATAACTGCTTTTAAGGTAGTTGCCATTTTGACCATTGGACCAAAGTCGGTGGGCAGTCCGTTAGCAAACCTATCAATCTTGGAGAGTTCAGTAGGCACCAAGTAGGGAAATAGCTTCATCCTCTCGGTAAATGCGGTGGCATACTCATCAACACTCATCTTCCCTTTCTTCAGGTTCTGAAACTCGTTGTTTAGGTCTATCAGATCTACCTCCGAGCAGTACTGCATTTTCAACTGTTCCAAAAACTCTTCCCACGACATCCTTAAGGCTTCTCCTCGTGGCATCGTATTTACCAATAGCTTCCACCAGCTCAAGACTCTAGTTTTCAGCTGTCTTACTGCAAAGACAGTCTTCTGTTTCTCATTACAGCTGCAGCTCTCAAACACCATCTCCATCTCAGAGATCCAATCCATAACCTCAACCGGCTTTGGGCTTCCTGAGAGGCTTGGTGGTTTCGCACCCAAGAAGTTCTTGTACATCCGCCCATCCTTGTTGTTTCTCCCTTCTGGGCCATCCCTTTGCTCACCTTGAGTCCCAACTTGACTCACTTGGCGGCTGTAGTTCCCTTCCTCAGATTGCTCGGGAATCAATTCGGGTTGCTCAATGGGCATAGTAGGTTCGTCCCTATTCAATATCCGTCTCATTTCTTCCCTTTGTTCAGCCAACATAGCCCGAATCATGGCTTGAACTCCATCCATGGTGACTGGCTCAGGCGCAACTTCTTCTACAGCAGGTATTTGTTGAACCACTGGGGGTTGGTTCCTGTTCCCATTTGCGTTTATGTTTCCGCTACGGGTCCTTACCATCTCGATCTATACACCGAATAAGGTGAATTTAGACCTTTACTTGACGTTTAAATCATCCTTATCACTCCGAAACATTTACATGCTAGTTCTAATACCGTAGTCGTACGTTTAGAATCCTAAACACATAAGGTTTCCAGATCCGGTCGGCAACAGACCATAGATCCGAACAATTAACAACATATCATGCACAAAGCATTTAGCACATAAAAGCATTTTAGGCACAATTCCTAAAATAAGCTAGTGCTCACACCTCACAATCATCGCTAAGCATTCTAAGTTTAAGTCTAGAAATAAATCCATATTCCTAGTTCGCTTAAACTAATGCTCTGATACCAACTGTGACATCCCCAAAATCACGGCCAGAAAAGACCAATTTTGTTTATGCTTTATAAAATTCAGAGTACTTCATTTTATAAAAAGGTTGCGGAATTTGTTCCCAGAAAAACATGGTAAATACGTTATTAAAACATTTTCGAAGAAACGTATTTATTTCATTTTAAAATGTTTGGGATGTCATCGTTAATACCGAAACATAAGCATAAACAGACTTACAATGATTTACACTAGTGATCTACATCTCTTTTAAATCTCTCAGTGTAATGTCACTTCACTTCGTCACCTGTGATATACATAAACTGAGTGGGTCAGGTTGGGAAACCTGGTGAGTACATAGGGTTTTCAACCCACAATAATATAATTATTATGTTCAATCAAACAATCAACCCAATTACCCATCCCCATTATCTTCTTTACTCTTTAAGGATTTAACCTAAGAGTCATCTATCCTGCATTCGTTTATTCCGAAGTCCCTTACTTCCAGGGTTATGGGACTGGCACTAAATCCATAGCTGCCAATGTTCGTTCATAAAGCACTAATTCCATAGCTGCTATAGTCTATTCATCGAGTACTAAATCCATAGCTACCAGTCTTTATCTAATAGGTACTAAGTCCATAGCTACCAATGTTCAACAGGTACTAAGTCCATAGCTACCAATTCCTACAGGTACTAAATCCATAGCTACCAACGTCTAAAAGGTACTAAGTCCATAGCTACCGGTGTTTGTCCCATAGGCACTAAGTCTGTAGCTGCCAATGTACACTCACGTCATCTTCTATCTCTCATCATTCATCTATCCATCTCATACCCAACATTTTCGTATATATAAAATACGTATACAGTTTAAGTCCTTTAAAACATGTATAAAACGTTCAACCAGCATAGACAGCAAGTATTCAGATAATGTGCACACATAGCACGTAGTTTATATAAAATACTTCATATCTATGTGTAAGATGAATGTAAGTATGCACTCACTTGAGAAGGTGGTGACTCGGTACTCGGACAACGTTTCGTTTACTTTAAAATAATTTCCTTCGACGAAACCTAGTATTATTACCACTAGATTTTAGTCTAATATTTACCGTGACTAATTATTAGTCTTATTATTATTATTATATAAGCGTTTAAACAATACTTTCCAACCACTATGTACAGACAGGGGCCAGACATAAAACACCGGAGGGTAGGACCATTTTGGCATATAGCACTTCTGAAATCCAACAACCCTATGCGGCCCTTTAAACTAGATTCCCCGTACCGCGAGTAGTTAAAAAGATATTATAACGACACTTATATAAGTCATAATAATAGCTCAAATATTTATTATAAATTTATAATAACAATACTAATTTTAAATATAAACTATATTTAAAATAGGGTAAGCATAACTTACTTACAAGGGGATTTTAGCTAGGAGTCGGGCTCTGTAGGGGCAGAACTTCGTCGCTGAATCTTTCTAAGAAAGATTCGTGCAGCGCTTCAGCGCTCACCTTACTATACTAAAACTACAGAAAGAGAAGTCGAATCACGAGGGACCGAAATGCTCGGGGGATAAGGAGAGAAAGACTCTTGAATCAAGAGAATGGTGCAAGAAATATGAGAGCCCAAGCCTCTTATTTATAGTAATTGAATTTACAAAAACTACCCCCCATAATTACTTAACGACCTTATAGTTATATAAACAACTAAACACCCCTTTATAATAGTATTTTAAATAGATTTAAAGATATTTGTACTAAACTAATGTCGAAAGAACTCAACATTAGTCTTATAATGACCGCATCGTCGATACCTTTCTAATGATATATACATATGTATATATATATATATATATATATATATATATATATATATATATATATATATATATATATATGTACGTATATATGATTTATACTTTATTTTAATACGTAAATATGCTATTATAATTTGTAACTCGTTCATACGAACTCCGTTTTTGACGTTCTTTATATCCATGCGTAGGTGGAGACGCACTCTACAACTTTCGTTTAGACTCCTTCGGCTAATTTTGAATTTATTTTTAAAGTTATATTTTTAACAGGCCGGGACAGGATTGGTCCGTTATAATCTCATAACTTCTTCATCCGATGTCCATTTTCGTCTGTCTTTTTATTGTTACGCTACTAATAATGAGATCTTCAATTCTCGTTTAGGTTGTGTCGGCTAAAAATCGCTCGATCTAATATTCGAATTTCGGACTGTACACTCCTAATCCGAAACTTCGAAAAATCGTAACTTCTTCATACGAAGTCAGATTTGGGCGTTCTTTTTATCGAAGTTCTTAGTTTAACATATTCTACGACTTTCGTTTAGAGCGCTAAATCTAAATCTCGCTCTATCATAAATTTACTATTTACGCTTCCCGGCGCCGTGCCGGTTCCGACGCGAAACTTCGACGGGTCATAACTTCTTCGTTATAACTCAGATTTCGGCGTTCTTTATATGTACGGAAACCCTGTGACATCTTCTACAACTTGGTTAAGATTATTTATTCTAAATAATCTTTTTGTCGAAAAGTCGTTTTTGACCCCTATTACCTCTAAATTGACTAGCCCGGATCTGCGGGCGTTACATAATGAAACCTTTGTCCAATAACTCCTGAAGTTGCATCATTAGCTCCTTCATCTCTGTCGGTGCTAATCGATAAGGTGCTTTTGCTATTGGCGTGGTTCCTGGTAACAAGTCTATTCTGAACTCTACTTGTCTATCAGGTGGTAATCCAGGAAGATCTTCGGGAAATACTTCCGGATAATCACACACCACTGGAATGCTCTGCATCACCTTCTTTTCTTTCTTAGCATCAATCACGAATGCTAAATATGATGTACATCCCTTGGTCAAACACTTTCTGGCTTTCATTAGAGAAATGATTCTAGAATTTACTCTGCGTTTGTCCCCGTACACCATAAATGAATCTTTCCCAGGCGGGTTTACTTTAACTATCTTCTTCTTGCGCAAAATTTTGGCATCATTGGCGCTAAGCCAATCCATTCCCAACACGATGTCGAAACCATTAAGATCGATCGGCAATAATTCCTCGTGAAACTTATTCCCATTAAGGTCGATTAAGATGTCTTTCATACGATGGCTAACAGGTACAAACTTGCCACTAGCTACTTCGACTAATAAAGCATCATCTAGTCTATCAATAGGCAAAGCTAGCTTTCTACCAAACTCATGCGAAATAAAGGAGTAGTTGGCTCCAGAATCAAACAAAATTTGAGCAGGTAATTCATTTACGAGAAAGGTACCTGAAGCGACATCAGCTTCATCTTTCGCAGCCTCAAGTGTCATCTGGAAGGCTCTCGCCTTCGGCTTTGGTGGAATGTTGGGCCTAGCTGCCTCCTTTTTCTTCGAACAGTCTTTCAAAATATGCCCCTCTTCATTATAACCAAAACACATCCTTTTGTTGATCGGACATTCATTGGCAAAATGTACCACCTTCCCACACTTGTAGCAGGTCACATCCTCGCTACATTTCCCAAAGTGCTTTTTCTTACACTTATCACATCACTTCGCTTCGCCTCCTTTTCCTCCAAACTTTTTCGAATCAGATTTCAAAAATTTGCCCTTCTTACCGGAACCAGATGTTCCCTCAAACTTTCTTTTCTCACCAACCTCAACCTTGTCGGTGGTTCTTCCCTTGATCATGTTCTCAACAGACTTGGCAGCCCAGATAGCTGCCTCTAGAGTAAGTGCCTGACGTACTAGCACCTCGTACTCCCATGGGAGTCCCTTCGCATACCGGTCCACCTTTGTCAACTCATCTGGAACGATACGCAAGGCAAACTCCATCTTATCGGTGAAGTTATTGGTGTACTCATCCACTGACATGCTACCCTTCATCAATGTCAAAAACTTATTCTCCAACTCCAACAGATTTTGAGCCGAGCAGAACTTGCGCTTGAACTGCACCAAGAACTCTGCCCATGACAATTGTAGTGGATCATTAGGGCTTAAAGTCTTCCCTAGAGTGTTCCACCAACGAACGGCTCCACCTCGGAATTGACGCACGACATAGATAGTCTGCAATTTACCTCTATAGCCACAAGTCATGAAGGCTAGCTCCATTTCGGAGATCCAATCCATAACCCCAATCGGATCCTCCTTTCCATTGAAGGTCGATGGTTTGCAAGTCAAAAAGTCCTTGTACTTGCATCCCATTCCATCATTCCTTCCTTCACGGTTATCTTGCCTAACTATCGGTGGGTTGGCTGGACCAACAAACCCACTGAAGTTTCCACCTTCCGAGTGGCCTTCATTTAATTCAGGCTCTTCCACACGAATCGACAGTTCTTCACGATTCTGTTGAAGCAACCGTCTAGTTTCATCCATCTGACGATCCAACATCGTCTGAATCATCAATTGCACACCTGCCATGGTTATTGGCTCAGGTGCTGCTGCTACGACAGGTACTTATTCAATCACTGGTGGTTGATTCCTGTTTTCGTCAGCATTTCCAACTCCACTTCTTGTTCTCACCATTTTGATCTACACCCGAATAAGGTGAAATTAGATCCTCAATCATGATAGATAATCAAATCATCCTTATCACTTCGAAACGTTTACATGCTAGTTCTAATATCGTAGACGTACGCTTAGAATCCTACACACATAAGGTTTCTAGATCCGGTCGGCAACAGACCATAGATCCGAAAAAATAATATCATATATGGCAACATATAACATTTAGCACATAAAGCATTTTAGGCAACTTTCCTAAAATAAACCAGTGCTCGTGTCTATACACAACAGACACACATCTCAAAACTTCGCTTAGCATTCTAAGTTTAAGTCTAGAAATCCTACAAATTCCTAGTTCGCTTAAACTAATGCTCTGATACCAACTGTGACATCCCCAAAATCTCGGCCAGAAAAGACCGATTTTCATTTATGCTTTTAAAATATTTTCAGAGTAAATCCTTTTGATTTGAAAGAGTTGCGGAATTTGTTCCCAAAAACAAAACATGATAAAATAATGTTTACCAAAGCATTTCATAAAAGAAATGTATTTTTCATTATATAATCAAAACTCGGGGTGTCATGTTCCGATACAGACCAATAAGCATAAACGATAACATTACAAGTCATTCAACAAATATGTACATATACAGACTTGCAATCAAAACAACTGATGGTTCATCCATCTCATGCCCTCGCACCACTTCCTGTAATACAAATAAAACTGAGTGGGTCAGGCTTGGGAGCCTAGTGAGCATATAGGGTTTTCAACCCACAATAAATAATCATATTTAATTTTCACCAACCAACAATAACCCAATTACCCATTCCCGTTATTCTCACTTTAATGTCCCTAATACAACTAATCATAAGGGACCTAGTCTAAGAATATTTCATCGGGGCGACAACACATGCTTCGGGGGTACCTCAGCAATATAAGTCAAATAAGGCAACCATGAGGGGGATGGAGTACAGCGAATGAACACCCGAGTTCAGTAACACCTACAGGTGGCGAACCTGCTAATGTTTCCACAAGACTGTCTAGAATAGCCAGTGGTCGTCATCTAAACTCCGCTAGATGACTCAATCAAACAACAACGAGGCCTCTCATCTGTTTATTACACACAAACTATCTACCCATGTTCTACCCAACATATTAGTAGATAAAATAAACATTTTTATACATAGTTTAAAAACCTGTATAGCATGCTTTAATCAATACATAATCCACATAACAGATGAGGCACACACACACATAGCACATATCTCATAGAGAATAAATCATATCCATGAGATAGAGGAGAGTGAATACACATTCACACATATAAACAACAATATACTATACACATAGCACGTATTTTATAGAAAATACTTAATATTTATGTGTTAGAAGAAGGTAACTACACGCTCACACTTATAAACAACAATATACTTAATACACTCGGACCAAACTTGTGTTATTATCGTGTTTATGAAAGTTAGTATACACTCACTTGATCAGAAGATGATCGGACAGCACTACGACTTGCAGAAGTAGTAATCCCCAGCAGATCTGAAAGATCTTCACAAAAATCGAACTTCTCGGGATCTTCGGGATCTTGGGACTTGCCTCGGGGCTCGAGTATGATACCGGGGCTTCGGGATATTTCTGGCACGCAAAACGATGCAAAACGGGAGAGAGAAGAGAAGAAATTGGCAATTAGGTCGGCTGCCTTCGGTTCCTATTTATAGGAGGCTGGAGCCTCGGAGTACGCGGGGCGTACTGCCCGAAACATCATTGCTTACGTATCCGAAGCCACTTGCTGCGAGCGTCGACACCTTCGGAGTACGCGGGGCGTACCTCGGATCAGATCGGTGATTCCTTTGGATAATGCTTCCGAATTTCCAATTAAATTTAAATACAAAATATTAAATAAACTTCGGAAATTCATATCTTCTTCATACGAACTCCGTTTTCGACATTCTGTATATCCACGCGAAGGTGAGACTACGCTCTACAACTTTCGTTTAGACTCCGTCGGCTAATTTCGACTTTATTTTTATTATTTATTTTTAATAGGCCGCGACAGAAAAACTTCGTTATAAATTCATAAATTCTTCGTTTGACGTCCGTTCTCGCCTAACTTTTTATTGCTTCGATACCAACAACGAGACCTTCGATCCTCGTTTAGATTGCTTCGGATAAAAACCGCTTGATCTCAAATCGAGTATTTCGGGCTGCACACCGCTAAGCCGAAACTTCGATAAATCATAACTTCCTCATACGAAGTCAGATTTGGGCGTTCTATATATATATTCGGAAACCTCGTTTCAACTACTACAACATTATTCAAAGATATTAAGTTTATTTTACACTTAAATTTTGACGCTTATTTTTATTCTTAATTATTCAAACCACATAATTAAGCAATTAAGCACAAAACAAACAATACTCAAATAATACAATCTTATTATTTCAAAACGGGTTACAAAGGTTAACCTAGACTATTACATTGCTAAAAATGGCAAGCCCGGAAACACAGGCGTTACAGCTAACCAAGTCAACTCTAGTCCAAGTCAAAGTCTTGGTCAAAGTCAACCTTCCAGGTCAACCCTACTCGCCGAGTCCACCTACTGACTCGCCGAGTTCTTATGCTCAAAGTCCTTCTAATCGCGACTTGACTCGCAGAGTCAGCCCCTGACTCGCCGAGTCTACGGATTCCCGAATCCTGACCTGATCAACTCACTGAGTCCTGGCTCGACTTGCTGACTCGACTCGCTGACTCGAGACTTAACTCGAAGGGTTTGGGACCACGCGACCTGACTCGTCGAGTCCAATAACAGACTCGCCGAGCACAAGGCAATCTCCAGCCAACTCGCCGAGTTGTTCGTCCAACTCGCCGAGTCCATGCACATCTTCATCCGACTCGACGAGCTGTTCATCCCACTCGTCGAGTTCTTCCTCATCTTCAAGCTACTCGCCGAGTCCACTCGAAGGACTCGTCGAGTCTATTCGGTTCCACAACATGCAGAGGACTTCCGACTCATGCAGGGACTCCAAAACGTAGATCTACTCTTCCCAAGCCTACTCCTCACGTAAAGTTGCAAACTTTACGTGTATAGAGGGAGATCAAGGCAAAATGCACCAAAAACTAGGGTTTAAGACCAAGAGGCTCCATAATCCACTCAATGACTGATACTTTACGGGATTCTCAACCAAAACAAGCATGGATCTGAGGTAGCAACATCAGATCTGGACCTCAAGCTCGAGATTGATCTTAAACTTGGCCTAAAAGCCCCAAAACTCATAACCAAGGAAAATATGGAGGAGAGAAACGACTTAATACCTTCAAATGCTCTGAAATGATCCCCAAACTTCGGATCCAAGGCCACTCCTTGATGCTTCAAAGATTCCCCCTTCTTCTTCTTCCTTAAAACCACCCAAAAATGGCTAAAAGCTTGAATGAACACAATGGAGGCTTAGGGTGCGGCGTTCTGGGTGTGAGAGACAACAAAGGAGCCCTAGGAAGAAGAATGAGGCAATTAAATAGGCTCCAAGCCCCGGATTTAGGGTTTTCCTCGCACAGACCAGACTCGCCGAGTCACCTTGGCCGACTCGCCGAGTCGGTCACTTACTCCTCGACTCGGATCCCGCTCGGACTCGCCGAGTTCCTCCTTAGACTCGCCGAGTCCCCCCTTAAATCTAGGGTTTCCTTTACTTTCTGGACTTTCAAGACTTTGGGTGTTACATTTAGGGCTTGAAAGAGGGTTTACGGTCCAAGCACATGCTTAGATCGTAAACACCCTCTAGACTTGCAAATCAAGCCCAAAACTTTAGGCTTAAGATATGCCTTAAGGACTTGCTATTTCGGACTTGGAACACCTAAACATCAACATTTGAGGGGTAAACTAGAGTTTACGGCCCAAGCATATGCTTAGACCGTAAACTCCCCTAAAACATGCCAAATGAGAGTTTAAGTCCCCTAAAGAGCCTTATACCCTCACTAGAACATGTTAGGATTGAGCCAAGAGCCTTGTAATCAAAGATTGGGGGTGCACAAGAGTTTACTATCGTAAACCATGGGGTTTACGGCCGTAAACTCCCAAGGAGTGGTCCTTGGACCGTAAACTCCAAGGGAGTACCCTCCTATGACCTTAAACACCCTTATGACCTTGTATAATACCTTAGAACCACTTCTAGAACCACCAAAGGCTTGAAACCACTCACTTACACTCCTCCCATGAGTTTACAGCCGTAACCGTAAACTCACTTAAGGTGAGTTTTAGAAGAGTAAACTCCATGGTGAGGTCTTATACTCTTTCCTTGCAACCCTTTAGCCTTCTAGCACTCAACCATAAGACCTTTAATCACATCAGGATGTCTAAATGTGTATAATTAGAGTCTAAATCACTAATTACTTGTAAACATATGTCTTCATATTTTTCTAGGGTCTTAAAGGGTGTACAAGTCTCTACTTGACACCAAACGCGCATCCGACATTTCCACCCGATCTACTCATTTCAGGTGAGTTCCTACCCCTTAATGAAGCTTTTAAAATGTTTTTACATGTTTTTTGGGTGGGGGGGATACAAGTATAATGCTACAAGTTTTATTATCAAATCATATGTGATTGATAACTTACCATCAAAAAGGAATTTTTCTATACTTTTAGATACTTGTCAATATAAAGATTTTAATTAATTATTAAATGCATTTTTAAAGTTAAATTGTTGTTAAACTATTTTCAAACTATGTTTAAACTACTTTTCTTTAAAAAAAATATATCTACATTAATATATTTATATAAGTAAGACTTGAAGGACTTAGGACCGATAGCTCACCTTACTTACTCTTCTTGTTTGATGTGGTCTTAGGGTATCTGTTATCCGTCCGACTGTCGTTGATTTCTTAGATATATATCATATATATTGGTGTTAGATATGAAAGTCTTCATCTTATTCAATGCCTTTGTTATACAAAGGCCGGAAATCATACACTCTAGTTAACTATAATAGGTATAGTACTGCTTGTTACCTCTACTACTACTACACCCACTATAACTGCTATTATTACAAGTTAATACTCATATGAGAGAACACTCTATGAACTATACAAAAGACTACTATACTATAATACAAGAGAATACACTAATCCAGAGCATAACACACTACCTCGCTATAAGACACCCTACCGCGCTTATACCATGTGACCAGGGCTTTCCGGAAGGAAGGCAACACTACACATATAGATCTATACGGGGCAGACACTATTACACCCCGACTGTTAACTACAGTCCGAGCCGACCAGGCCCAGGGGTGGCACTACATCATTACACTACGTATGACCGGGAAGGTCATCGGGCTCTCTATTTTCATACAGTTGGTCACATGAAGGGTTACACCTATATCCAAATTAATACACTAAGACTAAAGTCTAAGCTAACATCCCGAAGTAAGTAAGTATCTATTACTAATGGAAGTTTGCACCACTACTACTTTCAACAGGCATAACTTTTCCTCATCTATGTTACTCACATGAGATTTATTACCGTACATTTACAACTGAAGGTTTTCAATGATAATACTTACACGCAACTCAGAGGATTTAACCTACAATGTACTTTTCGGGAAAATATAGGATTTTCTAAGGATTTCTACTACTTATAAACATAAATTTCAGTTTTTATACTATAAGTTTGTAAACACTTTTATACAACAACGACACTAAATTCTTATGAACTCATCAGCTTTATGTTGATACTCGTTTTCAAAATAACTTGTATCCTCAGGTCAAACATAGACATGTACTGGTGCAGCTTTTGGAGAAGATGGAGCACATACAAGACCCATCTTTTATTTTTGTTATACTTTTGGTGTCTATTAAACTTTACAGAACACGTTGTAATTAAACTTACTATGTAAATGAAATGGTTGTTGTCGCTTGCTTTTACTATTATGCAATTGTTATGATACTGACATCCTCTACCCTAGAACGTATTCCGCCGTTATCGGTTTTGGGGTGTGACAGTTTGCACGCATCACACACCTTCTTTGTGAAAAAGCTCTTAGTCCCTCGGTTTGAGTCCATACACCCCCGAGGGTGCGTCCGAATCCCTCAAACCAGGGCTCTGATACCAACTTGTAACATCCTAAAATTTGAGGCCAAAAATTTCATTTTTAAATTAAGTGATTTATAAATTCTTTTATCAAAACATTTCCAAGATCTAGTCAATACATAAACCATAATATCTTGTTCCAAACTAAAACATCTTGAAGTAACAAAATATCATAGTACAATCCCAGAAAACTCTAAGCGGAATTCATGTGTGTGTGTGATGCGTTGCTACACCGCCGACTCCTTCCCCTTAGACGAAGAGGTACCTAAAACCAAAAACTAAAACTGTAAGCACGAAGCTTAGTGAGTTCCCCCATCATACCACATACCATACAATCACATAGCATACATACTGCCGGGCAATTATGGGGCGCCCGTCCTACCCATGTCAAGCCATTTTGGGGTGCTGACCTACCCATGTCAAGCCGTTCTGGGGTGCTGACCTACCCTTGTCAAGCCATTCTGGGGTGCTGACCTACCCTCCGGTCTATGTCAACCATACACGGGGACTATTTCACCCCTACTACTAACACATAATATCATATCATAATCATGTTGTCAGACATATCTGGGGTGTCCGACCTACCCATTGGTCCTAGCAACCGAAGTGGGGACTAGTCCCCCCAAAGTGACAATTTTCAGCTAACCACAAGGACCATTTGTGCAGTTTTGTCTTTTGCGAAACCACAATGATCAATTTTGCAGTTTTGTCAATTATGTAACATTATTAATATATAGACAAAACTGAAAAAATGGTCAATGTGGTTCGTTAAAAATGGCCACTTTGGTCCAAAAGAATTTGAATTAGCACCACCGGTCCAAAATTTTGATTTTGTTGCAAGTTTTGTCTAAAAATTTTAAAACTTTGACTAAACTGTACAAATGGTCCCTATGGTATGTGGAAAATCGCCACTTTGGTCCAAAAAGGTTTGGATTAGCACCAGTGGTCCAAAACTTTCATTTTATTGCGTCTTTCGTCCAATCTTTTCTGATTATTTTCAAAATGACGGACATGCCCCTGTGGATATGATTTTCTATTTTTCTTATTTGTTTTTCAGATTAAAAAAAACAAGAAAATAAAAATAAAAATAAATCTCTCTCTCTCTCTCTCTCTCTAAAACAAGAAAATAAAAATAAATCTCTCTCTCTCTCTATCTCTCTCTCTCATTGAAATCCATTCCCCTCTACTCTATACCTTATTTCTTTTCCCCACCAAAGAAACCTCCACCATCCACCATAAACCACCGATCGCCGCCTCTGGCAGGCCATCCTCACCAATTTCAGCATCATCAGGCATAACCCACAATTTCATCTTCTCCGGTCATATTACATTCGAGGGATGAGTGTGTCTCACATCCATCTTAACCACTATTCAGGAAACCAAACTCACTCACATTCATCACCATACTACCAACAAGAAACCACCACCTGGTCGGAGAAAGGAAACAGGGGAGTAGAGGGTGGTGGGAAAACCCTAAATCGCCCAGTGACTACTTCGATAAGTCAAACTCGCTATCATAGCAGCGACAACGGAGAAGAAGGGAAAACCCTAGCAGGATCCAATGAAGAAAGAGAAACAAAGGTTTGGGAAAATTGCACACATTCAAGATCGGTTTACAGCGCCATCCCGATTCTCGGTTCGTCTTCTCCATCAGTTCAGATCTATTCGTCCTCGTCCTTGTTCTCATTTGGGAAAATTGCGCACAGTCGAACCCGCTATCGATTTTTCAGATCTATTTCGCGCCACCCCATTCTCGGTTCGTCCTCGTTACTGCCCTTTCTGCCTCCTGTTTTGCTCTCCTTCTGGCGAGAACGAAGTGAAGGGAAGGGAGTTGGGTTTGGTTTGATCGGTAAAGGCAGTAGGGGAGTAGAGGGTGGTGGGCAGCTGCGGTGATGACGTGGTGGAGCAAGGTAGTCCTTAGTGGTATTGGGGTATTTCTTGGTGTCGCTGATGGTAAGGGAATGAAGCAGCAACGAGGCGTGTTTGGATAGTGTTTCTCCGATGAGTGGGTGATGGAGGCTGCTTCCTCCTTTTGGGTTTCACAAAACAAAAAAACAAAGTGGTCGTTTATAGGAGAGAGAGAGAGAGAGAGAGAGAGAGATGGAGAAAGAGAGAGAGAGAGAGAGAGAGAGAGAGAGTGTGTGTGTGTGTGTATGTGTGTTTTGTCTTTTCTTTTAAACATTTTTTTATTTTTTTAATCAGTCAAATATTTAAATAAATAAATAAAATTGAAAAAGGAAAAAGTAAGGGTAAAATCGTCATTATAAAAATTTTTAAAGCCAATTGGATCAAACTTGCAACAAAATGAAAAGTTTGGACCTATGGTGCTAGTCTAAACTTTTTTGGACCAAAGTGACAATTTTCAGCTAACCACAGAGATCATTTGTTCAGTTTTGTCTAAAAAACTTTATAATGATAGATTTGCCCTTTGGTATTTCCTTTTTTCTAATTACTTTACAATTTTTTTTATGAAAAAGTCCTAAAAACAGGCAAAAGTTGGCATTTTGATCATTTTTGACTGGTTGGAACCGGTAACAAATTATTTAGGACTATTTTGTAAACTGCCCAAAATATAGGGACTTTTATGCAAACAAAAATATTAGGACTTTTCTGCAAACAAAATTATTATTATTATTATTATTATTATTATTTAATATTATTATTTTTTATTAAAAATATAAATAAGTATATTATTTTTTAAATTCGTTATTATTAATATTGTTAATAATACATATAAATACGTTTAAATGAAAAAAGAATAATGAAGATATTTTTTAAGGGTAAAGGTAGAGGAGATGATGATGCTTTGAGCATCGAAATCATGAATGTTTGTTTGTATATTCTCACTATGTATATGGTCATTTCACATTTGTTATTATTGTTTTCAGTTCAGAATATTAACACTTAACAATTTAAAATAAATGTTTGTTTTAAAATTATTTATAAATAGTGATTTTGCGTCATGGACTATCAATATTATCATTAAATTCTTAGTTTTTTGCTTGTCATTCTCAACTTGTAAGCGGTCATTTCTTATATATATTTTCTTGAATCGAGTTTGGGTCCTCAACTAGGGTCATATCAAGATTATGATTAAGTCTGCTACCACATTTATTAGTGTGTAAGCGTGTGCTATGTATGTATGCCTTGTGTACAAGTATTTGAGTTACCAACATATGTGTTGACCTTTTTCATTACTTTATTCATGTGGTTTTTTGGAAACATATCAGATATAGTGTGATAAAGCAAAACATGTCATATTACATTTTATTAACTAAGATATTGTAATTAATACTTCTAAATTTTGATATGGCTATCTATGTAGATATTTGTAGTGGATCTGTTGGATTTGAGTTCTTCTACCTTAAATTATTTATAAATAATTTTACAAATATGCAACTTCTTTTAAATTATTTAAATTATTAAGTGTTCTGAATTGAAAAGAATAATAAAAAATGTGAAATGATCATATATAAATGAGAATATGCAAACAGATGACGATGCTGACGAAGTAGATTAAAAAACTGATGACGACGCTAAACTCAACCTCATCGACGGAGTGGTGACACACCGCTTGTCTCTCTCCTTCTCCTACGAGGTGCCAACGTTTGCAAAATCCCTAGCACCGCCACCCTTCTAGTTTTTTGAAACCTAGCTTTTTAAATTTGTTGTCACCCTTTTTCTCTCTCTTTTTCTCGTTGGACGACCAACATATCCAGATCTCTGTCGTGGTAGTTTGAGAAAACCTTAGTTCGGCAAGGCATAAATGACGTGAAGACATTGGAAACCCTTGATTTTTTTTTCTCCGAACAATAGATGGCTTAAAGATGTTGCTCCAACGAGATGTTGGTCCTCCGACGATCATTGTGTGTTGACAACGACGACCAATGGTTGTGGCGGCGACGAAGTTAACCGGTGATGGTAGTGTTTTGCATTGTGTATGTGTGTGAGAGAGAGAGGGGTTGGGGTGGGGGTAATGTTTATTTTCTTATAAATAAAAAAATAAAAAAGAAAAAGAGAAAGAATAGAAAATGAAAATACAAAGGGTGAAACTGTCATTTTAAACAAAATCACAACAAATATGACCAAATTCGCCACAAAATGAAAAGTTTGGACCGGTGGTGCTAGTCCAAACCTTTTTATATCAAAGTGACAATTTTCAGCTAACCACATAGACCATTTTTATAGGTTACTCTAATATATATAAAGTGAAGTTATGAACTTTTTTTATACTTTATATTTTTTGGGATCATACAACATATCGTACTAAGAAATGGTAGAATTTGAAATATTATGTTTAATTGTTAAATCTAACACCATTGTTATCTATTTTACTTGGTCGGAGAGATGTTAAAACTCAACGTGTTAAAGTTATAAGATTTTAAATTTGTACATGCAATAAGCTTTATTTCAACCACTTGAAAATAATAATGATTTGAGAAAAAGATGAAGCAAAATATTTAGTAGAAAATGAATTTCATGAGATTAATTTTTTAGTGACAATAGTTATTTGGTATCAAGTATTACATGTTAGCTAAGTTAGGGGTCGTTTGATAGTTACCGAGTGAATAAAATCTGATTGAGTCGGAGTCTGACTGGGTCTGAAGCTCTGATTGCATTTGCCTCTTACCGAAACCATGTTGGTTAATTACGCAGCTGATACGCTGTGTTGACTGCTAAAAATGACTATTTTACCATTTTCTTCTTTTTTGTGCTAAAATGACATTTACTAATCATAAGAGTTAAAAAGTTTAAAGTTGCTACAGTAACATTTCTTACAAATAAATAGTTTTCTTGAGAGAATTATACTACTTTTAATAAACACTAACATGAAAATAAACCGAATGGGAGCTAAAAAAAGGATTATATGCATATCAGATTCCATAGGCTGTTAATAATATGTGTCACATGATTTAGAAAATTAAGTTTTCCTGTTTTCATCAATCTATCAACAAATTCCTATTGCAAATCCATATGCTCTCGGACTATGTCTTCATATAATGCTTTAGTCAATACATCAATATCCTTGAAGAATATTTACTTTCCAGAACCCTTGCCATTTTTCTTTTTGAGCTTGTTTTTTGACATCTTCTTCACTACCTAGAGTTTAATGAACATCAAAATAAAACTTTTCAGAAAAAACTCAGTTCCAAAACACATACAAATGAAATCGTGTTAATTACAGGAAAAAAATGAGTCAAGTTCTGCATAAGGCATAATGGCAGGAAAATAAAACTTCAAAATCAAGAAGAAGAAGAAGAATTGAACAAGGATGGAGTCTGTGTCCATGGAAAGAAAAAGAACATTGGTATCTCACATCATAGAATGAACAAAAAAACTTTCAATTTTAGAAAAGAAGAAGAAGATGAAAAATGTTTATTGTCGGAGTTGTAGGGTGGAGTCGGCGCAGGTGGACTAGTGGCAGAGGAAGAGTTGTGTGAGGGTGGAGAACAAAGGTATCATGTTGTGTGTCTTCTTTAAGCAGCAATAGAGGCAAAACAAGAGGGATACGTACGTTTACGCACTTAGGGTTACAAAAGGTTTTTTTTTGGAAACAACAAACGAATTAAGCGAAACGTCCTCTGTGACATCTCCAAATTCACAGCTAGAAAAAACTGATATATTTATGCCTATTTAAAATTAGAGTATCCTATTTGAAAAATAATATTGTGGAATTTGTTCCAAAAACATGAAAATAATATTATCAAAAAACATTCGAAGAAATGTATTTTATTTATATTAAAAACTCTGGGATGTCATCGTCAATACAATAAATAAGCATAAACGGAAATAAAGCAGACCTTACAACCATCTATTATTCTACTGGCATATAATCCATATATCTCTCATCTGATCATCATGCTTGTGCTCTCGTGCCAATACCTATAATACAAAAAACTGAGTGAGTCAGACTTAGGAGCCTGGCGAGCACTTAAGGTTTTAAACCCACAATAATTATCTACCCAATATATTTATAGTTATAAAAATACATATACGGTTTGAATCAAGTCAAATATGTATAAATCATTCATCTAGCATAGATATCAAGAACACATATAGTAGGAACATATAGAATTTAATTATCTTAAATACTTCATATATATGTGTAAGATAAAAGTAACTATGCACTCACTTGTTAAAGTGATGACTAGAAACTCGAACAACGCTTAGCTTCTAGCAGTTGACTTTTCCTTTGACGTGACCTAGTGTCATTATGATTAAGTTTTAGTCTAACGTTTCTAATGATAGCCTATAATTATCAATCATTCCAATAAATACTGATAGTTCTATGAAATAAGGATCAACTAGGTAGGACAATTAGGAGGCATGGCCATTTCGACAAATATCCTTTCTGAAATCCAACAACCAAGCCAACATGATCATTCTATACACCTCTCCCGTAGATCAATCATTATTATAACTTGGAATTACTGATAGTTCTTATTCATAATTTCATAACAACGACTATGAATTTAAATATAAATTACACTAAAATAAAATATAGTGTAATTTAACTTATAGGAATTCCCTAGACAAAAGTCCGAAAATTACAATGGCAGAACTCTGGGTTGATAGCTACAAGATGTCTGGTTCCTAGGGACCTCAGAGCTTGCCAAAATACCCTAAAATATAAGGAAAACTCAGACTAGGGGAGCAGAAATCATGAGAGAGCGAGTTGTAGATGAGTGTGGGGAAGAGTGAACACACATAATCTATTTATTGGTAGAAATACGGGCTTGCACACCGCGCAAAGCCAATGCGCGCCGCACACATGGTCGATGTGGATCCTCAGGTGCACGGACACGTGTCCAAAAATGGGTAGGGTTGCATGGATGACTTTGGGAACAAGTTGTGCGCGTCGCACATGCGTGCATACCGATTTTCTATTTTTCAAAGTTGCATAACTTCTTCATACGAGCTCTGTTTTTGACGTTCTTTATATCCACAGAAAGCTCTCGATGAGATCTATAACTTTCATTTAGACAGCATCGGCTATATTTGAATTTATTTATTTTACACAAGCTTAGACTGTTAAAGCCTGTATAAAATGCATAACCCTCTCATCCGACGTCCGTTTAAATTGTCTTTATATTGTTGAACTCTTATCAACGAGATCTTCAATTCTCTTTTAGATTGTTTCGGCTAAAAATTGACCGATCAAAAATTCAATTTCTGAGCTATATACTACTATGCTGAATCTTAGAAAAATTGTAACTTTCTCTAATGAAGTCGGATTTAGACATTCTCTATATGCACGCTTTCGGTTCAACAAATAATTTTAAGTATCAATATAAAACCATCATTTTTTTAATTTCTTACATTTACATTTTGTTCATAATGACAAGGATCTTCTCAAATATCATGCTGTCATGATTATAAGGTATATGATATTATTATGATCCAATGACAACGATCTAAAAACCATCAAAGTTTGATCGGAATGGCCATGAATGGTACTTTTCTTGGTAATGTGAGCCCAAACTTCTCCTCCATATCCATATCTTGTGCTCTTATATTTCCTTCAAGTTTCCACTTAAACTTATGAATCAAAGATCCCAACATTATATGCAACATTCTATGAGCAATATTCAATCCCGGGCATATCCTCCTACCTGCACCAAATGGAATAAACTCATAATCTTGGCCTTTATAGTCAATCTTGACTTCTAAAAATCTTTCAGGCATGAACCTTTTTGGGTTTGGCCAAATGTTACGGTCACGCCCCATAGCCCAAACATTACAAATGATTTGTGCATTTTTAGGCACGATGAAACCTTGAACTTCTACATCGTGTATAGCTTGGTGAGGAATAAGAAAAGGGACAGGTGGATGTAGTCGCAAAGTTTCTTTTATAATAGCTTGTAAGTACGGGAGCTGAGATATATGTATTTCTTGTATATTCCCTTTGTTGTTTTGCATGAGTTTTATGATCTCTGATCGAGCAGTTTCCATTTTCTCTGGGTTATGGATAAGCTCGGCCATTGCCCACTCTAATGTGCCTGATGTTGTATCGGTTCCCGCGATAAATAAAGCCTACAATAATTAATGAAGTTTTTAACATAATTATTCATCAAAAACTAAACCAATCCAAATAGTTTGGTCCGAGTATGATTCGGCATATGAAACTTATACACTATATTATAAAATGATTGACTTACATAGAAGAAATGTCTCATGTCATCTCGACTAAAGATTGACTCATCTTTCTGGACAAGGTTGAGCAACAAGTCCAAAACATCAATGTTTGTTGACATTGAACTCGATCTTAATTGCAAGCGTTGATTAATGATTCTATCGAAAATAGTCAACAACTTTTTACCATAAACATTTCCTTTCCGTACTAATCCTTGTGGATCCAAAGGTTTTAATATTGGAAAAAAGTCGGCTAGATTCGGCTTCCCAGCTAATTCCACCAAAGCCATCACGGCTTCCTTAAACTCTTGTGATGAAATAGTATCGTATTGAGCAAAATCAACAGAGAATATAAATTTTGAGAGAACGTTAAGAGTTGTTGTGAAGGCACTTGCACCTATATTCACAACCTTTTCATTTGTACAACATCTCTGGACATGGTTAAGAAGTTCTTGTACCTAGATGTATAAACATAAAAATCTAGTTAAATAGAGTTTTTTAATAAATAAATGTTAGTTTTTTTAGTGAAATGGGTGTAGATTGTATCTTTATTTGAGTTTTTTAATAAATAAATATGAGTTTTCTTTGAATTAATTTAGTATATATAAAAAAAATCTTCTGAAAAATCTTTAAACTTTCAACCTATTAACAAAAAAGTCATCCCTAATTGTTTATTTACAATTAGACCTAGAAAACTGGCATTAACCGGGTACATTCGTTATTTTGCAAACGTTATCGGTATTTTGGGCTTAATCGTAAAAAAATTCGGGATGACTTTTGCGTTAATAGAACCAAACTTTAGGAACTTTTCTGGAGATTTCTTTTTTCTAAAATAGTGATAAACTACAAGTGAGTTTTTTGAATATGATTTGCCCATTAGATACCTACTTTATATCTGAATTCTTTGAATAATCAAGTGGCATCTAACTATATATAATTCTGTATTCTGAATCTTAATCTCACAGCCTCAAAGGTGCACACATAATCCAATTAGAGAAATTAAATATTTTTATTTTTCTTCCTACATATCTTCCTACCCATATAATAACAAATATCTTAAAATATAATTAATTATTTTAAAATATAATATTTATTACCATTTTATATGTGTAAAAAGATAAATAAAAAGACAAGATACGAAGATATTTCTAATCCAGTTATCCAACTTTAAATGAACCAACACCAACGCGTTAAAACAGGCCCAAATTTTTATTGGCTTGTCCATATCTTGGTCCGGTTCAGAGTTATTACTCGTTGTGCAATTTATAAATAAAAACCGATTCGAGTACAACTTAAGAAATACGGTCAAGGCCCGGTCTAGTTATTAGTATTTTTAATACTTACTTTTTGGAGTAAAAAGTTGCTGAAAATGTATTTATAGTATTTCTTTTTTTAAATATATAAAAGAACGGTTTAAGGAACATATCCATGGGTCGGTTATGCATGGGTCTGTATTGACACAATATTTACTTTGAATTAATACATACGGTATTATATTATATATAATAATCAAATATAAATGTAAACGGAAGCTCGAATTTTCGAATATGACTCGTACCTTCTCCCCACGTAGGAGTTGGCTATCATCTAGACGTTGTACGGAGAACAAATATTCTCTACCTATTCTTCGTAGTTTACGCCACTGCTCTCCTGTTGGCAACCACGCTATGGAGTATTTATCATGGTCAACTATCCGGGCGGTGTCGGGAACTGCTCTACCAGAGAAGGATATATCATGAGTGTGAAAGAACTCTTTGGCAATATCAGGTGATGAAACAACTATCGTTGTTCTACTTCCAAGCTTAAGTGACATCAAAGGACCATAACGTTTTGAGAGTGTAGCCAGAGACTGATGGGGTTTGTCGCTGAGTTTTAACAGGTTTCCGATGACCGGAAAAGGATAAGGCCCTGGGGGAAGCCGGGAGTTGTGGCGGCCGGAGATGGTGATCAGGGCGTAGATGATTGTTAGAAGGGAAGAAAATATGAGAAAGAAGGTTGGATAATCCATAGGTTTATGTGTGTGTGTTGTTGTAATCGCACTCCATATATGCATTTTTTGCGGGGTGTCATGACATGTGTAACAACCTAATTTAGTACTAGTTTACATGAATTGTCTTAAAAAGACTTTTGGCACGACATCATTTCAGAATTATCTATTTACTTTTGGGTACTTCAAAATATGTATGAATATTATATACACGGTTTGTCGGTTTATGATTTGCAAAGAGAAATTTAGTGACAAATTTCTTCTAAATGTAAAGATAGGTACATCTTCAAATGTTTAACTTCAAAGGATTTGATTATAGATCAATTCATTTTACTTTTGATTATATATATATATATATATTTTGATTCTGGATTCTCGATGTGATCTTTGGTGTATTTCGATCCATAATGCTCCTATTTGACTCCACTGTTCTGCAATCTTTTCTTTTTGGTTTCGAATAGTAGTAGATCATGTAGATGTCTCAAATTGGTTTGGACTAACTGGATGAAGAGCCCTACTTTCTTTGTAACTGTAACGTTTCCTTCTGTTGTTTATCCTCCATAGTGTCTTGCTACTAGGGTCTGGGCGTGAATAAGAATCCAATAGATAAAAAAAAGGGTATATTAAAATTTATTAAAAGTTTATATAATATCCCAATAATAAAATAAATGTGCATGACACATTGACACCTACCACTTAAAAGTTTACCCGGAATATAGACATATTAAAATATTTAATTTTTTGGTTTGTTCATTTTTTTTTGGTGTGTATATATATATATATATATATATATATATATATATATATATATATATATATATATATATATATATATATATAACAAACTTTTTGGAAATATTCACATGATCATTATGACCGACTGTAGCATGTTACATCCGGTCATAATGATCATATGTAACACTTTCAAAAAGTTCATAACCTAAATGTATACAAACAAAAATAGTTACTCAGATATGAACAAACCGAAAAGGTAAGAGTAAATTACACGAATAGTCCTTGTGGTTTGGGTAATTTGCGTGTTTAGTCTATAACTTATTTTTTTAACGTGGATGGTCCTTATTGTTTATTTTTGTTGCGCGTTTAGTCTCTGTCTTACCTAAAAAGACTATTGTGACATTATTAATTTATTTTTAATTAATTTTTTATTATGTATTTATTTTTTATATATTTAAAAAAAATAAATAGACTTCAACATATATATATATATATATATATATATATATATATATATATATATATATATATATATATATATATCTTCACCCTAAATCTGAAACCACATTTGAAAATTTTAATTTAGGTCCCACCTGTCACCTTCTCGTCTTTTATCCTTCTCAAATTCTATTTTTTTCCATCTTTATTGACATCGATGTCTTCACCAACCCTTATTTTTTCGGTCCTTCAACTTCGGTGAACCAACACTACAACCCATTGTCTCTTCATCGAATTTACACCACCACAACCCAATACATTACAATCCTTGTAAGAAAAGAAAATTGATACAAAAAAGAAAATTTTGAGAACCAGATCAATTGAAGACCATAACTTGAAATGCAAATCAAAATTTGAAACTCTATTAACAACATTCTAAGCTTTAAATCATCAAACGGTATTATATATATATATATATATATATATATATATATATATATATATATATATATATATATATATATATACACACATATACATTATTGGTCTCCATTTATGATACTTTTAGTCTTTAGTAAAGTTAAATTTTAATATTTAATATTTTAAACAATAAAATTCTACAAAACGACGATGCGTTTTTTTCCATGTCAAATCTAGTTTTTTTTTTTTAACAAAGTAGTGTATTTTAAAAGACATTTACAAAAATTTTGTGGTTTTAAAAATATTTACCATTTAAGTTAAATTTTATACCAAATCAAAATTAGAAGGTAAAATAAAAAAGAAAATAAATTGATTTACGATAGTAATTAACTTTTTGGTTTGTTCACATTTGGATAACTGCGTTTTGTACACATCTAGGTAACAAACTTTTTGGAAGTGTTCACATATGACCACTATAACCGGATGTAACCTATTATAGCCAGTTATAATGGTCATATGTGAACATTTCGACATAATTATATACCTAGATGTGTACCAAAAAAAAAGTTACTCATATATGAAAAAACTGAAAAATTAATTACCTTAATAAGTCTATTTCCCACACTAAAAATATCAAGATAAACCTTTATACGGAACATACAATCATTTGCTGACTATAATAATTGCTAGCTAGTACGTAGGCCTGACAATCGTGTCGTGTTCGGGTTGACGTGTCGCGGGTTGGCGGGTCAAAATATGCCAACCCAGACACGACCCATTTAAATATACAGGTCACGGGTTGGCGGGTCACATGTTGGCGGGTTTGGAACATAAACCCATATATGACCCGTCAACCCATTTATTTATACGGGTTCATAGGTTGGCAGGTTCGTAGGTCAGATTTAGGTCCGTGGTTCCGAATTTTAGACATTTAAGTCTTAAACATCCAAATGAAAATTAAAAACATTCATAGAAACATGTTACAGACTTAGCCTTATAGGTTACGACTTACGACTTTAGACTATCCACCACGAGTCAAAATGTCAAAACAGTCAAATGGTTTGTGAATCAATTGTATATATTATATAATACTTATTAAATATTAATACTTGATACATAAATACATTTAAAAATAAAACAATTTTTTTATTAAGAATATAAACGGGTTGGCGGGTCAATCCATTTATTTTTTTAGAAACTCATATATGACCCGTTTAATAAACGGGTTGACGGGTTGAAAAACTCACCCAAAACCCATTTATTTCGTATCGTGTCGCGTGTCGTGTCGAAAATTGTCAGTCCTACTAATACGTGCTCCTAACTATAGGTGATGACAAACATACTATTTAATATAAGCCTAAGATGGTACACGTATTTTTCAAGTTTATAAATATAACATCGATATTCTCCAAACTCATAAATACACCTAACGTATAGTAGTATTTTAAATATTATTTGACTTTTAATGGAAAACCAACCCTAACATATATCTTGCAACTACATATGATAATATAATTGCATAAAATAAAAAAAATATTATTAAATATGATATTTTACATTTTACAACATCACGATGATATATAAAGCATAATTATAAGTTTATATAAAACCACTGCAACGCAAAACACTATATACGATAGACTAAATTCATCCTTAATAGCAACATATTCTCTTCTTACCCGAATTGTAAAACCTTAATTTTAAAGACGTTTGTGGCGGATTATTGACTAAAACAAACTGGTGACAGTATGTTTTTTAAACGGCAAATACAAATATATATACTAAATTACTCTTAAATTATTTCACTTATGTCCACAGTGAGACTTGAAACCTCGACCTCAAGGATGGACGACAACAACGGATATCATCGCAAATATTTAGACGGTTATTGACACACACACACACACACACACACACACACACACACACACACACACACACACACACACATATATATATATATATATATATATATATATATATATATATATATATATATATATATATAAAAGAAGGGTAAAATTGTATATTTACATTATTTTTAAATTAGGAAACACAAATTTAAAAATGGAATTTTCGGAATTTTCTTTTATTATCTTAATTTTGAATTCTGGTTTTTTTAATTAATTCAATTAAAATTCTATCATAATTTTATTTTGTTATAATGATGTTCTATGAGATTGTTTTGTCAGAATGTTATTCTATTAGAATATTATTGAAGAATAACAAAATTTTTGAACGTACAGTTGAATAATAACAACATTCTCGAAAAAATATCATTCTCAAATATAAAATTCTTGATACATTTTAGTATAATTACACATTCTAATCGAATGTCATCAAAATGCATAGAATTCTTAAAAAATATCATTCTCAAATATACAATTCTTGAACAGATACACTTAATCTTCTTCATTAGTCTAAATAATCGACTTGTTTACAACTATTCTTATGAAAAATTTGATGCATTATCATAAGAAAGTAACTTGTTATTGAACTCGATTCCAAGTCTTTCTCTTGTATGATCAATATTTGATTCATTCTTCAAGCCATTATGAAAGAATGACAAATGCAAGCAGGTACATTTTCCCTAAAAATTATCATAAACTTTTGAACAAATTACTGAAATCGTCCCTGTGGTTTAGTTAAAACTCCGTGTTTGGTCCCTAACTTTTATTTTGTACTCGGATCATCCTTACTGTTTGATTTTGTTGCGTTGTTGGTCCCTCATCAACATAAAAAGACTATAATACGCTTTATATATATATATATATATATATATATTTCTTTTTTCTTTTTTTGTTATTATTTATTAATTAAAAGATGTATTAATATAATAGGTCCCACCATTAATACCACATGTCAATGCCAAAATCACCTACTACCATCAGAAACCCACCAGCCACCGGAAACCACCCCCGGTGGCTGCCAGCCACCACCTACCCATCCCTCACTCAACACTTCCGGTAACCACCATTCCCTGACAGTGTTTATAGACATATGAACCCACTCCCATCACTACAATCAGGAAGTACCAATCACCACTGTCCCCACCCATCTATTCTACACCACCACCACCCACCTATTCCGGCAACACCTCCACTTGCATAGTCGGTCCGCCCATGTCATCAATTTCATCAGGTGACACCCACCCCATTTACCTCCAACAACCACCATGTTCACCTTCAACAATAACCATCATTCACTTTCTGCAACCAAAATCGATCACCACCTGGACCAAAACCAAGATCAAATCCCAGAAATCAAAATCAAGCCAAGATCAAATCTCGAAATCAAAACCTAACCAAAGTCAAAATCTCGATGATGAAATCCATAATCTAAACTGAAATCAAAATCAAATCTGGAAATCAAAACCTAAAACTTAAAACCTAACCTGAAATCGATGATGAAATCCCAAAAAACAAATACAAAAACAAATGGGGTTAAATTTTGTTCTATTTGAAATCGATGAGGTCATCAGATTCACTACAATGTGATTAATCCCAAAATGCAACACCTTACCGGATATCCCTTAAATCAAAGACCATTTTTCTAAATGATGAATCATTGGAAAACGATTTTCAAGATGAAATCGATGATGTCGGCGGAACAAGAAGAAATGGGGTTAGATGGGAACGTGCGAAGGTGGAGAAGAACAACAAAGTTGTAGGTTTCCGGCGGATTTTATAGTTGCAGTTTCCGGAGACGTTAGGGTTGTAGTCTTCTGAGGTGGTGTTCAAAGATGATGGCGGCCGCCACAACTTTAGAATTGCAGGTTTCCCGAGGAGGCGGCTCCAATGAGGAGTTAAGGTGAAGATCCATGCTATGGGGTTGAGTTCAAAGGGAGAAGTGATGTATGGCTTGAACTATGATCGGCTACTTCTAGTTGTAGAAGGGAAGGGGTCGACTAGAGGTTTGGGGTGCGGTGGTGGGATGTGTTGGACCTAATTTTTTTAATAATATCTAAAATACTTTTATGAAATAATCTTTAATACTTTTTAAAATATAAATAAAATTTGGTAAGGGTATTATAGTCTTTTTATGTTTACGAGGGACCAACAACGCAATAAAATCAAACAGTAAGGATGGTCCGGGTGCAAAATAAAACTTAGGGACCAAACATGCAATTTTAACTAAACCACGGGGACGATTTTAGTAATTTGTTCTAAACTTTTATTCTTTTAGAACTTATAATCCGATAAACAATTCATCTAGTTTATTCTAGTTTATTCTGAAAGAATTTTACCTTGGGGCCAACCTATTTGACCACTTGATATCCTTCTACAGAAAGGTGTATTCTTGCTTGGTTACATACCTAGTTCACATACCAGATAGTCAAATAAACATCAAAAATAAACATAAAACATTGATCTTACTCAAATTCTGTATAATATTAAAAAAGGAGAACTTTGAAAGATAAAAAGAAAAAAGAGAAAAGGGGAAAGTAACATCGATCCCAAAAAAGTGGGAGCAAAAAAAATCGATTCTAGAAAAATAAATCATTTGTAGAAACTGTAATAATGATGTTTCTTACAATAATTTATGATTATTATAGATATACCAACTTCAAAGTAATTATAAACCTACCGGTTGGTAACATATAATCGAACCTTTGTAGTTTAGCAAAATTAAAGGGAGATTCAGACAAGGATTGACAAAAGTGAATAACGAATTTAGGGGAAAAACTGAACATGTGGCCTTGTTGTTTATCAACTATCCAATGGTTCTTTGTTGTTCAGCAACTGTCCAATGGTTCAACTTCGTCCGAATATGATCTGGGATTCAGGTAAAATATTACAATCCAACACTTAACCATATGTAACATCCGGGATTTTCAGGTATTAATATTAATTATCTTATTAAGTAGTGGGTTATTTTTTTGGTGTGGGCCAGAACCATTGGTCTTCAAGAATTAGGCTGATAAGGACATTACGTGGGGCGTACCATGCTAGGTACGCCCATCGTACTCAAGAGAATTGGGCGGGGAGGCCATACACGTTTGCCCAACGTACCAAAGGGTACGCGCAGCGCACGCGCGCAGGTCCTAAACCCTAAAATTTAGGGTTTGATCCCTATTTAAAGGACCTTATGTCCTTGGACCAGCCTCCCTATCACCCTTAAGTAGCCACCTCGAAAACCCTAACCCACTTTTGTGTATTTTTGCCATTTGAGAGCTTCCTTGTGTGATTTTGGTGCTTTTAGAAGAAAATGAGGTTGAGGAAGAGGCAAGGATTCAAGAGGAGCTTGTAAATCCAGGAGACTGGCATCATTTCTGACTCTTTTGAGGTACCATGTTCCAAACTTGACCATTGCATCTTAGATTTGTTTATAGGAGTGTTTAATGTCACTTTTGGACTCCATTGTTAAAGCTTCTTGCATCTTGAGAGTTTCAGACCATAATAGTTGTCTATTTAGGCTCTTAGAGGCATTTGGAGTCATAAAAATCAGACCTTGGTGGTTTAGCCTCAACCATAAAAGTGTTTGATGGCCATGAAGTTGGTATAAGAACCCAAAATCATGTTTTGGTCCCAATCATACATGCAAGCTCATAAAGGCTGTGACTTTATGAACCAAGATGGCCTAGAGGATCTGGATCTATATTTTGGACGAGAGGAATTAATGGATTAAGTCACAAATGGAACCCTTAGGAAGCTAGCCAGTACGTTGGGCGTACACCCTAATACGCTGCACGTACTGGGTCAACTCCCCCGTTTTTAGTTAAGGCCAGCGTACGCTGGGCGTACGTGCCAGGTACGTCGCGCGTACGCATGCAAAGTGGCTACTTTGGTCTTTTGGGCCTTAGGCCTGGACTATTGGGCCCTCTGGCCCACTGTGGAGTATAGTTTTAGGCTTGGGAATCTGGAAGTAGAGCATTGGGCCTATTGGGCCATGTTGGGTCCTTTTAAATTATTATTGGGCTAGGAAATTTTGGACTTGTAATGGGCTCATTTGAGTAATACGGCCTAATTTAGAAAATTGGGGCATTAGTGGGCCCTTAGGGAGCCTTTGATGGGCCATAGGTGGGTTGGGTTTAATAAGATAGAATTGGACCTTAGGGATGGTACAAATTAGGTCAAGGCGGTAAACTGGTCATTTTAACCTAAGAGGTGTTATAGATTCTAATTAAGATTTGTCATGTTTATGATAGCCGGGAGTTAGCGGAGCAACTGTTAGAGAATTCTTTCTGTGGGTTCGACATTGTAACACCCGTAGATTAGGGCTAGTCAATTTAGAGACGATAAGCATCAAAATGACTTTTTGATAGAAAATTATTTAGGATGAATAATCTTAACTAAGTTATAGTATATGTTACAAGGATTCAGTACATATAAAGAACGCCGAAATTCGAGTTATAACGAAGAAGTTATGACATGTCGAAGTTTCGCGACAGAACCGGCATGCCACAGCGCGACGTAAAAAGTGAATTTACGATAGAGCGATATTTAGCCTTAGTAATGTAAACGAAAGTCGTAGAATACGTTAAACTGAGAGCGTGCATAAAAAGAATACCCAAATCTGACTTCGTATGAGGAAGTTATGATTTTTCGAAGTTTCGACTTAGCAGTATGCAGCCCGAATACTCGATTTGGGATCGAGTGGTTTTTAGCCAACACAACCTAAACGAGAATCAAAGATCTCGTTAATAGTAGCGTAATGACAAAAAGACAGATGAAAATGGAATTCAGATGAAGGAGTTATGAATTTTGAACGGAGTTTTCCTGTCCCTACTTACTAAAAATAATATATTAAAATTAAAGTCAAAATTAGCCGACGAAGTCTAAATGAAAGTTGTAGATCTTGTTTTTACCTACGTGTGGATATAAAGAACGTCGAAAAACGGAGTTCGTATGCAAAAGTTATAAATTTTTGAATTTCGGGACGCGAAACCTCAAAACTGTCAGAACTCACGAGGTGAATATTAGAAATTCACGAGGTGAACAGATGATGGACGTCTTCCAGGGAAAGTGGCCATGACGAACGTAATGACGTATCGAGCTCACGAGATGAATATTAGAAACTCACGAGGTAAATATTAGAAACTCACGAGGTGAACTCAGAAAATTCACCCTATAAATAGAAATCGAGGGTCAGCCGATTTTGGTTGCTCCTTCTCATCTCTCCTACTCCCGATACCCTCTCTAAGCCCTTTTTAATCCACCGAAGCCCCGGTATCATCCCGAGACCCGAAGCGAGTCCCGAGGCCTCGGAGATCCCGAGAAGTGAAATTCCCGAGCGGAAGCTCTGCCCGTGAGAAGCCCGGTTTTTGTGAAGATCTTCCAGATCTACCGAAGAATACTTACTTTTACAAGCCGTAGTGTTGTCCGATCATCTTCTGATCAAGTGAGTATATAGTTACTTTCTTCTACACATAAATATAAAGTATTAGCTATGAAATACGTGCTATGTGTTATATATTATTTGTCTATTTGAGATATGCTTGGAGTTGATGTTTTTATACGGGTGTTAAATGATTTAAACTGCGTTTGTATTTATATCTACAAAAATGTTGGGTAGAACATGGGTAGATGGAGTAGTTGGTGATGATGCGACTTCGTGCCTATTTGAGTAAGCCTTGGTGACGATGCGACTGAGTGCCTATTTGATAAACCTTAGTGACGATGTGACTTCGTGCCTGTTATGTAAACCTTGGTGACTATGAGACGTAGTGCCTATTGTTTGAACCCTCGTGACTGTGTGACGTAGTGCCTGTTGTATAAACCGTCGTAGCAAATGGACTTTGTGCCAGTTCCTTAGGTAAATCCTTAGGAATGAATATATGAAAGGATAGTTGGTTCTTAGGGTAAACCCTTGAGAAAATAAAGGAGATATGGGGATGGGTATTTGGGTTGATTGTTTGATAATTGAATATAATAAACGTATTATTGTGGGTTGAAAACCCTATATGTTCACCAGGCTCCTAAGCCTGACCCACTCAGTTTTCTTTGCATTACAGGTAATGGCACAAGGGTATAAGTTGATGGACTTGATGAGAGATTTTGGATTATAGATCAGTACCTATAAATAACTGTTGTAAGGTCTATTTTATACTGTTTATGCTTTTGGTCTGTATCGGAACATGACATCCCGAGATTTTGTTATTTAATGAAAATACATTTCTTTAAAGAAATGCTTTGATAAATTCTTATCACATTTTGTTTTGGGAACAAATTCCGCAACTGTTTTCTTTAAAAGATTACTCTGATTTTAAAGCAAAGCATAAACGAATCGGTCTTTTCTGGCCGTGATTCTGGGGATGTCATAGACACTCAGCTTTATGAGGTGAGTTTGTAACACCCGTTTATTTATTAGTTAAATAAATAAGTTAATGAACGAATGGTAGCCTAAAATAAATAATTGTATATGCAAGGTGCTGGGTTCGAGGAGTTAATTGCCACATTTTTAGAAGTCGGGAGTTAAGATCGTGATTTTGGAACTCATTTTATAAATATTTATGAAGTCAGGGGCTCCGTGGTAATTATTTGAATTTAATTTAAAAGGAAATGAGGTGGAAGGACTGATTATGTCATAATTAAGATATTGGGGACTGTCTGATAATTTATGGGATTTAATTTGAAAGGATCTGGAGTGACTGGGGTTAAAAGAGTAAATTCTGGACCTATGTTCAAAGGACTCGTTGAGTGAGGGGTTGTTGTGTAAATTATGGATTAGATTTGGAAAAGATTCTTGAAGCCAGGGTAGGAATGGTAACATTTTGGACTTTATTGGAAAGATTTCTGATGGTGGGGTCTAGTTGATAAATGTGGGATCTACTTTGAAAATAATATTACAAGGAGGGACTAGCCATGTTATTATGGGAAGATGTTTGGGAACCGGGTATAAAGTCCTTGCTTTTCCCGTCACTTGCAACCCTAAACCTTGAATCAAATGCGGCCGCCACCATCCCTTTTCACTTCCCCGTTTTCCCGATCAGCAAGGCCCCTACCCTCCTCCTTCATTTCCGATCGTCACCATCACCATAGAAGCCCCTCAACCGCCGATGGCATCACCGAGTTCGATAGCTCTCATCTCCGTCTACTGCTTCGTCGACGAAGGCCACCATTCCACCACCTGTTGCCGTCGGTTATGTCGTGTATGGCCGAAGATGGCCTGTGACCGCTGCCCGTTTCGAACTCGTCACGTCACCACCATTATTTTCTTTTCCTTTTGCTCCATCCGCCGCCAAGGGCTCACTTCTGTTGCTCCGGTCATGGTCACAACCCCAAAGGGCTGTCGAGTTCGTGTGGTTTATCACCTGTCGAGTTGGGGTGCGTTTCCTTGCTCAGCTCGTCTCCGTGCATGTATGCCTGCTTACTGTTGGCCAGAAAAGCGTGGAAACCACCATGGCAGCCGCCATGGTGGCCATTACCTTGTTGCCACCGGCTTATGCCACAAAGTGGGTGGTTGGCTTCCCTCTCCGAGTAAAGGAATGAAGAGGTGCATGTTTCAGTCGATGTGAGCGTGGGTGTTTGGCCGGAGTCCTCGGAAAAGGCATCACCACCACCATAGGGTGGTGGCTGCCACCATCTGCCGACGCCGGCCACCACAAGGTGGCTGTGTGTGTGTGTGCTTAATTGTTTAGTGTGTAATTATTTTGATATTTAGCATTGTAAAATGTAAATCACAGCTTTGAATGATAAAAGAACTTGAAAACCACCACCTTAGGGTAGTGGCTGCCGCCTCCTACCGCCACCGGCCGCCGTGTCGGGTGGCGGTGCGCTTTGCCTCTTGTGATAGATTCGTTCGGGGTGCTAGAAACCCTAATGGGCTCAAAAGAGCTCTAATGGGCCCAATGAAGCTTAATGGACTCTAATGGACCTAATAAATCCCTAAGGGGCTTAATAATATTTTAGTGGGCTTAATAGGCCCCATAAAGCCCTAATTGATCTAAAAGCCCAACAAATAAATAAATGGGCTAATATATGGGTTGGAACCCCTAATTAGGCTTTGGAAAACCCTAATGCAATGAAACCCTAATTTGGGATAATCGGGACACACGAGAAATTATTTAATAAATAGGAATATTAAATAATAATCATTAACGGAAATTAATCTAAGAAATATTGGACTTAATGAATTAAGTCCTTAACGGGTTAAGTAGGAAACTTAACCCTAATCATCATTTTATGTGAAACCCTAACTTCACTTGGGTTTATTGTTGGGCCTTTCTATTGGGCCTAAATGATCGAGATAATAACGGACCATCCAAGATCATGCAATTGGACTAAAATAATTTAATGGGCCTAGGGTAATGCCCATGTAAGGGTCTTGGGCCCAATTTGGAAAATTGGGCCATAGATGGGCCATAGTTTGGGCCTTAATGATTATATGATGTTGGGCCTCAGAATGGGACCATATATAGGCCTAGGCCCAATTTGGAAAATTGGGCCATGTGTTGGGCTTTGATTCCTAATTGACTTTGGGCCTACGATTTGGGCCTTGGGCTTGAATAAACCAAGCTAGGGGTAATGTAGTAATTACCCAAAGAATATACGTATGGTTATGTATTGGGACCCAATTATTAATTGGGTGTTATTTTGGTGTTGACAGTTCGGGAATCTGTCAGCCGGCAGCTGGGGTCGAGTCTGCGGGACTTCAGCAAGTGTGGGATTGTGTCTTCGGGACTTCAGCAGTGTGAGGTGAGTTACCTTCCAGTAACGGTGGGTCTACGGCCACAATGCCGACCCACCAGTAGGAGTTGTATGTTAGATGATTGTCTTTGTGATATCATCTAGGTTTGCTACTACTTGATATGTTATATGCTGGCATGATATGTTATATGTGATAGTAGTAGAGTTCGGTTGTTAGGACCGAAGGGTAGGTCAGACACCCCAGATATGTCTGACATTATGTGATGATATGTTTATATGCTGGCATGATATGTTGTATGTGATAGTGGTAGTAGGGGAATAGTCCCCAAGTTCGGTTGTTAGGACCGAAGGGTAGTTCGGACACCCTAGGTATGTCTGATAGTATGTTTGTGTTATGATATATGTGATAGTAGCTGAGTGTGGGCGAGGCCCGTATCTCAGAGATAGTGGAGTGTGGGCGAGGCCTGTATCTCCCAGCTAGCGGAGTGTGGGTGAGGCCCGTATCTTCATGAGTGTGGGCGAGGCCCGTACCTCCTAGCTGTTTAGTATATGTGTGACATCCCCAAGATCTCGGCCAGAAAAGACCGATTTTCATTTATGCTTTTAAAATAATTTCAGAGTAAATCTTTTTGATTTGAAAGAGTTGCGAAATTTGTTCCCAAAAACAAAACATGATAAAACAATGTTTACCAAAGCATTTCATAAAAGAAATGTATTTTCATTATATAATCAAAACTCGGGGTGTCATGTTTCGATACAGACCAATAAGCATAAACGATAACATTACAAGTCATTCAACAAATATATACATATACAGACTTGTAAACAAAACAACTTGATGGTTCATCCATTTTATGCCCTCGCGCCACTTCCTGTAATACAAATAAAACTGAGTGGGTCAGGCTTGGGAGCCAGGTGAGCATATAGGGTTTTCAACCCACAATAAATAATTAAATTTAATTTCCACCAACCAACAATAACCCAATTACCCATTCCCGTTATTCTCACTTTATGTCCCTAAGACAACTAACATAAGGGACCTAGTCTAAGAATATTTCATCGGGGCGACAACACATGCTTCGGGGGTTCCTCAGCAATATAAGTCAAATAAGGCAACCATGATGGGGATGGAGTACAGCGAATGAACACCCAAGTTCATTAACACCTACAGGTGGCGAACCTGCTAATGTTTCCACAAGACTATTCAGAAAAGTCCGTGGTCGTCATCTAAACTCCGCTAGATGACTTAATCAATCAACAACGAGGCCTCTCATTTTTTTATTACACACCAACTATCTACCCATGTTCTACCCAACATATTAGTAGATAAAAATATACATTTTTATACATAGTTTAAAAACCTGTATAGCATGCTTTAATCAATACATATTTCCCATAACAGATGAGGCACACACACATAACACGTATTTCATAGAAAGCAAATCAGATCCATGAGATAGAAGAAAGTGAATACACATTCACACATATAAACCACAATATACTTAATACACTCAAAACATACTTGTATTATTATCGTGTTTATGAAAGGTAGTATACACTCACTTGATCAGAAGATGATCGGACAGCACTACGACTTGAAGAAGTAGTAATCCTCAGCAGATCTGGAAGATCTTCACAAAAATCGAACTTCTCGCGGGCAGAGCTTCGGCTCGGGAATCACACTTCTCGGGATCTTCGGGATCTCGGGACTTGCTTCGGGGCTCGAGAATATTACTGGGGCTTCGGGGTACTTCTGGCACGCAAATCGAGGTAAAACGGGAGAGAGAAGAGAGAAAAATAGCAATTGAGTCGGCTGCCCTCACATCCTATTTATAGGAGGCTGGAGCCTCGGAGTACGTGGGGCGTACGCTTGTACGCGGGGCGTACTCGTCCGAAATCGTCATGGCGTTCGTCATCCGAAGAACTCGAGTGCGAAGGTCGTCATGCTTCGCTGTACGCGGGGCGTACTTCGGATATGCCCGGTGACTCCCCCTTCGGATAATACCGGGTTTTATAATTAAATTTAAATACAAATTATTTAATAAACTTCGGAAATTCATATCTTCTTCATACAAACTCCGTTTTCGACGTTCTTTATATCCATGTGTAGGTGAGACTACGCTCTACAACTTTCGTTTAGACTCCGTCGGCTAATTTTAACTTTAATTTTATTATTTATTTTTAATAGGTCGGGACAGAAAAACTTCGTTATAAATTCATAACTTCTTCGTTTGACGTCCGTTCTCGCCTAACTTTTCATCGCTTCGATACCAACAACGAGACCTTCGATCCTCGTTTAGATTGCTTCGGCTAAAAACCGCTCGATCTCAAATCGAGTATTTCAGGCTGCATACCGCTAAGCCGAAACTTCGATAAATCATAACTTCCTCATACGAAGTCAGATTTGGGCGTTCTATATATATTCGGAAACCTCGTTTCAACTAATACAACATTATCCAAAGATATCAAGTTTATTTTACACTTTAATTTTGACGCTTATTTTTATTCTTAATTAATCAAACCACATAATTAAGCAATTAAGCACAAAACACATAATACTCAAATAATACAATCTTATTATTTCAAAACGGGTTACAAAGGTTAACCTAGATTATTACATTGCTAAAAATGGCAAGCCCGGAAACACAGGCGTTACAATATGATTGTATATACTTGTATGTTATGGTTTAGTAGCTGAGTGTGGGCAAGGCCCGTATCTCAGAGATAGTGGAGTGTGGGTGAGGCCCGTATCTCCCAGCTAGCGGAGTGTGGGTGAGGCCCGTAACTCCATGAGTGTGGGCGAGGCCCTTATTTCCTAGTTGTTCATTATATGATTGTATGGTATGTGGTATGATGGGAGAACTCACTAAGCTTTGTGCTTACGGTTTACAGTTTTGGTTTTAGGTACTTGTTTTCAAAGGAAGGAGCCGGCTTGATCGCAACGCATCACACTATGGTTTTCCGCACATGAGGTCTTTGGGATTACACTCTGATATTACTTTATGATAACACGTTTGATTATTTCTACTTTGGTTTTGACATGACATGATATTACTAATGGTTTTATATTATAATGACGTATTTAAAAATGAAATTTGGCCTATATTTTTGGGATGTTACAAAGTTACCTTCCAGTAGAGGTGGGTCTAAGGCACCAATGTCGGCCCACCAGTAGATGAGTATGTATGAGATGATTATCTTTGTGATGATTGTAGTTTGCCACTATCTGATATGCTTTATGTGCTAGGATGCTCTGTTACATGTATTGGTAGTGGTAGGGGTGAAATAGTCCCCAGTAATCGGTTGAGATAAATCGACGGGTAAGTCAAGCACCCCATAATGGCTTGACCTGGGTAAGTTAAGCACCCCAGAATGGCTTGACCTAAGTAAGTCAAGCACCCCAAAATGGCTTGACATGGATAGGCCAGGCACCCTAGAATTTCTTGGCAGTATGATATTGTATGGTGTGTGGTATGTTGGTGGAACTCACTAAGCTTTGTGCTTACGGGTTTCAATTTTGGTTTCAGGTACTTCCACTTCGAAGGGAAAGGAGCCGGCACAGTAGCAGCGCATCACACACATGATTTCCGCACTATGATGTTCTTGGGATTTTACTCTGACATTATTATTATTCCACGACATGTTTTATGACATTTGACTTATGGGATTATGATTGATATGATATCGATCATGTTTTTCAATAATCAGTTTTATAAGTAACATAATTAAAAACAAAATTTTTAGTCATGATTTTTGGGATGTTACAAGTTGGTATCAAAGCCTGAGTTTGAGGGATTAGGACACACCTTCAGGGGTTTCTGGACTCAAATCAAGGGTTTGAAGGATTTTTACGAGAAAATAGTTTTTCTAAAATTTAAAATAAGGAGTTTTGAGAAAGAAAAAGGTGTGTGATGCGTGCAACCGGCCGAGCTCAAGTAAGTTTTCCCCAAGATACCCATACATGTTATGTTATGAATATGAGAACTACATGATAGATTAGGGCTAAGGATATAAGAATGATGCCTTATATGCCTACTGTATATGTATGAGAACTACATGCTAGATTAGGGCTAAGGATCTAGGAAGATGCCTTATGTGCCTGTTATATGTGATTATTGGATCACATGCTAGAACTGATTAGTCAGTAATATAATTGCCTAAGTAGGATATGCTTGGTATGGTTACTCAATGCTCGAATGCTGCTTGCTTTATGCTTTTAGGAATTCTAGTTATCTTTAGCTAAATAGTAAACGAATACATTAAGTTACATATTGCAAGGACTAAATAATTTCAGAAGGTTAGGTCTAGCCCTACTGTGCAACTCTTGTTTGAGTCCAACCGTTGTAGGTGGATCTTTCATTCGAAGAATTATCTGGTCTTAGTGATATGTAATGGTATTTGCAAGCTAGTTAGGTAAAGGTGGCAGTAATACCTTATGCAGTTGATGGCAGAGTGTAAGACGGAGAAAGAGAGAGAGAGAGAGAGAGAGAGAGAGAGAGAGAGAGAGAGAGAGAGAGAGAGTTACCCTAGGGTAAGCCTAGGATGAGATTTGAGCAGTAAACAGTAGCAGTAGAAGGGAGTTGGTAAAGTCAAGGCAATCCTTGAGGAAAGTACGGATTTATATGGAAGGTAGTATGGGCCCATACTACTGAAAACAGAGGATCCGTACTCGAGTCAAGGAGGGCTAAGATAGAACCAGGGAACTTGTAGAATGTGTGAAACCTCTCAAGGTTATGTATGACCCTGACGTTTATGTGTTTTGTTTTAGAATGGTGATGATTACACGAAACGAAGGGGGAGGATCAGGGACAAGATCAGGCTCCGGATCAGGTTCGGGATCAGGTACCGAGCCAGTCGATAAGGGACTACGTGAGTTCATTGCTTCCGAGATCATGAGAGGCATCCTTGAGTCGACCCTAATGATTTTCGGGTCGATCAAGGAAGGGATTATCGAGCTGATGGAGGATCGCCTCAGGGCATTTTGGAGTGACTTGGCAGCCACTTAGTCAGGGACACACACACTCTATTTTAAGGATTTTAGGGGATGTGGTGCGCCAGACTTCCATGGGGTGAAGGACCCTACTGTTGCGAGGAGGTGGATTGCAGACATGGAGCCTGCTCAGTTGACGATCTTATGCACTGAGGCATCGAAGGTCTGGTATGTTGCATGGTGTTTGAGGGACATGTCTAGAGATTGGTGGGAGGCCGTTAGTGATTCGCTGGGATCCCTAGCCATTGAGGCTATGACTTGGTTGGAATTTGTGACCAGGTTTAGGGCTGAGTTTGCGCCGACTGTGGAGCTACAACAATTGGCCAGAGAATTCCTGGATGTGAGGCAGACGACTGAGTTGGTGGCGGAGATTGCTGCCAAGTTCAGGGAGAGCGCCTTACTGGTGCCTCGGTATGCAGGGGATGAGGAGATGCAGAAGACCCACTATCATGACATGTTGGGAGCTGACATTCAGAAACATGTCAGGTACTCGGCATGCCTGACATTGGATGATATGATTGCGAGGGCGAGGGAGAGGGAGATGGACATTGAGCACCTCCGGAAGAGGAATGCGGAGACTAAACAGGTTACAGGGGTTTCGGGGAAGAAACCCAAGGGATCCGACACTAAGTCGAAGGGCCATCCGGGCCAGGGCCGCTGCAGGAAATGCGGCAGGCCACATTGTAAATTGGGATCATCGGGCTGCTACAAGTGCGGCAAGACTAGGAACTTGGGCAGGGATTGTACAGCCCTTACCCTCACCTTTCAGACATCAGACTTGATTTTCTTTCATTACAATCAGAAGGGCCATAAAAAGGCCAACTGCCCTAGATTGACAGCAGCAACGCCCGTGGCGGCGCCAGCTCCAGCGACCATGCGGATTACAGATGGCCGCCAGGGCAAGACAGATGCTCCAGTGGTCAGAAGCCGAGCCTTCCAGCTGACCGCTGAGGAGGCACGCGCCACACCCAATGTGGTGATAGGTATGTTTTCTTCTTCCTAACACTTATTATATGTCGGTTATGATATTCATGTTTCATGTTTATGTCTTTGTTTAGGATCGTTCCATGTGAATGGCATCCCAGTGCAGGTGTTATTTGACTCGGGGGCTACCCAATCATTTGTCTCTCTTGCTCTTAGCAAGAGGTTCTATGAGTCTTTTGGCGCGTTAGATTGTCCTTTAGAGGTCGAGATTGCTGACGACCGATCTGTCCGAGCATCAGAGGTTTTTAGATATTGCATGTTGAGATTGTATGATGAGCGATATCTCGTGGATTTGGTTCCCATTCCGTTACGTGGGAACAAGGTCATCATCGGCATGGATTGGCTGAGCCCGAATGGAGCAGTGATCGACTGCGCGGGGCAATTGGTGCGTATTAGGACCCCAATTGGAGGAGAGATGGTGATTCAGGGAGAGAGACCGCAACGAGGACCAACTCTTTGCTCAGCAGCGAGGGCTAGGCGCTATCTACAACATGGTTGCGCAGGGTATGTCGCCTACGTTATGGATACCCGGGAGACGGGTAAGGCGACTGTGGGTGATATGCCAGTGGTGCGAGAGTACGCGGATGTATTCCCAAACTCCAACAACACCAAGAAAGGGACCAAAAGCTACCAAAAGGTGACCTAAAACTCGATCTAAGGAAATAGAGATCAAGGTTGAAGCTTTATACCTCCAAGAGTTCAGAAATCTAATGTAAATGTTGGATCTAAGATAGAACGAAAGCTCCTTGCACCAAGAGAGACCTCATTCTTCTTTAATCTTCACAAAAGCAAAACAAAGGCTCAAAACTTGCAATAGAGGCTAGGGTTAAAGGTGAGAGAGAGTTTTTGGAGATGGAGGTTACCAAATGATACAAACCCTAGGGGTTAGTGCCTTTAAATAGGGCCTAAAGGCCGATAATTAGGGTTACTCTCATCAGCTACGTTGCATCGTGCATAATCCTAATAATGCCACAACCTTCATTAAATAATAGCGCCACGACCAGCCTTAAGTCGCGCTGCGAACTGCACCAAAAACTCAAATTTGGAAATCGAATGTTATAAACTTGTAATCAAAAGATTTTTAAAACAATTAAAAAGGGAAACGATTATCCACATAAACTAAGAACTATATCTTTAATGCTTTTGTCTTGTTAATCTTGCTCCTTTTTGCTTTGTTCATTTTACTCCTTGTCCTTGATGATGCCATCTACCATTGTAGAAGTTTTCTTTTGCTACTTAGAAATGTGAAGTTCAGTGTTTTGATTTTGATTCGATGATGGATTTGATACCTAAAGCAACAAAAGTTGTAGGTGTCAAATTGAAAAAAAATATATGAACAATTAATAAATTAGATAGACTAGTTTATGAATGAAAATATGTATTGTATAAAGAAAATTAATTAATTAACATTTGCCAAGGTATTTTGGCCAGGAAAGAAACAAAACTACGATTTGCATCCCCAACTATTTTTACCTCAACTATACTAATATACGTTGTATAATAGTCATTAGTCATGTTATAACCATTTATAAATTTAAAAATGATTATAAATTGCACATCAAACACCATTTCTCACCAACAACACTTTAGATCACCAAGAGCACTTTTGCTCTCAAAGAACATATTTGATCAAGACTTCACACCCCAACAACTAGACATTTCAGGATATTGTGTGTTTATTGGTTATATCTTGGTCATCCAAATGTCAAGGAGTTATTTCCAGATAAAGTGTTGAAGCCTAGTAGCATGATATTGCAAACGTAACGACAAAAACATGTTGGATCTGAAATTTGCATTGTGAACTCTATCAACCGATCACTACAACCACAATTGGCTAATATGGAAATGTTATTATAGTCTATCTATAATCAAATCATGAACACCATCAACAAACCAAACATATCAAGAACAAGAATTACTTTGTTCATGACAAGGTTGGATGAGAGAACTTCGAGTGTTACATGTTCCCTCATCTTTCAACATGTTACTAAAGGATTGCCATAATTGCTTTTTCTTGATATTAGACCTAGTTAAAATGATCGAAATCCCCCTCCCCCCCATTTCAAACCGCATGGGGGATGTTAACATAATTATTATTATATGTATTTCTTTGTTGTATCTCGGCTCGATACATGTTCCCTCATCTTTCAACATGTTACTAAAGGATTGCCATAATTGCTTTTTCTTGATATTCGACCTAGTTAAAATGCTCGAAATCCCCCTCCCCCCCCCCCCCCCCCCCCCCATTTCAAACCACAGGGGGATGTTAACATAATTATTATTATATGTATTTCTTTGTTGTATCTCAGCTCGATACATCTTGACCGATGCTTATATTCTTTTATATATTCATGATTAATGAGAGAAGGGTATTTCATGGGAAAATACTTTGTATAAAAACATGGCCATCTCGGTGAATATCTTTTAAAAATATATATGTTACAAGATTCAAGAAGAAATATAAAATTATAAAATTCCGAGCATCCACAATACACAAAATAAACTTTACATAGTTTAATGGATTGACATACAAGTTTATCATTTTCTTTCTTACGATATATTTAACTCTACAAGAATTCAATGTAATATATTTAAAGAAAATCATTTTATTTTAAAAAAGTTTCTTTTCACATTAAGCACATGACTATTGAACTTCATATCACTCAACACCAACCAACTTGACATTCAATTATGGTTGAATTTAATTCATTGAATACCATTCCAGGTTATTCAACCAATTCCATTAAAGCATGCATATTAAATGCTCCTACTCAAATGATAAAAAAAAAACTTCAAAGCTTGATTGGAATAGCCATGAGTGGTATTTTTCTTGGCAATGTGAGCCCAAACTTTTCCTCCATATCCATATCTTCTACTCTTACATTTCCTTCAAGTTTCCACTCAAACTTATGAATCAAAGACCCTAACATTATATGCAACATTCTATGAGCAATATTCAATCCCGGACATATCCTCCTCCCAACACCAAATGGAATGAACTCATAATCTTGACCTTTATAGTCAATCTTGACTTCCAAAAACCTTTCTGGCATGAATGTTTCCGAGTCAGACCAAATATTATGATCACGCCCCATTGCCCACACATTGCAGAGGATTTGTGCATTTTTAGGCACAATGAAACTGTTGACTTGTACTTCTTGTATAGCTTGGTGGGGAACAAGAAGAGGAATAGGTGGATGCAACCGAAGAGTTTCTTTGATAACTGCTTGCAAGTAAGGAAGTTGAGAGATATATGTTTCTTGTACAATTCCCTTCTTATTTTTCATGAATTTATTGATCTCTGACCGAGTCATTTCCATTTTCTCTCGGTTACGAAGAAGCTCAGTCATTGCCCATTCTAATGTGCTTGACGTTGTGTCAGTTCCTGCGATAAACAAAACCTACAATATTCTTAAAATCATTAATTGTATGTCAAAAATGTTCTCATAAAAAATTAAATAGGTATTTAAAGAATTATAGTTACTTATTCAACAATTAGGGTAAAATCCATAATTAAATTGTCATTCATTAAACTATTTTGACTGTTTAAAAATTTCATTTTATATAATCACCCGATTTTGATAGTAGGGTAAAGTAAAGAGAAGCATAACATACCTTCAACATTTTATAGAATTAACTATTAAACTATTTTATTCAACATAGAAGTACACTAAAATACATACAATGTAATTTCACCACTGTATTGATTTAACTATTATATTATTTTTAAAAAAGTAATTAATGGTTTAATTAATCAAAATAACAAAAACTTAAATAGTTAAATTAATAACTTGATCAAACAGAAGGGTGTCAGATGTTTAGAAACATATCCACCTTTAAAAGGGTTGAAAGTTTATATCTGGCGACGTAGAATTATATAGTTTATGTTTGTTTCAGCCGTTCTATGAGAAAATAACTTGGATAAAAATAAATAGTGTTTTTTTTTTTTTTTGAATTCTTGCTTTGACAATAATATACATACTTCAATTTATGGGTCAAATAAAATCAAATCACTCTCAAGGTACTTTTGAAATTGGTCCGACTCGATTTATGTTGTGGTTTGATACCGTATATTTTTGGGTTCATACCAAAAATTGTAAAGAGCTCTTTTATTTTTCTACAAGATTATATAATTAAAAAAAAGGATTATTAGAATGTAAAAAATATATAGTTTTGTTCACATAATACATTCTGTTTTAATGGTACTTTGTGAACATTAAAAAATTGTTGTTTATCCATTTACGATGTTTTTTAAAACAACAGTGTTTTGTAAAAAAAAAAAAACAAATAGTTTGTTTACCCATCAACCACATTAACCCTACATTTGATGAAGAAATCAATTTCATGTCTCAAAATTGTAGCTATGACTAGCTTGGTAACGTGATAAAAGGATTTACTTACATAGAACAAATGTCTCATTTCATCTCGACTAAATATAGATTCTTCTTTGTCCGTGAGATCGAGCAACGAGTCCAAAACATCGTTGTTTACACCATCGTATGATGATGAATTCAGTCTTGATTGCAATCGTTGGTCAATGATCCTATCAATAATAGCCAACAACTTTTTACCATAAGCATTTCCTCGACGTACTAATCCTTGTGGGTCCAATGGTTTTAGTATTGGAAAAAAGTCTGCTAGATTCGGCTTCCCAGCTATTTCCAACAAAGACATCACCGCTTCCTTGAACTCTTGTGATGACACGGTGTCATATTGACTGAAATCCACAGAGAACATATATTTGGAGAGAACGTTAAGAGTTGTTGTAAAGACAACTGCACCTATGTTTATAGCCTTTCCATTTGTACAACATCTATCGACATGGTCAAGAAGTTCTTGTACCTACGGTTAACACAATATGATCCGATCCGATTAGATTAGATTATTTATGATTGGAGTGAATTTTGTAAAAATGTGTTGTTAGTAGTATTTAATAAGAAAAGGATAGAAAACCGGTTTAAGTTTCCCAGCCCGACATAGTACCAGTTATGCAAGGGCCGAAGCGCGGGCCGGTTATGGACCGGTTCAGCCCGTTTTATATATTTTAGGAGAAAGCCCAGTTAAGGCCCGATACTGGTTTTACCTGGATTCCCAAATAAAATATTAACGTAGAGCAGTGGCACTATCGTAAATTTCTCTTGATCAAATGGTACAAATTGCAATGTCTCTAACACCGACCGACAGAGTTATAACCCCTGGAGATCTTCAATGTCAATGCAATCTATCGAGTTTTTCAGATTTCTTTGATTCAAAAAATGTGGTTGGATATGATCCTACGATTCTATGGGTTGACCTTAGAATCAATTCTATGTCCGATCTTACTAAAACCTGATCCTTCTGTGATCAATATCGCTTTTTGATGCTATAGCAAAGTCACGATTTTAACTAAATAAGCAAATACAGATGTAACCGATAAATTGAATTCGTACCTTCTCCTCACGTAGGAGTGCACTACCATCTAAACGTTGAACGGAGAAAAAATATTCTCTGGTTATTCGCCGTAGTCTACGCCATTGATCTCCGGTGGGGAGCCACGCTAATGAGTATTGATCGTGGTCAACTATCCGGGCGACATCGGGTATTGATCGGCCGGAGAACGATATATCATGAGTGTGGAAGAATTCTTTGGCAACATCAGGTGATGAAACAACTATCGTTGTTCTGCTTCCTAGCTTAAGAGACATCAAAGGACCATAACGACTAGAGAGTGTGGCGAGAGAGCGATGTGGTTTGTCACTGAGCTTTAGAAGGCTTCCGATGATCGGAAAAGGGTAAGGTCCCGGCGGAAGCCGTGACTTGCGCCGGCTGGAGGTGGTGATCAGGGCATAGATGAGTGTAAAAAGGGCAGAAATTAAGAGAACGAAAGTTGAATAATCCATTCTATAGGTGTGTGTGTGCTTTGTTATCTGACTCCATATATTTAATTTTTCTCGTGATATGTGTGTAGCAACTTAATTAATTATTTACGGCGTGAGTTGTCATAAAAAGACTTATGGCAAGAGTTAAGACATGATTTCAAAACCATTCATTTATTTTGTGATGTACATACGAAACCTTAGAAAATTTTCAGAATTGAAAATACAATGTTGTATACAAAATAGGGATGTTATAATAAATAAAAATACATTGCTATTTTTACATGTAGTTAACTCTTACATATTATAAACATAACCAATTACATCATCGACTACTAAATACAATTGCACCGAATAACTTTTGTTAGTTTATGTTGTTTTTATCTTTTTGTATAGTGTAGTGAGCCTATTATACCTATTATAACATATATATATATATATATATATATATATATATATATATATATATATATATATATATATATATATATATATATATATATATATAACTTACTAAATGAAGGGTTTTTTTGCAAAATATTATTCTCTTATGAGTTTTGACACTTGTCATTTTGTAGTATTTTTGAAATAAATATTATCCACTTGTCAATTTTTGGTTTGTTTCAATTTTTAAAATTAAAGTCATATATTTATATATGTAAAATATTAAATATCATATATATGATATTAAATTGCAATAAATATATTTTTCTTTTCTTATTTTAAAGTTGTACCTTAAAAAATATTTTTTGTTTACACTTTAATGTTTAATCTTTTTTAAATCAACTCGTATAATATACAAGTCTCACACCTACTATGTGTATATATATATATATATATATATATATATATATATATATATATATATATCCTCCTTAATAAATGAAAATAAGTTTGCCACATGTCATTCTCTAATGCATTATGCCACATGTCATTTTGTCATAATTTTGAGATATTTATTTTCCATTTGTCATTTATTCTATTTTTATTTTTTAATATATCATTAATTTAGTTTCTATAAATAAAAGATACCATAATAACTATATTAATTTCAAATTTTAAATTTCAAATTTCAATTTCAATTTTAAATAAATTACAGTTTAAACCTTCGTATTTAACATATTGTTATAACTAACATGTTTATTACACGGGTCTGACAACTAAACACATAAATTTAATTTATTTTTTTGCATGTTTTTTTCCTCATAAGTTTTACTTATTTCAAATTTTACGTTTAATTATTTGTATTTAACATTTTGTTTTAATGAACCCGTATAATATACGGGTTTCACAACTAGTATATATATATATATATATATATATATATATATATATATATATATATATATATATATATAACCTAATAAATGAAAATCAATTTTGCCAAATGTCAAGTTCTTATTAAATTTGACACATGTCATTTTCTAAGATTTTTTAATTATTTTTTTTCCACTTGTCATTTTTTTAAATTTAAAATCCACATTTTAATAAGATTTATATATGTAAAGTAGACCATTCTATTAAATTTCATAATAAATTCTCTACAACTTTTCAAAATCTTTCATTATATATTAAATTACTTACTTTATTTATTATATTCTTTGTATTTATGTAAAATTATTACTTTAAAAATAGTTAATGCTTATAATTTTATATTAAATCTTTTTTTATAAACCTGTGTATTTAACATATTGTTATAACTAACATGTTTATTACACGGATCTAACAAATAAACACATAAATTTAATTTATTTTTTTGCATGTTTTTTTTCTCATAAGTTTTACTTATTTCAAATTTTACGTTTAATTATTTGTATTTAACATTTTGTTTTAATGAACCCGTATAATATACGAGTTTCACAACTAGTGTATATATATATATATATATATATATATATATATATATATATATATATATATATATATATATAACCTAATAAATAAAAATCAATTTTCCAAATGTCAAGTTCTTATTAAATTTGACACATGTCATTTTCTAAGATTTTTTAATTTTTTTCCCACTTGTCATTTTCTTAAATTTAAAATTCACATTTTAATAAGATTTATATATGTAAAGTAGACCATTCTATTAAATTTCATAATAAATTCTCTACTACTTTTCAAAATCTTACATTATATATTAAATTACTTACTTTATTTATTATATTCTTTGTATTTATGTAAAATTATTACTTTAAAAATAGTTAATGCTTATAATTTTATATTAAATCTTTTTTTTTTATAAACCTGTGTAATACACGGGTCTGACACCTAGTGTGTGTATGTGTGTGTGTATATATATATATATATATATATATATATATATATATATATATATAACTAATAAATGAAAATCAATTTTGTCAAATGTCATGATCTCATTGATTTTGCCACATGTCATTTTTTAAAAGTTTTTGAATTATTTTTTTTTTCCAATTTTCATTTTCTTATAATTTTCATTTTCTTAAATTTAAAATCCATATTCCAGTGAAATTTATATATGTAAAGTAAATCATTTTATTAAATTTCTTAATAAATGTTCTGCAATCTTTCAAATATCTTACACTGTATATTAAATTATTTATTTTATTTATTATATTCTTTGTATTTATATAAACTTATTATTTTAAAAAATATGTAATGCTTATAATTTTATATTAAATATTTTTTTTTGTAAACCCCGTGTAATACATGAGTTTCACACATAGTATGTATGTATATATATATATATATATATATATATATATATATATATATATATATATATATATATATATATATATTGCAATGCGAACACTTCTAATTAATGCAATGCGTATGCCTCTAATTAATGAGGGTTTTCCATATTCAACATGGTATTGAGCTAGGGCTTTGTACCCAAAAACTTTTTTCACGTTCGTACGACTCTCCATTTTTTTTGCAAATGGTTTCTTTCGCTCCTCTACCATCAAGCTATCGAGTCCTCTGCATCGTAGCCACATCATCGCATGCTTATACATATGTTTCAACAGTACTTCTCCCTACTGCCTCCCTCATCTGTCGATGCTTACTGTCTGTCTACAAGTCTAGTCAATTATTTTCTTGTTGCACAAGGGTTTTTGCTGCTATAGTTGATTCATGACATTTCCTTGTTGTTGATCCTGGTTTCTAATTCCTTCACATGGTATTCTGTAAATGTCTACTCGAGAGTCTTCTTCAACTCCCACTCCATCAAAGTTGAGTCTTGTATGCACCCTTACAAATTTTTACAATTAATTTTGTTTTAATTTGAATGTTGATGGATCGAAGTATAAACTGCGGCGTCAAATATTCTCTATGTGTAGAGGTACTTTGTCATATGTCATATTTCTAGAAAATCGTTCCAACTAGGGATGATGATGAGGAATGGTATTCCGTTGATGCTTGTATTAAGTCTTGGTTTTATAGCACATATGATCACGGGTTACTTCCAATCATCTCTAGTGACAATTGTACCACCAAAGACCTTTAAGACAAGTAGAATGATTTTTTCCGGAACAATAAAATGTGCAAAATGTTACAATTATAAGATCAATTTCGCAATACAAAGAAGGTTCAAGCTCCATTACCGAATTTTGTCACACACTAAAAAACCTTGTCGATGATCTCAAGGATGTTGATTCAACAATAACCGAAATTGAGTTAGTGATGCAAATTTTATGACAATTACCATCTTCTTACCATAGTATTGTTGATGTTATCACCGACAAGAAATCTTTTCCCTCATTAATTGAAGCCAAAAATATATTTTTCTTGCATGAATTTCGTGAGGCAGCTTTCGATTCCATTATTGACCCATCTATGTCTCAAAGTGTGGCTTTTTTCTCCTCGTCAAATCACTTGGGAAAGCAAAGAAATTGGTGGTCTAAAAACAAAAATAATTCGAGAAATAACTCAAAAGTTAATAGTAATGAAATTGCTGCAGATTGTCCTCCACCCTTTGTTGGAATATTGGGTAATGCCCCACCTACTGTTGCCCTTGGACACACTCCTGCCAGTGCTGCTCATTCCCAAAACTAACTCCCTCCGAGCTTGCTCACTCCGAACCTGCTCATACCGTAGGCTTCTATCTAACAAAAAATGAAAACGAGATACTTATAAAGAGAAGAAGATAAGCTTCATTCATTAACCCTAGGAGATCATAATTGATTAGGAAAAGATCCTTAATCAATTATCCAAATCAAAACTCAAAATAAAAAGTTGCTACAAATAAAAATAAAACCAACAACGCGTTTTGAGGCCCTAAACGATTCTGAATTGCCGAAAAATAACACACCACACGCCATAACGAAGCAATGAGTTTTCTTAATCGACCCATTTTACATGTCGTGTGTGAATTTCTTATAATTCTGAGCTGTTGGATCACTTCAGCAAATTTGATGCTGATGTCATCATACTTCCATTCCTATTAGTACTGACATTATCAAGCCATGCATCAACACTTGTACCACCTGCATCATCCTCACCCTCCTGAAAAGGACTCTACATCAAGTTCGATTCATCATCAAATCCACAAGGAAAGGTGACAAATCTACAACATTGAATGTAGCATACGTATTGTAATCACCTGGTAACCTGATCTTGTACGTGTTATCATTTATTTTCTTCAAATCACGAAAAGGACCATCGGCTCTTGGTTAGAGTTTGCTAAAATTCCTGTTCGAAACCTCTCCTTTCTCTAATGTATCCACACAAGATAATACTTACGATAAAAAAGTCATTTGCGATGTTTATTGGCATAGTCAACATAATATTTGTTATGCTTCTCAATCTACATGCAAACCTATTGGTGAAGCTCTTTAATGTGGCTGGACTGGTCATCACCTTTAGCATTAACTAATCAAAAAATGACTATAAGAGCTAAGTCAAGCAGGTGATTGGATTTGTACCACACACAATCTCAAATGCACGAGAAACCTTACTCGCATCGAACGTCTTAGAGAATGACATAAAATGAGGAATTTTTGAAAATTGGCCAACCACCACCATAACTAAATCCTTTTGTCACCGAGTATGATGCAAATCTAGATCAAAATCCAAATGCACATCTTCCCACAGAGCGGTAAAGGTGGGAAGAGGGGTATATAACTCGGTATTGCATCCATAGGTTTTGGCCAAATGACAAACTCGACACCTTGAAATTACCCTTATTTACATCTTTCTCCATACGAGGCCAATAAAACTATGAACCAATCAATGCTAAGGTTTTAGCACCACCAAAATGTCCAACAAGTCCACTAGCATGACGCTCAAGTATAACGACATACCGTAATGATCTCAAGGGAATACAAAGGCGAGTCCTTTTAAAAAGGTACTCCTCACTAGTAGAAAACTCTGTATAGGTTCCGAACCATAATTTCTCCATATGTCATGAAAATCAAGATCATTAGGATGCAAACTACAAAAACCCAAAATCCTTGCACCCGCATCTACATGAATGTAACTACTAAATGGCATCGATTTAAGGCATCAACACCTGATTTTGTGACCTGAATTTATGCTTGATCACGAATGAAAAAGCTTGCAAATACTCGACTCACCTAGCATGTCTTGCACTCAAATTAAGTTGATTGTTAATGTACTTCAACACTTCATGATCATGTACAAAATCGTTTGGTAGTAAATAATGACGCTAAGTGTCAAAACTTCGAACAATAACATAAAATTCTTTTTCATATGTGGAATACTTTCTCATTGCATGATTTAGCTTATCACTAAAAAAGGATATTGATAATTGATTTTTACTAATAAATCTACTGATACCAACACTAGACGCATCAAATTCAGCCTGAAAAATATCAGTAAAATTGTTGGGTTTTAAGCACTATAACACTCTTATGGTGCACATGCAACCCTGGATGCTTTGGATCTATGTTTTCTCTAATTATACATGCATTTCAAATTTTCCAAAGCATACATCCTAAATAGCATACAATAGAGGATATATAACATAAAAACCAAGTTAAATGAATACCTCTTGATGTAGTTTGTAGTTCTTGGCCTTTAAAAGCTTTAGCACCTCAAGTGTGATGCCTCTAATGTGTCACAAACACCAAATGCAAGAGGAGGCTTGAGAGAATAGGCTAGTTAGCTCAAAATCTATTAGCACTCTCTTAGAATGAATGGACAATCAGTTTTAGCTCTATGGGGTTGCTTTTATAGTGTTACAAATGCTAGGGTTTCATCCATGCAAACCCTAATGCACTATGACCCTTCATATTACTTAGGAGCCATGGGTTAAACCTCCATGGACTATCCATGGACTATCATATTGGTTTAGCCCATCCTAATTAACCATGGATCATTTGCCCATACTATAAGAATCATTGATTTACTTAATCAGTCCCCATATATTTAATTAGTCTCTTTTGATTACTAAATTAATTCTAAATTAATTCTTGATCAATACTAATTAAATAATAATATGCTTTCTCAATTAATATATTATACTTATAATATATTAATAAATCACAAATAACCTTATTCTCAAAAGTCCATCCTATCAAATTGCACTGGTGAAGGTAACCCGAAAGGACCATGCTACAATCGGGTCAAGTACATCCCAATTATAGTTATGGGCTTAGACACCTAATCCAATAGTCTCCCACTTGGATAAGTCTAACAACTATAATTACCAATGCAACTTCAAAATCCGATTAGCAATCGTAGCTTTCAAAGGCCGTTATCGAACTCTGACCCAATCAGTGACGCGTCCTTTAGATAAGGGATCAGATATTCCTCTTTTCTCAAGATATCATGCGGAAAAATACATGGAGCATAGTCATACTTATTGTCCTACAGTTTGTTTCCCGAATTTTGATTTATCTCACATAGAATATAATTGAACACATCAATTTAGTTCTGACCGGGCGCGGCACATAAGTCTAAACAGAATCATCGAGGGGCCCAAGATATTGATTTTAATCCTCTTAGGAAAAAAGGAACAGATAAACTTCGACATTATATTCTTGTACTAACTACTCGTTAAATCATGCACAACAATATGTTTTATAACATTAAGTTAATGATGCGTTTTCATATCATCAATGCACAATCAATTCGTAGTCAACAAATCATATATCTTGGTTTGAAGACTATATGATATTATCGTCTCACAATAACCCGTGATAAATTCCATGAAGTGATTCATGTGAGCGTGGGTTTAATCTAATACTCAATTTATTTCAAGAGCACTCATGAACGTTGTAGCATACTTTTGCTATGTCTAACACCTTAGACAATCTATAAGCCAATTCATGACAGTCTTCTTTCACACTTACTTCCAACGTATGATCGATTGTGGATAGTTTGAATAATCTTTTTATTCTGGAAGTCAAAACATGCAAAAGTGAAACAATAGCGAATAATTGACACAAGACAGTAACTTTACTTATAAATAAAAATCCTTTTATTCAATCATCAAATGTCAATTACAATTTAGCTATTACAAGTTTCTAAATATTTATCTAATCACTAAAACTAATATCGTCTGTCAGCCCAATGCCCCTTGCATGCTGCAAGTGCTTAACCGTGCTCAATCCCTTCGTAAGGGGATCTGTTGGGTTGTCCTCTGACGATATCCTCTTCACTACGAGTGACGATATCCTCTTCATCATGAGGTGTCCTTATTCTACTTGATGTCTTATGAAGCGGTACTTTATGTCGATATGCCTGGATCTACCATGATCTCTTGGTTCCTTGGTTAAGGCAACCTCCCCTTCATTATCGAAGAAAATCTCCATAGGCTCCTTTATGGATGACACAACTCCAAGGTCCACTACTAGAAAAACAGCCTTTTACGACGCTCATTGTGCGTCGTAAAAGGCTTAGACGACGCGCAAATGCGCGTCAAGGAAGGCCCTGTCATAAAGAGAGACGACGCGCATTTACGACGCTCATTTACGACGCGCAATTACGACGCGCGTTTATGACACGCAATGCGTATCAAGGAAGGCTTTGTTATAAAGGAAGACGACACACATTCGCGTGTCGTAACATTACGACACGCGTGTTAATGACACGCAATGCGTATCAAGAAAGCCTCTGTCAAGAAAGGCCGTGTCATAAATGAAGATGACACACATTTTTGCGTATCATAATTTTAAATGTTTAAAAAAATATATTATTTATAGATTTACTAATTTTCAAATTAAATAATACATTAAAAATCTCATAATACAAAATAAAATACCATAAATAACAAAGATAATTCATTTCACTAATATGTCAAATACAAATAATTATTCCAAAAGTGAGTAAATGTTATAAAAAAATGAACTCATTTATATACAATTGCATCATCTAGCTTACTATGTGCCAACAACTCTCTGTGTGTTTACTTTTGCTTGAGTCTCGTTTCCTCCGAAGCTTCTAGCCATGCCAAAATATGATATCTTGAGTCTCGTATGAATAGATCACGCGCAATAGGTCTAGCTTGTATCATTCCAAATAATTCCAATGCTAGTCTCTATACAAGCCAATAATTTGAGAACTTAATTTTACCATTATTTTATAATTAATAAAATAAGAAAACAATAAATACGTTCTGCCATATATGAAAGAGAACACGATAAAAAAGATCAGTATCGCCACTTTCAGTTGCCTTAGTCAGGGCTGTATCTTCTTCCCCAAGGCCTAGTAACAAAGGAACCTGGAAAAGTGCTAATTTCCTCCTGCTAGTCTGATCTGCATGAGCAGCAACTGCAACATAAGAAATGCTTCTGCACAATTTTAACTGAAAAATCCCAAAAAGTTAGCCATTGACATTTTTTAGTGTACTTTAATCCTATAAAACTTTGAACAAACCTTATCAAGTATGATATATCCTGATAACCACTTCATGCAGAATAAGCCTAAAAAAGAATCAATCCACCAATCAAAACTTGTAAGCTTTTTTAAGTTTCAAGCTCCATATTTCAAGTACGTTGCTATTTTATGCAATTTGATGAAATAACACTTACAAGACAGCCTTGTTCTTGTTGATGATCAAATTTTCAAAAATAAAAATAAAAACCCTCTCCTAACTGTTACTATTTCATCATGTGGAAGAAAGCCAATTGTAAACAGGTTATAACAACAAAGATATCATGTAATGTAACACAACATTGTTCTGCATGCATTTACACACTAAAACGACTAGCAGTATTTACATGATTCCCCCACCCTACCTCAGGCTTAGGCTTTGATTTGGTTTGGTTTGGCCAACAACAATGACAACTATACCCCTACTACTATTACTACTGCTACTACTAAAGGGGCATTAGTTAATACAATAGGTTCCAAAAATATGAGAGAAATAAACAAAATCTTTTAACAAAGGAAAGGAGAGATGGGAAGAAATTATGTACACACATACCTCTGTATCTTTCTCCATCCATCTCCATGGCGTGGCTCTCATCAAAGACTGAGACTGAGACCGACAGATCCTACTTTGAAATTTCAATCGAAAACAATATTGCAGCCTGTATTCAATCTTCCTACTAACCGCCTGACAGAATGCAACTATGAACGTCATATGCAACCAAGATTAAGAATCAGCACTCAGATAATGAGATATGTTATACAACATTTCAATCACCATTTTACCCTTGCAATCTAACAAATAATATTCATCAATTTTAACGTGAAGAAAAAAGTAGAAAAACAAATAGGTAAAGAGTGGTAAAGCTATATTATATAAGCGTGTATTTCATTGACCTAATAATGCACACACAAGTAACACAACTTACCACAAAGTAGAAAACAAGGCTTTCTTACATATAAACATACTTGTTACAAGAACACACACACACACACAGAAAGACAGCAAACACCTAGTTTGCATTTGATACAAGGGATGGGACTGGACAAGCTCTTTAGGTCTATTTTCCATGAGATAATGAGAAGGGCATTCATGTCATTTACACAGAGAGAGAAAATTTCCCAACTTGTTTTACCTTTTTGGTTGGGAGTGACAAAAAATTGCAATTTCTATCTCATTAGTCCAACCTGTGTCTATGCAATATTGCTATGTAGACTTCTCGTGGTGCTCGAATTCTTGATGGTGCTTTCATGACTCATAAACTATGCTTAACAAAAAGATAAGACCTTGTTATAAAAACTCTCAATCAATTGACATTGTGTTCTGATAAAAAGATTATAACCCTCCACCTACGCAACAAATCAAACACTTCAGAGTCTAAAGACAAAACCTAAGAAAAAAAAGTCCTGCGGTTTTCACTTTCTTAATAATATTGAGTCCGGTATATGAATGATGAAATCCCTATTTCGTATCAATAATAAACTTCAGATTCAAACAGGACAACTCACTTGTTATATATAATGACAATCAAACTATATCAAACACAAACAAATTAACCACTGCACATGTTAAATGAAAAAAGTAAAGCATATGACAGTAAGTAATTAAAAAAGATAGGAAAAACCTATCCGAGATAGAGAAAGAAAGGTTTGGTTCTGCTTCTTAGGTATTATTATAAAGGATCTCGTTTTTCCTTCCAGTTTAGCAAAAACTGCATTTGATTCATATCATATATATCAAATAACATATAATTGGAGCAATACTATAAATCTTATATGATTTTCTAATTTCCAGCAACAAATATCTTTTGATTTCAAGAAACAAATACCATATGTTTTTGTTTTCGCTTCTAGTTCTAAAATAATAATATTTGATTTCATATCCTACATATCAAAGAACATGTAATTGCAACAATACTATGTATCTTATCCGATTTCTAGATACAAATATCATCAGGTTTCTTTTGCATCCAATTCAGAAAAAAAAAAACAAAAAAAAAACTGTTGAAGACCTTACCTTCTTCTGATGCAGTGGGTGGAAGTCGACTGGAGGTGGTGATCAACCGGCGGTGGTGATCGACTAGCAGAGAGTAGAGGCGACGACACTTGTGTGATTCTCCTACGCGATCGCTGATGAAAAACCGATAGAAACGTGTTGGAGTATTGTGTTGCAGCGTAGGGTTAGAAACAAGAATAACAAAAAAAGACTCGGTCAGCTATAAGTTTTGGATGGCTGGGTAAGAGGCATAATGACACGGTAAGAGGTAAAAAGTGTTGTAATCAAACGCCCTTACCGGACCGAGTAAGAGATAACCTCTTACTAGACCTAGCAAGAGGTAAATCGAACAGGCCCTTAGGCCAGTTCTTGAGTACGTCAATAAACACTTGAGTGCGTCAATAAACAGAAGAACCTGAAGCTTCTTCTAACTTAATAAGGATCAAAAAGGTTACGAAAATCATACTAAAAAAGTAAAATACTCTAGTAGTTATTTTTAATGTGATATTGATGAATAATGAGACAAAAGGGTAAAATTTTAAATTTGCAAACATTGTACCTGTAATTTTTCGATTTCCTGAAAAAGGGAAAAATGGTCATTTATCAATAAGTTTATAAACTATAATGTATAAACAGGCTCACATGGCAGCTTCCTTTTCTCTGTCAGCAACACAAATTACACGTAAGCTGACACAACTTGGCTTACGTGTCAAAAAACAAAAGTCAAATGATAAAATGAACTTGAGAGATGATGATGTTTCAGATGGTGTAACACTTTTATCACTAAAGAAAAGGTACTTTTTATTTTACAACGTGTACTCTACATTGATAAATAAATAAATAAATATATTTTTTACTTTGATAATAGGAGCAAGAATAAGGTCCCAATTGAGAAAACACAAGATGACATTTCAGATGATGACAATGTTGTACTAAGTGCGTCTTTTAAGAGAAAAAAGAAGCAAAATATTGTCACAAATGTAGTACCTGTTGTTCATGATGTATTAAACGTTGAGCAGTAAAAGAGGGTAAGGGAGGGCGTGCCGCAGGCCTAGGGTAAGATCCTAGACCTCCTCCATGTCCATCAATCAAACCATTTTGCATGAATTGATGAGGGGCATATGGGACATTTACATTATATTTCATCAGGTAAAATGTTTTATTTACATTAAACCTCTGCCATCATGTCTAACACTTCTACACAAGTCACAAAAACATTTTGAAATGTAAATATAAATCTCAAATTAAAAAAATACAATTATTATTATTAGTAATGTTGACCTTGGGATTGGGAGGAGAGAATCATAAGGATCACGTTCACGTTGAAGGATCGAAGATTGTTGTTGATAGGGCCTGTGAGTGTGAGTGTAAGGTTGAACCTCAGGTACAACAACAGTATGTGATTCATACATATACAAATACAATACAATCATTGCACCTTTATTTTTATCAAACACCACACCAACCACATCAATATTTAAACAATCCCAAATACCAATCTATTTTCACTCTACTTCCATTTCTTGCATTTAAGCCTTTAAAAATAATAATCATACCATCTCCTTGAAGTGTCGTGCAGACAATGAATTAGAAAGAATCAGATACAGCAGCAGCAACAACTTATGTGTTGGTTCAGGCCCTGTTTCACACAATAAAAACAGAGTAAAAAGAGAGAATAAAATATTAGACATACATGTTGTGATTTCAGCATGGGCAAAATGGTCTTTCTTCCAAAAAGATGTACACAGGGGTTGTTTGGAAATTGATTGCCCAATAAGAGCAACCCATGGGATATCAACTGAACTCCTTGGTCCTTGACCCAACAGAAGTGCCTAAACAGCAACAAGAACTTTGGGATTTGAAGATGCTTGATCGATTTTACTGATCACACCAATGGTTCTTGTTGCTACAATAAAAAAAATTATATTTTAATAATCCATGAAGCCTTGACTGGATTGCAATTTGGGGAAACAAAGATTAGTTGTCCCAGATTACTTACCTTTCCTTGAACACTACTTGGAACAACTTATCACCATAACAAGCTAAATCAACTAGAAACTTTCCCTGTTTACATTTTACAACAATACATGTCAATAAATGAAGCAATTATACTACATTTCTTAAAAAATGCATAAAATCAGAATAAAATAATGAAATAGATGAAGAGAAGTTAAAAAATCAAGCAATAGTAAAAAACTAGAGTTTTAGAAATAAATCATGTAACCATTTTCATTGAACCATTTTTTTCAATTCCTTTTGTTGAAAAATAACGCATATTATAAAACAGAGATTGTATATCTACAAATCTAAAATCAATCCCCTTTGCAATAAGGCATAGTCAATGACCCAATTTCACCAGCCTTAGTCACCTGCACAACCACAACTACAAAATTATATTTTTAAAATCTCAAAGCACCAATTGCTTTACTCTAAGAAATTATCACAAAAGAAAAACATTCTACCTGCTCGAAGTTGCCCACATATGTATACCCCAGATGTATTTATGAAAATCAATCAAGATGTTATTAAACCTGATAAATGACGGGAAAAGCTTCGCCACATAGGTAGTTGCCAACTGCACCTGCAAACTTTCCCAATATTTATACTCTCGAAATATCTTGTTATACGAACCAGAGAGGCCTTTAAGAGCATTGGAATAGTGGAAAACGTCTTCAAATAACACCAACCCTTTCATGTACTCAAAAAAACACATTCCAAATTAGAAAAAATATAACTCTCGAAGAACAACAATGGATATTACAAATTACGAGTCTGTACCTGGTTATTGGCAAAACGATCAACTGAACTACCGCAATAACTCATTAGTATTTAAGAGATTATTAGGGGGGAGTTATTGAATAATATTCATACACTCGAGCTTATGGGACTGGAACAGAATGGATCACCCTAAAATTACATTAACTTCCTCAAGTTTTTTTTTGTGTTTCCTGTCACAAATGTTACCAGAGATAACTTCACCAAACCACTCCCCGCCACCAACCACATAGCCATCATTTGTCGCTCTTTTACTCCCCTATTCACGGACGGAACATATACATGTATAGGGGATAATATGTAGCTTTGGTAGCCAAAGATGGCTACCGGAGTACGAAATTCGCGACAACACTTCAAGAGATCGAGAAATCAAGGAAAAGAAAATGTAGAGAGAGAAAAAAAGTCTATGAGAATTATTTGAAGAAGGTAAAGAATTCAGATGAGAAAGTAGGGCTCGTAAGAAATCAGGGCTCGTATAGGGTCACCCTGTGGCTCCCAATTTGGATTTAGGAAAACCCTAGCTTACATGTAATGATTTCAATGGTGCCTGAAGGACATAAAAGGAAGAATTAAGAGCAAAAATACACAGAAGAGAAGAGAAGATAGTACATACGCAAGCGAGAGGACGAACAAGATGAGTGGGAAGCATCAGTTCCGTAGGGTTGTATTTTTGATTGAGAGCGTTGGACCGCTGTTCGTCGGAAGTGAAAGGGTAGAACGGCGATGAAAGCACCTGCTATTGACGATGACATATTAAGATGAGATGAAGGCATCAAGATTGTCAATGATCGTAACCTTAGATCTTTGATTAAGAAGTCGCACAAAAGTATGAGGAGAATGAGGGATGCGTCAAAACACTTAGGGCAAAGAGGGTAGCGGGCTTTTCTAATTTTTTGGTTTTTCTTTTCCCGCTTGTAACGAAGGAACGCGCGTTCATTAAAATTATAAAGTGACAGTTATAGAGGACGCGCATTTAAGATACAGCGCCCTCCGTGTTTTTAATTTTTTTTTTCTTATGACACTAATTTACGGGCACGCAATAATGCGTGACCTAAATCCTTAAATTTTCTGAAGAGATGACACTTTTTTAATGTCACTCTCGTTTGCGTAACATAAATCAATGAGTGTCGTGATTTGCGCGTCGTAAAAGACTGTTTTTCTAGTAGTGGTCTCCGATGCTGTTTTTCAACCATATCGCCTCTTTCGATGCTTCGCTCGCTGCTATGTACTCTGATTCACACATTGAATCAGCTACAGTCTCCTGCTTGGAACTCTTCCATGTTACTGCTCCTCCATTTAGGGTAAACACCCAGCCCGACTGATATTGCAAATTATCTCTATCGGTCTGAAAATTGGCGTCACAATACCCTGTCACTCTCAAGTCATTAATCCCACCGAGGGTAAGGATCTATTCCTTAGTCCTCCACATGTACTTAAGAATGTTCTTCGCTGCAGTCCAGTGAGCTCTACCAGGATTCCCTTGATATTTACTGAACATGCTTAAAGCAAAGGCCACATCAGGGAAAGTAGAAGTCATAGCATACATGATCGAGCCAATTGCGGAAGCATATGGTACTCGAATCACCTCTGATATCTCAGCCTTTGTACTCGGACTCTGAGTCTTACTCAGTTTGGTATTGCTTTGGATAGGTAAGTCACCTTTCTTGGAGTTCTCCATGCTGAAATGCTTCAACACCTTGTCTAAGTAGGTACTTTGACTAAGTCCTATTAGTCTTTTACTCCTGTTTCTTAATATCCTTATCCCTAGAATATAGGTAGCTTCTCCAAGGTCCTTCATAGCGAAACACTTCCCATGCCAGGACTTGACCCCCCTGCAAGGTTGGGATGTCGTTTCCTATGAGCAGTATGTCATCTACATACAACAACATAAAGCTTACTATACTCCCACTAGCTTTGACATATACGCAGGACTCATCTTCGCTTCTCGAAAAACCAAACTCTTTGACTTTATCATCAAAACAAAGATTCCATCTGTGAGATGCTTGTTTCAATCCATAAATGAATTTCTCAAGCTTACACACTTTATTAGGGTACTTTGCATTGAAAAAACCCTCTGGCTGACACATATAAACATCTTCAGCCAACCTTCGATTAAGGAAAGCAGTTTTGACATCCATTTTCCATATTTCATAATCATGAAATGCAGCTATGGCTTACATAACCCTTATAGATTTAATCTTTGCTACTGGTGAGGAGGTCTCATCATAGCCAAATCCCTGAGTTTGAGTAAAGCCCTTCGCAACCAGTCACGCTTTATATGTGTGTACTTTCCCATCCATGTCGGTCTTCTTCTTGAAGATCCATTTTCACCCGACCGTCTTACGACTCAGTACATTGTCAACCAAGTTTCAAACTTGATTGTCATACATGGACCGAATCTCGTTGTCTATTGTCTCTTTCCATTTAGCAGACTCAGGGTCTGCCATGGCTTCCTTGTAGATGTTAGTTTCATTTAGATTTATCAAAGTACTATCAATGATAAATGTATCACCCTCAGATGTTATATGGAAACCACATAACACAATTGGAACACTAACTCCACTAGAACATCTCAGAGGTACATACTCGTAAATTGGTTCAACAGGAGTTTCCTCCTCGGGTTGAGCGCTGGTGTTTAGGTTCCTTCATCACTTAACTCTTGAAGCTCTTCAAGGTCAATTTGCCTCCCACTGTCCTCTTGGAATATGAGCTCTCTCCTAAAAAAATCCCTCTCCTCACAACGAAGACAACATTGTCACTCGGTCTATAGAGGAGATATCGAAAGGATTTCTGTGGGTAGCCGATGAGAATTCATCACTCACTTCAAGGTTCGAGCCTGTTGTAAGTGACTTTTCTCATAAAACTTCGCAACCCCCAACTTTGATGTGATCCAACGTGGGAACCTCAACACTGTAGAAAAGGGTAATTATTTCCGAGACAAACATATTCATTCTAATACTTGACTTAATTGAGAATTCATGAGTCATTCATCTTCAATATACCTTTTAAGGTACCGCTAGAAGTCCTATTTATAACTAGAATCTCCTGTCCGGAGAACGTGACAAGTGTGTATAGATCTATACGGGACCAATGATCCCGCGCCCTGACTGTTAACTATAGTCCCCGGGGTGACATGTGTCATCTTATTTCGACGCCTGAAGAACGTCGCTACAGGAAAATTAGGATAGTACGGTTATAAAAACTCAATGGATAAGCAATTATTATGGTATTATGTTCTCACAGGAAAAGTAACAAATACAATTCTTTTCACATTCAAATACAAATCTTCTTATAGTTTAGTTTTATAATAAGACTATACATCATTCTTTTGAGCATGTCATAGTTGCTTACAGGTTACGGTCTTGGACATTTGAGATTGCATTTCAGTTTTAGGAAAATATAGAATTTTCCTGGTTCAAACACATACAATTTATACAACAATCATTCATACTCATTTCATTCACTCATAAGAAAATATCGGATTTTCTGGAAAACAAACATAAACTTACGAATGGCATTCATTTTCTCAAAACACTACTTATGAACTCACCAACTTTATTGTTGACACTTTTTCTTTAAAATGACTTGTATTATCAAGAAAATATTAGACCAGGTAGCAACTGCTTTTGAAGACTACCGCACTGGCGTTAGTAACATATTTTGGATCACCATATTGTATTTGATATTCAAACATGTAACACATACAATCATGTAAACTTTTCAAATATATTTATATTATGGTGGTGTGTACTCTCTTTACTATTCAATTATTATGATACTGAATATGACGTCCTCCGCCCCCGACGTTTCCGCCGTTCGGGTTTGGGGGTGTGACATCATACGAAAACAGGTATGGATTCATACCTTCAATAGTAGCCTTGAATGAAATAGTGAAAGATCTGAGCCCCTCTAGACAGTTAAGCTTGAATCCTCTCCTTCTTCCTTGCAAGAATGCACCAAAATGAAGAAATTAGCTCCCTCTTTCTCTCTAAGCTCTCTAGATCGATTAGGGTATCTAAAGGGAAGGTGTGGCCGCAAATGAAGGCCATAAGAGCCTTTAAATAGGTCACAAACCCGAGCAATTAGGGTTTTTCTCAGCAGCGCTGACTCAACGAGTCAGATAGCCGACCCGTCGAGTCCATTCATTAAACACGTCACCAAATCGCGATTCCACTCGAAGAGTTGAGGCACCAACTCGTCGAGTTCCCCCTTAAAATAATTATTTAAAATAATATACCTGGAAAACCAGATGCTACAATTCTCCCCCACAAGAATCAGACTTCTCCCTCGAAGTCTTGCTTCGCAAATAGCTCGGGGTACTACTCTCGCATCTCTTACTCCGGCCCCCAAGTCAGATCGTACCCCTTCTGATGTTGCCACTGGACCTGAACCAGGGGCACTTCCTTGTTCCTAAAAACCTTCACCTTCCGATCTATGATCGTGATTGGCCTCTCGATGTAATTCAGGCTCGCATCCACCTGAATGTCCTCTAGTGGTACCACTGTCGTTTCGTTGGCCACACACTTCCGCAACTGGGAGTCTGGGACACGTGCAAGGTGTTATGAATCTGACTCATTTCTTCAGGTAGCTCCAAATGGTAAGCTACCTTCCCCACTCTGGCAGTCACTCTGAAAGGACCGATGTATTGGGGCCCCAGCTTTCCCTGTTTTTTTTTGAACCGAATCACCTCTTTCCATGGGGAAACCTTCAGGTGTACAAAATCTCCGACCTGGAACTCGAGCTTGGATCATCGCCTATTCGTATAAATCTTCTGGCGACTCTGGGCTGTCAGTATTCTCTGTCTGACCTGCTGAATCTGCTCAGTCGTCTTCAGCACTATCTTAGTGCTGCCTATAACTCTCTGCCCCACCTCTTCCTAACAGATGGGGGTACGACACCTTCTACCATACAGGAGCTCAAAGGGAGGCATACCTTATGCTCGAGTGATGGCTGTTGTTGTAAGAAAACTTAGCCAAGGGTAGGTATGTGTCCTAACTCCAACCGAAGTGCATAACACATGCTCGAAGCATGTCCTCGAGCGTTCGAATCGTCTGCTCGCTCTGTCCGTCTGTCTGTGGGTAGAGATGGCAACAGGGGAGGGGAACACAGGGGACCCCAATCCCCATCCCCATCCTCGAATCCTCTTTCCAATCCCCATCCCCATCGGGGAATATAAATAAACCCCCATCCCCACCCCCAATGGGGACTGGGGATCCCCAACAGGGAAACGGAGATTTCTTTTTCTCTTTTAACATGTAAACTTTTACGTCAGAAAAAACTCTAAATTTTAATTTTACTAGTATAAGTTTAAAGATTTTATAATATATATAAGTACCCATAAATTGCATAAAAAATATAAATACATTTTCTACCAAATTTAACTACATACATGAAAAATCAAGTAGAAAAAAATTATAAGATTGATATTTAAGGTAAAATAGATCAACCAAAGAGAAATATATATATATATATATATATATATATATATATATATATATACACACACACACACACACAAACACGAGTTTAAATTAGATAAAAGAAAAATCAAAAGTATAATTTCAACCAAGTAATTACTAATGAGTTATGTTACTTAGATCAAATTTTATGCATTATAAACTACACTATAAATATATGTTATGTATTATTTTTATATATTAATATATGTCGGGGGCGGGTCCAGGGTCGGGGATTAAGGGTATCCCCATCCCCATCCCCAACCCCACTTTTTTTATTCGGGTATTCCCCATCCCCGGTCAACCTGGGGATTCCCCAGTCAAAACGGGTGTGGGTTTCGGGTTCCCTAATGGGTATGGGGTTTTTTGCCATCCCTATATGTGGGTGGTAGGCGGTAATAAAATGCAATCACGTTCCCAACTCCTCATGGAACTTCTTCTAGAATCTGGAAGTAAAATGCATATCCCGATCCGACACTATGGATGTCGGCACTCCATGCCTAGCTACCACCTCTCACGCATAAATTTCTGCCAGCCTCTCAGCAGAAGAGCTTTCATTAATAGCAAGGAAGTGAGCACTCTTCGTCAACCGATCCATAATCACCCAGATCGCATCAACTCCACACGTCGTTCTCGGTAATTTGGTGATAAAGTCCATCGAGATCTGCTCCTACTTCCACTAGGGAATCTCCAAAGGTTGCAATGGACCATGTAGATGTTAGTGCTCTACCTTGACCTGGCGGCAAGTCAAGCACTTCTCGACTACCTAAGCAATATCCCTATTCATACAGGGCCACCAATAGTCTCTCTTCAGATCCAAATACATCTTAGTGGCCCCGGGATGGATCGGGAATCTCGATCTATGCGCCTCATCCATTAGTATGCTACTTGCCCCGCCCAAAAGGGCACCCAAACCCGACCTTGGAAGGTCATCATCCCTCGGCTATCCGCCACGAACTTGGATACCTGCCCAATCACCCGCTCCCTCTTGCAGTTTTCTGGTCTCACGGCCTCCTCCTGGGCCTCTCGAATGATATCCAATACTAGAGTCATCACTGTAATTCTCATGCATATATCCCGAATTGGGGCACTCTCCGCCTTGCGACTCAAGGCATCGGCTACTACATTAGCCTTGCCCGGGTGATACAGAATCTCACAGTCATAATCTTTTACCACGTCCAACCACCTTCCGGGCTGATTCATCAGATACTTCAAGCTCTTGTGGTCCGTGTATATGGTACACCGAACCCCGTACAAATAATGACGCCATATATTGAGGGCGAACACCACTGCCCCCAACTCTAAATCGTGGGTGGGATACCTCATTTCATGATGCTTCAGCTGCCTCGATGCATATGTTGTCACATGCCCTCTCTGCATAAGCACCACTCCTAACCCTGATATAGATGCATCGCAGTAAAACACAAAGTCCTCCATTCCCTCAAGAAGAGCTAACACCGGAGCTTCGCACAATCTCTGGCGAAGAGTCTCGAACGAGGTCTGCTGCACGGGACTCAGAGTAAAAGCAATGTCCTTCCGGGTCAAACTAGTGAGAGGAACAACGATCTTGGAGAAATCTCTAATAAATCTCCGATAGTAGCCGGCCAACCCCAGAAAACTCCTGATCTCGGTGGGGGATCTCGGCACCTCCCAATTCATAATCGCCTCCATTTTGGCCGGGTTGACCAAAATCCCATTCTGATTAACGAGGTGTCCCAAGAACTGGACCTCTCGTAACCAGAAATCACACTTGGAGAATTTGGCATAAAGCCTCTCCAATCTCAATACTCCAAGGACCTCTCTCAAATGTTCCTCATGCTGCTCTCTAGACCTTGATAACACTAAAATATCATCGATGAACACGATCACTGAACGATCCAACATAGCATGCATACCCGGTTCATGAGATCCATGAACGCTGCTGGTGTATTGGTGAGCCTGAAAAGCATCACCACGAACTCGTAATGCCCATAATGAGTTGTAAATGTTGTCTTCTGAATATCCTCCTCATGAACCCTCATCTGGTGATAACCAAACCTCAAATCGATCCTGGAAAACCAAGATGCACCATGCAACTAATCGAACATGTCGTCGATCCTTGGGAGTAGATAACGGTTCTTGACCGTCAGCTTGTTCAACTCCCGGTAATCAATGCACATCCGGTGTGAACCATCCTTTTTCTTTACAAAAAAGGTCAAGGCTCCCCACGGTGAGCCACTCGGCCTGATAAACCCCTTCCCCAGCAACTCCTGCAGCTGCGAGGATAACTCCTGCATCTCTGCAGGCGCAAGGCGATAAGGTTCCTTAGCAATAGGCACCGCTCCTGGCACCAAATCTATCCAGAACTCTACCTGCCTCTTGGGAGGCACTCCCGACAACTCCTCAGGAAAACATATGGGAACTCGCACACTATCGGGACCTCGGAGATAGAACTCGATTTCTCTGTAGTAGCCCACATATCCATCACATACGCCAAGAATCCCATACATCCCTGCTACAGACTCTGTCTCGCTCTGGTGGCCGAACAAAATGCCAAACCAGATCGGGTTCCCTCGCAATATACTGTAAGCACTCCCACACTAGGGTCTTGTATAGTCACCAACTGACGCTCACAGTCGATCATAACTCCAAATTGACTCAACCAGTCCATGCCCACGATGACACATACATCCCTCATCGCGATCGGTACCAGATCTATCAGAAACTCAACTCCGAATATTTCAAGCACACATCCACGAATCCCATCAGTCGCAAATACTTCATGCTCATTGGCTAAGGAGACTCTCAGAGGTCGACTCAATGCCTCTCGTCGGATGTTGATATGATGACTAAATGCTAAAGATACAAAGGATCAACTTACACCCGAGTCAAATAACACTAAGGCAGGCACATAACTCGCAAGAAAAGTACCTATACATAATTACAATATAAGAAACAAAATATCTTAAAAGGGTATAATAAGAACACGTACTAGCCATAACATTAAGTGTTGCACGGACCTCTTCTGTAGTCAGCTGAAAGGCTCTCCCATGAACCCTCGGAGCCTCGACCTTCGCTGTCCGAATCTCAGTAGTACGCACAGAAGTAGGTGCAGATCCCTGGGCCGATCCCTGCACGAGCTGAGTGCACTCGACCTTCCGGTGGCCGGTTTGGTTGCAATGAAAGCAAACCGAGAATCCCTTGGGGCAATCCTTCGCCATGTGCCCCTCCTTGCCGCATTTGTAGAAAATCCCAGAACAAAAAGAACCCTCATGACTCTTGTCGCACTTGCCACAAGTACGGCCATTCTGGCCCCCAACTCTGGAATCAGCGGGCTTGGCCCGCTTCGTCGCCGGTTGCGACTGAACTGGTCTCCGGTCCCTTCCCTGGGACTCCTCCTCCTCCTCCCTGGTCTGCAACTCGAGCTCAATCTCCTTCCTCCTGGCATTGGCCTGAAGCTTAGCCAATTTCCTGTATGTTGAGTTCGACACGAACTCTCATATGTCCCTCCTCGGTATGCTCAGATATCGGCTCACATATGCCTGCTCAGTGGGCACGTGTTCAGGGCAAAACATCGCCCTCTCATGGAACATCCTCGAAATCTCAGTCACTGATTCTGTCTTCTACTTGAGAGACAGAAACTCCTGTGCCAAATGTTTCCTCTCCACCGGGGGAACATACTCGTCTCGAAACATCTAAACAAACCTCTCCCATGATACTGCAGCATGATCTGCAAGGGTAAAACCAGTTGTCACAAATTTCCACTTGTCCTTCGCTCCTAAGTGAAGCTGGTTCAGCGTGATTGAACTCTCAAGTGGTTGGGGCATGAACACGTGTAAAAACACCCCTCTATATCAGAGCTCCACCTCATCACAATAATCGGGTCCTGTTTCCCATCAAACTCTGGTGACTTCGTGTTGCTGAACTCCCGGAACAGCAACGCGTCACCTACCTAAGGCCTAGCAGCGGCGACGGCTGCAGTGGCCGTGGTAGCAGCAACCTCGGTGATATCACTGTATCGCTCATTGAACGTTTGAATCAAGGTGGTCTTGATAGACCCAAACATCTCTAGAATCTCTGCTCGGATAACTGCAACCACCTCCTCATGGATCATCCTCCGTATCTCCTCATCACTACTCCCACTGCCTCCAGGGTTGTGGCGTGTCCCCACCATGATGTCTCTGAAACACAATACAAACTCATCAGAGACTCGCTCGAGCATATTCACACTCGACCACCCGCCCCTACTTGTTCCTTAGCATCCTAAGGATTCTTACTTGGACTACTCACTGATCCGGTGTTTCCAGTAGTACGGGCCCACTACTACCTTCCACACTGCATCAATGTTCACCTCAAGTCCTCCTCCTTGGATCCCAATAGCAAGTACTCTATACTTCTCATGCTACTCTCACAATAGTCCTCTCATTGTCTCGCTCCTGCTAAGTACTCATACTCAAAACAAATAACTGATAGCAGAAAATCCTAGGCTAAAGCATCACAAATCAGGTCACCCTTGTCCTAATATTTGAATTACCTATCCTATTCTCTAGCATGCATATATCTCATAAAATATCTCATAACACAAAATGATGGTATTTTGGGAAATCACCGCTCGGCTCTGGCTAATTATACACACTGCTCCGGCTTATCTTCTCTTAAACTCTTTCTCGTTTTTAGAAAATTTTATCTATTTTGAAAATCCTTCTCAAATCCTCAGTTTGAGTCGAAACACACCCGAGGGTGCATCCGAATCTCTCAAACCAAGGCTCTGATACCAACTTGTAACAACGTAAATTTCCAAACAAAACTTTCATTTTTAACACAATTAAAACTCATCTCATAATTCACCAAATCACATATGTCTCAAATGTCAACAAGTAAAAACACAATCCCGTAATCATAAAAACAATCTCCCGCCGGTGTGTACAATCATGTTGATGCCTTGCCGCAATCCTCGGAGCTACCTGAGACACATAACACATAACCTGGTAAGCATAAAGCTTAGTGAGTTCCCCAAAATACCACACACAACACAATAGCCACTCGAGGCTATACTCAATAAAACGCTCCGGTCAATGTGTCTTAGTGGGACCCCCCTGCCCCACAACTCTGATGGACCCTCTGGTCCCTCGACTAAGCATCTCAATATAATACATAGTTAGCATATCACAAAACAAATTGCAGGATATCTCAATACATGACACATACACATAAGAACCTATGGTCACACATAAGTTACCACTCAAGGTAAGTATAGTAAGAAGACTCACCTCGTAAGATAGCTAGTAAAAATCTCGTGTCCGAAATCCTCGATCTAGCCTCCGCCTATCACAAGTTAATACTTCTAATTAATATTCTAGTCTTATCTCTAAAAATTGGGTAAAAGACCATTCTACCCCTCCCTGACCCTTTTCACTCATTTTGACCAAACCCTAAAGTCAATAGAAGTCAACTCCAGTCAACAGTCCAACTTTGACCAGAATCGCCGAGTGCACTCGGGAGACTCGTCGAGTCCAGTCGATTCATGGCAACCCCATCAAGCCCTAACTCGATGAGCTAACCCCTAACTCGAAGGGTCACCATATGACACACTTCATCGGGACAAAACCCTGGGCTAGTCGCCGAGTCAGCGGCTCGACTCGGCGAGTCTATTCAAACTCTTTTGCATTCAAATAACTTAGTGAAAGATACTTTCCCAAACTTCAGATCTATGCACTCAAGGCTCATTAATAAGGTGTCTTAGGCTCAATATTCTTATGTGAGTGCATAAAGCTGGTTTCTTGGGGCTCTCTGGACCTCTCAAGGTCTAGATCCGATGTCTAAGCCTCAAAAGGACTTCACATATTTCATAACTCAACTTAAAAGAGGGTAAAGAAACCCTAAATTCATGAGATCTACTAATCATATGAAAACAGGTATGGATTCATACCTTCAACAGTAGCCTTGAATGAAATAGTGAAATAGCTGAGCCCCTCTAGATAGTTAAGCTTGAACCCTCTCCTTCTTCCTTGCAAGAATGCACCAAAATGAAGAAATTAGCTCCCACTTTCTCTCTAAGCTCTCTGGATTGATTAGGGTCTCTCAAGGGAAAGTGTGGCCGCAAATGAAGGCCATAAGAGCCTTTAAATTGGTCACAAACCCAAGCAATTAGGGTTTTTCTTAGCAACGCTGACTCGGCGAGTCAGATACCTGACTCGTCGAGTCCATTCATTAAACATGTCACTAAGTCGCGATTCCACTCGACGAGTTGAGGCATCAACTCGTCGAGTCCCCCCTTAAAATAATTATTTAAAATAATATACCTAGAAAACTGGATGTTACATAAGTTGTCTACAACCATCATAGTTTCATATACACCTTCATATACACCATTACAAGGTGATGCTATAAAATAAAATACACCATTATAAAAAGCATTAATAGCACCAATTTCATTGTCAAATGAAAAACTAAAACCTTATTTATACAAATCATGAAAGGAAATAATGTTTCTCTCCATATCATACGAGTAGCAACAATTATTCAAATCTATTTCTAACCCACCACTAAGCATTAAAGAGTAAACTCCAATCTTGGTGACAGGTAAGACTTTCCTATTCCCCATGATCAAGTTTATCTTCTCATGCTCCACATCCTAACTTCCTTTTAGGCTCTACACATCAGAGCAAATGTGAAATCCACAACCTGTATTAAGGACCTAAGAGTTAGCATGTGATGAGTTTTTAGATAGAATAGTATAAATACCTGCATGGGTGGGTTTAACCTTCCCATCCTTGATATCCTGCAAGTATTTAGGGCAACTTCGCTTCCAGTGCCCCTTTTCATGGCAATAGAAACACTCTGCTTCCTTAGGAATGGTAGAGGAATCGACAAAACCACCTTTGGTTCCACTTGAAGAGGATCCATCAAGAGACTTTCCCTTACGACTCTTATAAGGAGCCTTCCTCTTCTTCCCCTTCCCTTGTCCAATTGCCAGAACAGGGGCCTGTAGCAGTAGGAGCAGATACAACATTTTTACCTTTAAGACCACTTTCAACAGTCCTCAAAAGGCCTTAAAGCTTGCTAAGAGTGACCTCCTCCTTGTTCATATGATAAGTCATACAAAACTGATCATAACAGGGAGGTAAAGAGTGTAGAATGATATCTATGGCCAACTCTTCATCGAAGTTAACATTTAACTTCAGCAAGCGGTCCAAAAACCTTTGCATTTTCTACAAGTAGGCCGTGATGGGTTCACCATCCTTCATCTTTGTTGTGATCATGAAGGAGATAATTTCATACCTCTCTTTCTGAGCACTTGGATGGTATCCTTCCATCTGTTCTTGGTGCATCTCAAAAGGGTAGAAATCCTCATAGGACTTTTGGAGTTCCACGGACATTATGGCAAGCATGATACAACCTACCTTGGTGGCATCCTTCTTATGTGCCCTAAACTCAGCAACCTCCTCAGGAGTAGCCGAAGGCTCATTAATTTCCTTTAGCTCCTTATCGAGGACATATTCCTTGTCCTCATAGCGAGTGACCATGTTGATGTTCCTAATCCAGTCATTGAAGTTAGTACCATCAAAGATGACTCTCCCACACAAGTTCATGAGAGAGAATGAGCCAGTAGGGTTTGAGCCAGAAGCATTGTTAGAAGACATCTGAAAAGAAAGACAAAGTTTATATTAGATAAGAATCCTTACTATAACACCCAAAATGAAATATTAAGTCTAGGACCCAACAATAGTTTACAATTTGGAAGAGGAATGTCGTAATCCAACTTGCAAAATATTTGAAGGTAGGTAAATGACGATTTACCATTTTCCACCATGAAAAACTAAATTAATTATTAAGTTTTTAATTGGATTGAAATTCCAAGATCCTTTGAGATTCATCAAACTATTCAATGGCATGTTTAAATCTTGATTATGCGATTCAAGTTTATGACTGGGATATCGAGGATCACAAACAAGGTGTGAATAACCATGCAAATGTGCTTGATACTCTTGATGTCAATTATCACCCAATCAATGTGTCGGATACCCACACACGCTCCACTGATCTTATGATAAACATCAAGTCACCCTTTTCCACCCTTACTAGCCCAAGTTAATGTTTCGGTTAACTACACACGCTCCATTCACGACTTGGCAAGGTTCAAAGTGCAATTTCACGGATTAGCATCAATTTCAAATTTTCCTAAAGTAACTAAGATTGAGAATTTATAAAAGGTTTAGTTACTTTATAGTTATCATTATACTTTTAATGAGAATTAATGTCTTATCCTACCCGTTCGGCTAACGACGCTCCACCAGTCAAGGAAGCGGTGGGTGAGGGTGGACACCCATTAAACCACCATTTTATAGGCAGTAACCTTATACCCCTTTATAGACCGGCTTCATGAATGAGGCCTACTAACGGTAAGACTGATTTGTCTTATATATATATATATATATATATATATATATTAAACATATAATATTATAATAGTATAACAGTTGAATTTTAACTTTTTAAAATTCTAAGTTTTGGAATTAAAGTATTCATAAGTGTGACTTTATAAATTCCAAAACTTGAGGGCAAGTTTTGAAACTTGTTAAAACTTTCATTTCTATAACTTATGAGTTTAATAACTTTTAAAGGAAAAACTTTTCATTTTCTATAACTTGAGGACAAGTCATGGAGTCTATTAAAGGCATTTAGATCATTATTTTAATTAACACAATAATCAAATAATTCAGCCATGATCTAATTAAACTCATAAGAACAAGATAATTCATATCATCAATCTTCATGAAATTAGCCTAATCATATAAACTAATACAAATCTTGAAATTATGACAATTATCTTTTAACTGAATAAGCATGATCATTACCACATCAAAAAATAGATTTCTTGGTTCAAAAACAGTTTAGGGTAATGATCCTAATCCAGTTCTGGCCAAACACTCGAAATTTTGCACACTGGAGCACCAACTCGGCGAGTACATGAACTGGACTCGTCGAGTTGGTCTGTTTCTAAGTGGACTCGGCGATTTCACCATTCAGAAGGCAGAAAATCGATTTTTTCAACTTCGAAAACCAATAAGCGTCAAGTATAACAAAAAAAATCCTAGGCTCTTATACCACTGAAGGGATTTGAACATTGTAACACTCCTCTGGTGTACATGCAACCCTAGATGCTTTGGATCTATGTTTTCTCTAATTATACATGAAATTTGATTTCCAAAGCATTCATCCTAATGTAGCATACAAAGCTTAGGTACATGAACAACAAAAACTAGTTGAATGACTTACCTCTTGTTGTAGCTTGATAACTTGGACCTTTAAGAGCCTAGCTCCCCAAATGTGATGCCTCAAATGCTTCACACTACACCACTAACAATCGTGGACTTGAGAGAGAATGGCTTGCACACAAAATCGGCTATGACTCTTCCAAAGATCACTTAGGCTGATTTCATGAGCCAAGGGACTCCTTTTATAGTGCGGAAAGGATTAGGGTTACACCCACGTAAACCCTAATGTGCATGACCTTTCATCTTACTTAGGCTCCATGGGTTAAACCTCCATGGACTACCATGTTGGTTTAGCTTATATTATGCCTTGTTGTTACTGAATCACATTGATAGATAAGATCATACCTAGTTGTTACACTGGCCAGTTACCAGGAAACGCAAATACTCTAGTCCTTATTATAGCCACCCTTTGGATTAGCTTAGTACCTAGTGGTTACTCTGCCCAAATACTCAGTTATGCAAACACAGACACACATACAAACACACACTATATATGTATGTATGTATGTATGTATGTATGTATGAGATAAATAATTTATATAATAAGTATTCACATATGAATACAATGAGAATAACAACACGATTGACCAGGGGAGCCCCCCAAAAAAGAGTTAGATGAGACACGATTCATCAACACACTGAAGAGATATGTATAGATCTATATGAGATTGATACTCCTACATGTGGTTGATAGATACAACTTGACGACAATTCAAAGCAAGCATAGCTTTCTAAACACATTTGCAACGTCCGATGAAATGTCGTGGTTTTCGGGATCAACAATCATAGCTTGATTATAGGAAATCATCTTAACTTTGTTAAACTAAAACTAGCTATCATAAGTAGCGATAGTACACTCAGACTTGAGGAAACGAGTCAATTTTACCTATATTAAATTTATCCTCAACTCTTTAAGAAACATCTCTAAGAGAGACATAATAAACACAACACGATAAAGGAATACTAGGATAATGTTACCCTAGTACCAATAATGGATTTTTAGAGATATTATCAAGAATAAAGAAGTAATATAATACACCTTCCTATCCAAAAAGCCGTGATCAAATCTAGTTACTAAACTATCTGAAACCCACTACTAGAATATTAAGTAATAGTTTGATACATACTAACATAGACTAAGAACACAAAAAGAGCTGACTTAATAAACTCGACAAAGTATTTTCAAGTATACAAAACATGTGGACTCACCAACATTATTTTGACCTTTCAAAACTCACATGTATTCCTAGCTCACCAATGGAGATAGATGACCTTTCAGCAAAAGGTCATGAACAACTCATAGTCTACCGAAGAGTATGGTGGTCAAAGACAAAACTCAATGTGAGAACCATACCTATGACCCAACATCCTAACGTCGTGGTGCTCGGTGTTTCTGCCACCAGGCCGAGGGTGTGACAGATTGGTATTAGAGCATAAATGTTATAATGAATTAGTATTTCTTTAGGAAACACAACTATAACCTAGGGGCATATACTCTATAAAGATTTATCCTCAGATCTACAACTAAAAGTATTATAAAATTAGACTACCGATAAACTACTTACAGGAGAGGTGACTAGTTTGAACTATTACTTGTGTTGTTGGATTTCAGAACGACTATAGGGTAAATTGGTACTGCCGGTTGATCCTTATTTGATATTCGTGAAGTACAAAACCAAAAATTATAAAACACACATTGATATTTTCTTGAATTCAAGATTTTATATCATATACCTTAAATAAGTTTTATAGTACATTGGTCAAGCCAAGACTACACATAGAACTTATTAGCTATGTTTTAATTTGGATAGGTCTAATGCACTACTAAACCTAAATATGGTAATTAATAGGCTAAAAGCCTTAGAATTATAGAAAGCATAAAACAGATACAAGGGTAAGTGAAACCAACCAAGAAATAATATCTATAAGTGGCCAATATTTACAGTATTAAAAGTAATCTATCATAAGGTAGACTGCAAAAGGGGTATCTACTCCCATACAACATAGCTAACATATAGAAAAGATAAAGAATATCAAAAGTAATCTACATGCCTAAGAGTAACAACAAAGAAAAAAAACTAAATATCCCTACCATAGTACTCCTCATCATTGTCATCATCATCACCATTACCATCACTATCTTCATCGTCATCATCATAACATGGACACATCCCAAATATGCTCGGTCCATCCCTTGGGTGAGGATGAGGAAGATAAACTATCTCCCACTCTGCAAGTAACTCCCCCATAACACTCGTCATCCATAAATGATCTCGGCGAACCTCCGACCTGAAATCATAAAACTCTCTATGCAGCTCACCCATACATCTAGAGAGATCGGATATGCCCATATTAGGTTGCAGACCCTATTGAGAAACTGGGGGAGCACGTTGAACCCGCTGCTGAAGACGATCCTGCTCAAACTCATGCTCTACCCTACACTCTAGATCTACCTGACGAATAACGACGACAACATCATTAGGAGGGATCCTCAAAATCTAATCTCACACGTAACCACTTGTATCCTCCTTAGAGCCATCTCGCTTAGGTCCTGGAGGGGATAATGAGTCATCACATGAGTGTCAACCCCACAGGAGCAAGCCAAGCGACTAATAAAATGGCCACCAAAAATCTTCCTATGTGGCTGAGGCGCCCAAAGCTAGATTGGAGGAAACGAAGGAGGCAATGGTGTAAGGAATATATAGGTGGATATCGGTGAGAAGCAGGCACCAGATAGGAAAAAGATCACGTAGGAACGTAATCATGCTCCTCACAATAATGAATCGTTGACGCGATCAGACGATGTATAAACCTATCCAAAGGAGATCCGAAGCTACTCTCTTTTGCCGACCTCGATACATACTCCCCATTGGCCAAGGCCTGGGCATCCAGGTGGTTGTACTCCTTCGGCTCGGAGAGAATAAAATTGTCTAGATATGACTCCAGAAAAGGATGATCGACATCCTCAGCGGGATAGATGCCTAATCGCTACCCCAACTTTATCAGACTGCACGAATGAGAAATCCCTCCCATCATGAAAGAATAGGCTGAACCGTATGACCAAATCCTGGACTCTCGATTGAAACAGATAGTAGAAAGAAATTCTATGTAGAGCTCCCTAAAAATGACCTCCTGAAAGCCCAAAACATGACACCATGCTTGACTAAAAAAAGTCATGAGACCCACCTCATCATAAAATAACCGCATGAGGAATGGCTTTAACAACACAGTCAACCTACATTTCACGCTACCTACCAATCCAAACACTGTGGAATGGTAATCTGCTAGGTCAATAGCCCCAAACCCCTCCTAATGTAAGACGACTGGTCATGAAGGGTAGCCGGAAACGACAAGAATGGATGTGTCGTCCAATCATGAGGAAACAGACCGGCCGCGTGCATCTTCATATGAGTTGCGTGTGCCAAGAACATGTTGGCAACAGATCGATCATTAGGCCCGAATCCATTCAAATTTCAACCTAAGAAGCATTAGGGTTCAATATTCGGTACATTTATAGGCCTCTTACATCACCAATTTGGTTTAAAACACAACAGAAAATGTGGGTTTGAACAAAACACTAAAATTTTCCCCATAATCTTAAATACATCAATTAGGGGTAAGTTAAAAAAATATAGCAACCATCAACTATAAGACTATGATAATCGGTCAATATACTAGTTGTTTAACCAATCAATTTCACTTTTCCAACCAAAAATCATAAAATCCCAAAATCCCCAAAAACCTAAAAATGGGTAATTAAGATCCATTATCAGGGGAAATATGTTAAGGATTAGGACACATGTACATGTGTAACATCCCAAATTTCGAGGCCAAAAATTTCATTTTATAATTTAACATGTAATAAAGCGTGTTACTAAAACATTGTCAAGTTACATTAATTATAAAACATAAGGTTATGTCTCAAAACAATATCTTCGGAAACAAGAAAATCAGAGTATGATCCCAGAAAAATCCAGTGCGGAAATCATGTGTGTGATGCGCCGCTACGCCGCCGGCTCTTTCCCCTTTGACGAAGAGGTACCTGAAACCACAACTAAAACTGTAAGCACGAAGCTTAGTGAGTTCCCCCATCATACCACATAACATATAATACCATCAGTATCTTTAAACTGGTAACAACCATCGGTGTCTTTCAACCGGTAACAACCATCGGTATCTTTCAACCGGTACTCATCATCGGTATCTTTCAACCGGTAGGCCTCATCGGTATCTTTCAACCGGTACTGGGGTTTATCTCACCCCCTATCACTAGCATACAATAACGAGATGTGAACATACAGTCAGGCATAACTGGGTACTGACCTACCCTACGGTCTTAGAGACCGATGTCTGAGAAAACTAACTCCTACTACACACAGCATATTATACAGGCATATATCGTGACCAAAGCACATAACCAAGCCAAGATAATTATCACAAAGACAGCATATCATATAGGCATATCTCGTAACCAAAGCACATAACCAAGCCAAGATAATTATCACGAAGACAGTCATCTACTAAATACTCCTTTTTGGTGGGCCGGCATTGTGGCCTTAGACCCACCCCTACTGGAAGGTAACTCACCTCGAAAGGCTGGCTGCTGAAAAGCTGATTCGCAAATGTTTGACTGCTGCTCCGGTGATCCCCCAACTATATTTCCATAAAACACTTAATCAGACATTGATACTATTCCCAGGGTAAAATGACTATTTTACCCCTGGCCGATTCCAAACCAAAATCAAGTCAAAGTCAAAGTCAACTTCCAGTTGACCCGGCTCGCCGAGATGGCTTGCCAACTCGTCGAGTCCATATCCAGTCGATCGTCCTTACTACCGTTTCTACTCGTCGAGTTAGGCATTGACTTGTCGAGTTCTCTTTCTAACTGATACTCAATGGTCCTTCATTCGACTCGCCGAGTTGTATGAACAACTCGTCGAGTTGATCTTCATCTGAAGAACACTCTAGGCTATGACTCGTCGAGTTGTATGAACAACTTGTCGAGTCTGTTCTTGAGGCAAAAAGATTGCCTTGGACCCACCGAGTCAGGGCATTGACTCGCCGAGTCCCTCCATTGTTGAGTCTGGCTTCCGACTCACTGAGTCCACATATGGCTCACTGCTCTACTCACATACTCGAAAAGGGGAAAAATCGGGACTCGCGACTCGACTCGCCGAGTCCGAAGAACAACTCGCCGAGTCGCATACATGCAATCTCTATACACTCGATTCTTCTTGAATCTAATGCATTCCATTCATAGATCTGGGTTCCTAGGGCTTGATTAACACATAATGTTTCCAACTTTACGTGTATATAATCATCCATGGGGATTTTAACGCTCAAAACACACTAAAAGGGGTAGATCTAGGGATTTCATGCAATATGGCCCTATAAAGGTATTAGATCTAGGCTTCTGGAACTCGAACATAGCCAGATCTAGTAGCTATCAAGCTTGGAAATGGTTCAAAGATAGCTTTAATGGTGTTCTAATAGGGATTTGATCATAGAAACAGAGTAGATCCGAATTGTACCTCAATGAACTCTGGATTAGGTCCTAGATCCTTGCTCTTCACCTTCTCTTTTGCTCTTTCCTTCCTTCTCTTCTTCAATCTTCAAGGAACAAGCACAAAAACACTTCCAACCAAAAGGTGAGGGTTAGGGTTCGGTATAGGATGCTCTGAGGGTGAAGGAGACTAACTGAGAGGCGTATAAAGGGGTTTAAATAGGGTACAAACCCCTAAAATTAGGGTTTCTTCCAGACTGGTGGACTCGCCGAGTCGCCAACTTAAACGTGCTCAAAATCCTGTCCCTACTCGGCGAGTCAGGCCTACGACTCACCGAGTCCAAGGCTAAAATGTGAAATACTTAGATAAATCATACATACCAGGAACCAGGTGCTACAACATGGGAAGAAGAGAGATCGAATGGAAGATAATGACAAAATCCGGAAAGCACGACATGCAAGTCATACGTAGGGCCTAGAAATCGCGAAAAATAGAAGTAAAACGGGAGTACACGTTGACAGGGGGACCAATGCAAGCCTTTGGAATTCCATGTGGAGGATAAGGTTAGGTTAAAGGTCTCCCTTTTGAAGGGTATGATCCGGTTTGGAAAGAGGGTTAAATTAATTCCACGATTAATAAGCCCTTTGAAATTCTTGACAAATTGGTCCATTTCGGGTTGCATATCACCATGACAATTTGGTAGGATGGATATTAGAGTAAGAGATTATTTATGATTTATTAATATATTATAAGTATAATATATTAATTGAGGTAATCTGCTAACTTAGTTTTGTGATTTATATGTCAATTTGTATGCTAGTTGTAGACTTAATGCTTTGGAAAATTTGTTGCATGTATAACTAGATAAAACTTAGATCCAAAGCTATTAGGATTGTATGTGCACCATAGGAGTGTTATAATATATAAAACCCAACAGTGGTATCAGTGACATGGGTGTTGCTTGGTTAATTGTTCAAAGCTGAAAATAATTGAAAAACTGTTGTCTGAACAGGGAACTCGACGAGTCAAGCAAAAATCAAGCTAGCTCGACGAGTTAGATAGGTTGTTTGCAGTTTTTCTGTTTTTTTGGCCTAAATTGGACTAGGATCACTACCACAATCTATTTTATATCATAAAATCTGTTTTTTTATATGGTAGTAATTATCCTCACCCAATTAAAAGATAATTGTCAAAATTTAAGATATTTGTTAGTTTAATGATAAGCTAAATACTTGTAAATTGTTGACTTGATATTATCTTGCCTTATGAGTTTAGTTAGATCAATGATATATTATATGATAATTTTGCTAGTTAAAATTGATCTAAATGTTTTTTTGAAGAGTTCCATAACTTGTCCTAAAGTTATGGAACATGAAAAGTCTCATTCATAAAATTAACATTTTAACTCATAAGTTATGGAAACCAAAAGTTTTCAAGAGTTACAAAACTTTCCCTCAAGTTTTGATATTTGAAAAGTCTCAAATTATGAATCATTTAATTCTAAAACTCTTGTAATTAAAAGGTGCAACTCTTAGGTTCATAACTTAAAAATTAATTAAATAGTTTTAATTTTGAATTTTTTACATTTAGAACCTTGATGTCTTTTTGAAGATTTCAAATTGCCTCTTATGGATTGTATTAAATTAATTAAAGTGTTTAAATTAAAGAGAAGATTAATAAATCCATAATAATAACATGGTTTAAATTTAATTAAATTAAGAGTATAATTTATTAATTAAACCATTAAGTATTTGAAAAGTGTAATATACACCCTTATACTATATAAAATTAAAAGCTAAATATATTATATATGTATAAGTAAAAGGTCAGTCTTACTGTTAGTAGGCCTAATTCACGAAGCCGATCTATAAGGGGGTATAAGAATACTGCCTATAAAATGGTGGTTTAATGGGTGTTCACTCTCACCCACCGCTTCCTTGATTGGTGGAGGGTCGTTAGCCGAACGGGTGGGATATGACACAAACTCTCATTAAAAGTATAATGAAAATACCAAGTAACTAAATGTTTTATAAATTCCTAATCTTGGGTACTTAAGAAAAATGTGAATTTGATGCTAACCCATGAAATTGTAAACTACACCTTATTGGTCAGTTAGTATAGCGTGTGTGGTTAACCGGCACCCTAATATGGAGTAATGAAGGATGGAAATGGGTAGCTTGTAGTTTGTCATAGATCAATGGAGTGTGTGTGGTTAACCGGCACATTGATTAGGTGATAAATGACTTCGAGTGTACCAAGCTAATTTGCATGGTTATTCACACCTTGTTTTTGATCCTTGGTATCCCAGTCACAAACATGAAGGGCATAATTAAGATTAAACATGCCATTGAAAAGTTCAATGAATCTCAAAAGATCTAGGAGTTTCATTTAAAACTTAATTCATTTAAAATTTTGTTTTCGTGGTGGAATTGGTAAATCATCATTTACCTACCGACAAATAGTTAACAATTGGATTACGACATCCCTCTTCCGAATTGTAAACTATTGTTTGGGTCCTAGCCTTCATATTTCATTTGGGTGTTATATTAAGGACTTAAATCAACTAAACTTGAATTTCTCCCTTGTAGATGTCTAGTTCAGACAACTATGGTCTTTCCGAAACTTTTGGAAAAAGCGTTCCTCATGAAGATGATGTCCCACGATTGGATCGTAGAAATGGAAATCATACTTCACTTCCTCCACCTCTTCCAATAGTTCTCCCTGACCCACATGTTTGAAGTCTTGAAAAGTTCAAGGTCACTCAAGCCCTATTGGCAAGAAAACATGAAGATGGAAAGTCTGTATGTGCTCACGTCTTGGACATGAAGCTGCATATTGACAGCCCGAGAATGTTGGGTGTCGTGTTCCCAAGGAAGCTTGCTGTTGACTTGGTTCTTCATTCACTTCCTAAGTCATATAGTGAGTTTGTTAAAGACTACTATGTGACGGATCACGACGTGACCCTTATCGATCTTACCTATTTTCTTATTGTTGCTGAATCAACAATGATTTGGCACATTGGTAAAGCAAACCTGATTGGAAGATCTATTTCCCAAGCTACCATGGACATAGGCAGTGACATGGATATTCCAGAACTGATTCCTTCTACTAAAGGAAAGGAATTAGCCATGGTAAGAAGTTTTGATCATAAGAGAAAAGCGAGTTCTGAGATATTTCCATGTGCAAATGCCAAAGAGTCCACTTGTTTCTACTGCCATTTGAAGGGACATTGGAAACGAAGCTGTCCTGACTACCTGAGAGATCTAAGAGAGGGTCAAATCAAATTGTATGGTTCTACTTCAGGTAAGCCCACTATCTAACTCTATTAAGTTCCTATTTGGAGATTCTTAATACATGATGTAATGTAATTACATTTTGATGTTTTGTAGGATCAAAGAAAAGAAAGGAAGCTTAAGGAAGAGTAAGCCGAATCTGATCGTGAAGAGATGGATTTCGATCACATGTTTGATGATCAGATTTTTGAGCTGTTGCTTATGAGTTATGACAGATTGCTTAGAAAATGTAGTAACACAGTTTTCATTTGTAATTTCATTGTAAGGATTTTTTTTTGATTTTATCTTATTTTATATTTCCTTGCAACGACATTTGTGAAAATTGATGTTTGTGTGTTTCTATTTTTAGCAAATAGATTTGATTCTTTCGTTTATAGTAGTGTCAAAATTTACCAATAAGGAAAGATTCTCATCACCCAAGTTTCAATTGGACAAAAACTTGGAATCATGCAACTTGTATTGTATGATGAATGAGAACTTTCATCTTTGGGAAATTAAGACTAATTCCTTGTTCACATGTATATGTGAGTCAAGTGAAGGACTAAAGGATCTAGTACACATTGTTGTGCACTGGTCAGGTCCACCACAAAGAACGATAAGACTATTCATCATGATTTACTAAAGTTAGTAAACATGGTTATATTTACAAGATTAAGTGTAATTCTGAATCATTGAAAAAGTTTCAATGTGTAGCAGAGCGAATAAGAAGAATAAAATTAGGTAGAAAGATAAAAGTTTCTCCAATCTGAAAGGAAAGGAGAGTACTTTAGTATCATGTTTTATGATTATCTTAATGATTATGATAACCATATCACAACTGATCCTCTAAGGACACCTTAGTGCATTTGTATGACTAAGAAGAGGAATCAGTAATTGTTGAAATGGTTAAATCAATTAAGGCGAGTCATACTTTGTTCCAAAATCGAGTCTTAGAGTTATTCTCCAACACTCGCGACCACTTTTCCCTTCTACGCTAGGCGTACCCTAGCTTACATTGGGCGTACTCTTATGATGGCCTTCTTGCATGCATGGTCCTTTCTTGCCATCTTTCTTCATTAAGGACCAATATTGCCAATAACTTCAAAATGCTATAATTCCTTCATTCTAAGTCTGTTTCTGACGAACTTTATATGCACGAAAAGGTGGCGAGAATCCCTACGCTCCTAAAGACCAAATTGTTTATACCCTGGGCCTCCAAAACCACAACTGATTACTTTTCAAAACGGGGTGTTACATCATGTTGTAGCAACATGCTTTTGTCTTCTTCACTTCGTTTACTGTTTTGCCCTTCTTCACTTCATTTACTGTTTTGCCCGCTTTCACTTCATTTACAAAAATGGTCCCTTTAATTGTTACATATATATTGATTGTTTTTTTTTGTATCTAATTTTTAAAGGAGTTCAAAAGAAGGTTAGGCTTCATACCGTAAAACTTGCGACATGCCGACCCGGAAGATGAATAGTGATTCAAAAATAGTAGTGACATTTAATAAGTTTGGGAACGCAGTTGGAGAAGAAGGAAATGGACCAACACAATTTCTTGGGGGCACTTGTAACGATGGCTAACCTTGTTTGAATACAATATGAAGACTGGAGAAAGCTTTCTATGCTCATAATTTAGAAATATTAAGCGTTTTTAAGACGGTTGTGTTATAAACATATTGAGAATATTGTTTTTAGACAAGTTTAAATTGATGTAATGATATTTTGTTTTCGTTTATTATCTTAATTGTCCTATTATTATTTTTATATTCCATTTAAAAAAATCAGACCTAATTTATTAATATTTTTTTGTAATAAAAAGGTGGCACTGAAAGTATGAAAATAATACTTATTTTTGTGGTTAAATAGTGTCATCAAAATAGTGCCACTAAAACCTACAAGTGCTTTAGTGGCATAATGAAAAAGTGTCACTAAAACCCAATTAAGCTGCAATGGCACAACAAAAAAGTGCAACTAAAGCTCTTTAGTGACAGCTCTTTTAGTGTCCTTTTTTTGTGCCACTGATTGCCTGAGACGTTTTTAATGGCACTTTTTCGGTTTTTAGTGACACTTTTTTGTGCCACTAAATGTCATTTTATTTGTAGTGGAACCAGAATCGGTTGGAACCAAATAGTGGTATTCGGTCCGGTTTTTGGTTATTAGTTTGACAAAATGATTCCATATATTGATTGTATAAAGTCTTGTTTAAAAATAAAATTATACGTTACATATATTCACATATGATTTAATACATGGGAAAATATATTAAATAGAAAACCTGAAAGCTAATCTTTTCTATATAAATCATATATGATCGGACACATATAATCACATATGACTAACTACATGAGCACAATTATTAAATCAAGAAAGAAAAATTGAATCTTGTCCACAAAACTCATACGTAATTAGATACAAAAAATCATATGTGATTATATGGATTTTTTTCACATATTTATATGGACAATCTTCATTTTTGCATTTTCAATTCAGTAGTTTGTCTTGTTTATTTAATCATATGTGATTATATGTATACAATCACATGTAATTTATATGGAAAGTATTTGTTTTCACGTTCGTGATTCAATTGTTGTTTTCATATAAATAGTCACATGTTATTATATGTATTTAATCAACATATAATTAAGATGGAAAATATTTTTTTCATTTTTATTCAATACTTATTTTGATGTATTTAGTCAAATTTGATTGTATGTATTTAATAATATGTGATCAAATACATACAATCACATGTGATCAAATACATGAGAAAAGTGGATGAATGGAGAATGCAAAAACAAACTTAGTCTACATAAATCATATGTGATTATATACACATAATCATATGTGATTAGTAACACACATAGAGAAAATAAGGAAATATGTACATAAGTTTTATAAGAGTAATACAACAAAGCACAAGCTAAATAATGTTATAATTGTTGTGTGGATACTTGGAAAGGAAAGGATCCATCTAGCTCACGATAGTTAATTTTCACGTTCAAGGAGGTGAGTTACACTAACTCTCTTATTATGTAGGCATTACTTATGTTATTGTTCACGAATACCCTAATCTGGTAGATTGAACAAGGAAAAGAAAAATGTAGTTTGTTCTCTAGTGAGACAAGCCGACAATATTCATTTTCCACGTTCTCGGTTTTTTAGTTGTTCTCATGTATTAAATCATGTGTGATTATATGATTTAATCACATATAACCAATATGCACAAGATTCGTTTTGTATTTTCGATTCAATAGTTTTTTGTTTTTCCACATTAATCATATGTGATTAAATATATACAATCATATATGAGTAAATACATGTGAAAAAAATATCAAAAATGTGAAAACGTAGATGATTAATATAAATCATATGTGATTTGACACATATAATCATATGTGATTAAATACATGAGCACAACTACTGAATCAAGAGAAAAATAATGAATCTTGTCCAAATAAATCATATGTGATTAGGTACGTATAATCACATGGGATTATATGTATTTAATCACATATCATTTATATGAAACGATTTGTTTTCATGTTCTTGATTCAATAGGTGTTCTTGTGTATATAGTCACATATGATTAATACGGATAAGATTCGTTTTCGTGTTTTTTGTTCAATAGTCACTCTCATATAGTGAATCACATGTGATTATATGTATTTAACCACATATGATTATTGCACACAAGATTCATTTACTTGCCTATATAAATCATATGTTATTACATACATATAAGAACATGGTGGATTGTAGGTGGTGACGGGTTATAGGGTTGGGGTAGGTGGGTGGTGGTGGTGGTAGGTTGTGGTGGAAAAAGAAAAACTATTGACTTTATCTAATCACATATGATTTATCTGGATAAAATTCATTTTCGTTTTCTCGAATCAACAATTATTCTCGTATATGTAATCACATATGATTATATGTATCTAATCACATGTGATTATATGCATGTAATCACATATGAGTTATATGTACAATAATGATTTTTTTCCATATAAATCATATGTGATGGTGTGTGTGTGTGTATATATATATATATATATATATATATATATAATCACATGTAATTATATACACGAGAACAACTATTGAATCAAGAACATTAAAACAAATATGTGTCCACATTAATTATATGTGATTAAATACCTATAATTACATATGATTAAATATATGTGAAATTTTATTGAAACGAAAAGTCAAAATGTATATTGTTCATATAAATCATATGTGATTGGATACATATAATCACATGTGGTTATATGTATCAAATCACATATGATTAAAGTTGACAAACAAGAAAAACAATTATTGAATCTAGAACACGATAATGAAATATGTAATTAAATATATCTAATCACATATGATTTATATGGACAAAAAATATTATCCTTATAAATTATATGTGACTAGATACACATAATCACATGTGATTATATACACATAACCAAGGGTGGTGGTGGTATGTAGTGATGTGTGGTGGTGGTAGGTGGTAGTGGTGGTGAAGGGTGGTGGGGGTAACATGTGGAGTTGATGTGTGTAAAACAACTTAGTTTTAAACCTACTTTTTGACTATAAAATGAACACACAAAGGCAGTGGACCTATCAATTGTGGTAAAGCTAAATAAGTAGGGTATCGAACACAGGGAACAGTAAATTAAAACTAAAGACTAATTTTATCTAAACTAATTAATAAGTTGGGGTTTTCTCTAGTTTTACAAGACTAGAAAACTTACTAACTATCACTTAAACTAAAAACTAGAAAAGCAAAGATTTAACTGAATTCAATAATGGGAAGGACTTCTGTTTAGTTCAACTCAATTGATCCTATGGTTGATATTATGGTAATAGTGCAATGGATTAATTCTTCTATTGGTTACCGATTCAAGTGATTAGATTCACATTCGCTGCACTACTCCTTAGAGAACAAACTAACTCAAACAGTGATCAGTTGTCTAATTTAATTCAATTCACTAGATTATTTATTCGGGTTAATTTAGACTTGTAATAGCTAACTAATTTGGTCTTTTAGTTAACTTCTTGTTGATGGTCATCACACAAGCTCATACATGAATTTACCTATTTTTCTTATCAATTCTAGTTTCATGTTTATTAATCCTAGACATATGACAAAGTGGTCACATAAACATATGAGGTTGACAATTAAAAGATGTTCATACTATTTAATTATCTTCCTATTAACAGAAAAATAGTTATTATTCACACACAAGGTTCTTTAACAAGCTAAAATCAACAAAATCAACAACATTGAATTAATCCTACCATAAATCAAACCATAGTATCAATATTGTATCCCCAAACAGAAGTTTAAGGGTTTTAGCTCATGATTGAGGTAATTAACAGCAAATAAACGGATTTTGATTGTCTAGCCATAATGGAAAACAAAAGATTAAGTAGAATGATGAGAATTTGCCTCAAATATCCTTCGGAATTGGATTCTAGGTTGTATCTTCGTTCTCTAGGGTTCTTCTGGCTCTTCAATCGCATCTATTCTCTCCAGAAGGGTTCCAGAATGTCGAATGTCGATCTGAGAAGTTATCTTTATAGATGCAAAATGACTCGTCGAGTCCATTGCCGACTCGCCGAGTCCATCTCTTAATTCCCGTACACGATAAGTCTCTGAGTCTTTATCTGTGACACCCAATTTTTTTTGCAAAAATTTTAAACTTTTAAAGCCCATCTTAAATTAAATTAAAACAACTGAAATAGTCATAACATAATCCATCAACTTAATAATCATATAAAATAAGTGCGGAAGTAATAATAATAATAAGGTCCCAACAAAATAACTAGTAGCAATGTCCCGATGCTCCATGTCAAGCCTTAGCCTCTTTAATCTTGGCACCTGAAAAGTTATAAGGGAAAAACGTAAGCACGAAGCTTAGTGAATTCAAACACAGACATTGTACTAACATTCATATTTACTAGCCCTAATCCATTTTCCAATTATAATGATAAAGGCAAAGAACGAATCAATGTCTATATTACGAGAAGGACTTGTAGGTTTGAACCGCACCGGGAAGATCCCGTATCATTTGGCCCTAATCACCGCACCTCACGAAGAGTATTACGTTGGTGATCTTACCTACCCACCGCACCGGTAAATCCGTATCCTTTGGTGGTGTCCCCATATCCATAATTAGTTACATACAGTGCACATGTACGAATTAAAACAATACTTATATAGCATGCTTTTATAATAAATTCAAATAATCACACACGAGCTAACTAGCAAACACAATCATCAATACAACGGTGTGAGAGAACTCACCTTGAGTGAGTATTAAGGATGGCTAACAATCAAATAATGCTACCAAGCTTGAGCAAACTTCAAAACCTCACCTAAGAAGGACTAAAGGTTAGAAAGGAGAAGTAACGAAGCTTTGAGTTGAGAAAAGAGTAATCACAGCAAGGTCTCTAAAACAGACCTGCTGTTCAAAACGGATTTACTCCAAAATCTAAAACAAAAACATAGCTTTAACTAAATTTTATAGGAAACTATGATTGCTCTGGATTCCACAACTATAAAGAACTCATTCTAACTCCAAAAGATGAATTAAATATGAATTTTACAAAATGGTGTATCACTTCTGTCTCCAACAATACAGTCAAGTGATGTTGGCCAATTCTACCCAACTTGTGAGTAGAATTAGTCCGAAAGAAAATTAAGAGAAGTAAAGGACATAAAAGTGAAAGTCTCAGAGTTGGAATTGAATGAAAAACATCTCTCAAACTCCAGATATAAAATTCACATTGTGGACAATCACAGCACTAGCAAAAGCTGGTGACTGCCCACTGACCTGGAGTGTGGATCCATTATAACCAATTTATAATTGGAAATAACACCCCATATTCTCCAGATCTTAAATTCATAATATAAGGAACATATAGAAACTTGGAATCACTCTGGATCCTTTTCCAAGCCTTAGAAATGATGAAAACAAAATGACATATCAGAACAGACCCGGATCAGACCTAACAGCAAAGATGTCATTCTTTAACATAGATAAAGCCCTTATCAGTGAGGTTGGCCTTCTTAAGAAAGTTAGACAACTCAATTTGTGAGATTTTGGAACTGGTTTGGGGTCCGTTTGAGTTCTAGATCTCCAGATATGATTTTTAAAAAATGACTACAGATCTGATGGAAAACAGAATCGTAGCCACTCGTGATTCCTTTTTGGCTTATCCATCCTTCTCCTTTTGAAACACATTTTAAGATGTGTTCATCATCCCAATTCAGTCCCCATGATAATGGTGGTACTAAAAAGGGTTAGGGATCATTAGGATTTCATTTAGCCACAAGGATGTAATAATAATCAACATGACAATAAACATAAGCACATAAAATCATCATTCTCCCTTTTAGGGTTTCCATGATCTTTTGCCACATGTAATCCCCTAGATCCATCATCCACCATATATGGGGTGAAGATAGGATCTTGAGATGATGTATAACATACAATTACAATAAAATAAGAAGGAGAAGAGGTGAAGATGAAATCATAAAACTAGAACAAGGTTATGAATCAAGTCGTAAGAAAGGATAAGGAGGTTCATACCAATACGAATCAAGGCTGGAAATGAACAAGAATTAAGCTCCAAACAGCCCCTTGGCTGCTCTTGATCCCAAAGAGAGAGAGAGAGAGGGACGATTTTTGAGAGAGAGGGAGGGTTTAGAGTGTTTTCCTTGTGTGTGTTCCAAATGATTCAATTTACACATTAAGTACTATTAACTAGATGGACTTTGCAAATAGGCCCATAGCCCATGGACTTCAATAAAAGGAGTTTACAAGATGATCAAAAGATTCCAATAACATAAGAAATTAGACATTGGTTAAATAAATTAACCCAAGGTTACAAGGATAATTAAATTAAAATAACCAAACGTACCGAGAAAACCCGGGGCGTTACATTATCTTCTCGAATCTTCGATCGGACTCGCCGAGTAGTCGACCCTACTCGCCGAGTAGGTGTTGTTTTTGGTTGTTTTCTTCCTTGTTCAATTCCCAAGCTTCCAACCGCTTCCCCCGTCTCCTTTTGCTTCCGAGCTTCACTTTTGGACTGAAAACACAATTCAAGCATCATTAAGTACCTTTTGTCCATGATATGCGATAAATTAGCTTATAAATGATAAAAATCTATACTTATTATGAGGCTAAATATGCAAATATCAAAATACCCCACACTTGACTTTTGCTTGCCCCCAAGCAAAACTGAATTTTAGCATATTAGAATTACATATGACAACTCCAATCTAACCCAACCATTAAAAATTCATTCCACCCCACACTTAGTCCATACACACTCTCAAGCAGTCATGTCTGATGATTTAGAAGACGATAATAAAATCCTAAAAACGAAAATCAAACCAAAACAAGAAAGATAAAAGAAAGCAAACTCTAATAACGGGTTGCCTCCCGCCAAGCGCTTCTTTTTAATGAGTCGTTAGCTGGACTCCTTCCCCTCTACGTTTCTTCATTTTCCTACATCAAGAATGCACGCCTAATCTTTTGCGGTTTATACTTTGTCTTGTAAGCGTGTATCTTCTTCTTGTAAGCCCGTCTTAATTCTCCTATCTTTTTCCTTATAGCATCATCCTCAGCTGCATGAATTTCCCTTCTCCTCATCTTCCTCTTCTTTACTCCATTCTTTTGCACCTTCTCTTGCACTCCTCCTTCTTTAAACTTCATTACTTCATATTTGGTGAAGGCTCGGGCTCGAGGCTTGGTAATGAATGGGTGATCAACATCATCTCTCCTAACCCTTGCATTTCCTCCTCTCCATAGCTTTCCTCCTCTTCAAGTGGATTGTCTTCATCATCTTGCATTATTGTATCGAGGCATGCTACATGAACATGTTGAAGATCACCATCCATTCCTCCTTCTGCTGCTTGATCTTCTAAAGAATTAGGAAAAATCTTCATGTCCAGAACATGCAGGGAGCTGGTAACAAGCAGATCAAAATTGTCCAAGTTGCTGAGATTTTCAAATGGACATGTCGAGTCCATGAAAGCGACTCGGCGAGTTGGATCGTTTTCCTCACATCCCACTGTGTTTTTTGAATTGATTCCCTTCAGTAGCATCTCTATCTCCTCCAAGTCTTTGTCAACATCATCAATTACTCCAGAAGAAAGCAAAAACTTAGTTGGATCTTCTTCTTGCAAGAGTGCAAGTTCTTTTTGTAGTATCTCATCATCCAAATTAATGAATGAGACTTCTTCTTTTCTTCCTTCTTCTTGCTTAATCTCTGGTAGAGCTTTAAACACCGCTGACTCATCTCCTACCCTCAATGTTAGTGTGGAATCGCATACATCTATCAATGCGCATGCGGTATTCAAAAATGATCTCCCCAAAATAATTGGAATTTCGGGGTCTTCTTCCATATCAAGTACCACAAAGTCCACGGGGAATATAAATTTATCGACCTTAATGAGGAGATCTTCACAAACACCTCTTGGACGAATAGTCGTCTTATCCGCCAAATGGATCTTCATATTTACATGCCTTGGCTCCGGTAACTTCAGCTTTTTGAAGAAAGAAAAAGGCATTAAGTTAATACTTGCACCCGAATCGGTCAACGCTTGAGTAGCAAGTACATTTCCAAATTGGCAAGGAATTATGATGCTTCCTGGATCGCCCTTCTTTTCTGGTAGCTCACTCAATACTATCTCCGCGACTTCAGCTAAATCTTTTCTAGCAGCAAAGAGACCCTTTAGCAAGTTAAAATACTTGGGAGTTTGAAGCATTGTTTCTACAAATGGAACGTTTACTTGAAGGGCTCTAACATGCTCCATGAAAGCTCTGTATGCTTTAACCTTTTCAGCAGGTATGGTTCTAATTGGGAATGGCAAAGGAGGGTTGTAAGGCCTTAAGGAAACAATAGATTTGTCATCAGGGCATGGACTCGTCGAGTCCATTAGAGGGACTCGGCGAGTCTGGTCGGGTTTAGCTGGACCTGACTCTTCTGCCTTTTCTGTATGCAACTTGGAGATCTTCTGTGTAGGTGTGAAAATTTCTTCATAGATGGAAGTCACAACGTTCACATTCTCCATTCTCGGATTATTCTCGGTTTTACTTGGAAGTTAACCCGGTCTTCTCTCGTTCACTTGATGTGCAAGTTGTCCTACCTGTTTCTCAATGTTGAGAATAGAAACTTGCTGATTCCTTAGCATATTTCTGGTCTCTTGTATTGCAGCATCATGATCATTGTGTCTTTTTTCGGACGTGGCTATAAATCTAGTGAACATTTCTTCTAAATCGGATTTCTTTTCCATAACCGGTTCTTCCTTTTGATAAAATCCCCTCTTTTTCTGCTTGTATTTCTCCTCCTTCGCCTTCTTGTATTCTTCATAAGGGAGCCATTCCTTCTTCGGTTTTTGCCAATTCTCGTCGTATCGATCGCCGCTTGAGTAGATGTAACGCCCACAAATCCGGGCTAGTCAATTTAGAGGCAATAAGGGTCGAAAACGACTTTTCGACAAAAGATTATTTAGAATAAATAATCTTAACCAAGTTGTAGTATATGTCACGAGGTTTCCGTACATATAAAGAACGCCGAAATCCGAGTTATAACGAAGAAGTTATGGCCCGTCGAAGTTTTACGGCAAAACCGACACGACACCGGGAAGCGTAAATAGTGAATTTACGATAGAGCAAGATTTAGCCTTAGCAATCTAAACAAAAGTCGTAGAATATGTTAAACTAAGAACATCGATAAAAAGAACGCCCAAATCTGACTTCGTATGAAGAAGTTATGATTTTTCGAAGTTTCGGACTAGCAGTGTACAGCCCGAAATTCGAATATTTGATCGAGCGGTTTTTAGCCGACACGACCTAAACGAGAATCGAAGATCTCGTTGAGAGTAGCGTAACGAGAAAAAGATGGGCGAAAACGGATGTCGGATGAAGAAGTTATGAGGATTTAACGGACCAATCGTGTCCCGGCCCGTTGATAATATAAAATTTGAAATCGAGCCAAAATTAGCCGACGAAGTCTAAACGAAAGTTGTAGAGTACGTTCCCACCTTCGCGTGGATATAAAGAACGTCGAAAACGGAGGTCGTACGCGAAAGTTATGAATTTTTAAAGATGAGCATGCAATTTGCGAAATCTGATGCGAGACTGGTGACGTGGCGCGTTGTGGGCCGTCCGATGAAGTCTCAGATCTCGCTTCGGATCATGCCACGAAGCCTCGCCTTACGCCCCGCGTCCGAGTTTGGTACGCCCAGCGTACCCTTCGGTCTTATCCGGGTCCGTCCGAGTGCGAGCCAGCTAGAACGCGCCTGTCTATCTTATCCGATGACTACGCCCCGCGTAGGTCCGAGGTACGCCCAGCGTACCGAGGCCTCGCAGGGCTATAAAAAGGGGCCGATTTTCCTTCATTTTTCACACCTTTCTTCACTCTCTCTCTAACTTCTTTCTCTCTCTAAGTGTTCTAAACATCCCTACACCCTAGTTAAGCCCCTTAGCACCCTAGGGAAGCCCCGAGGCTCCCGGAGTCCCGAGAAAAATGAGTTTTTCGGTTTCGAAACGCTGCTCCAATTAAGTTCCGGTTTTCGATAAAATTCGCTGTAAGTGTGCTACGCTTACGCAATTTTTAATATAGCTTTCAAATAATTATAGGAATGTTATTAGGTCCTTAAAATAATTATTTGGACTATTATTATGAGTTATATTGAGTATTATTAACACTTAATAATACTCGGACTAATTAATTTGTCGCGGTTATCGTTAAACTAAACCCTAGTGGTATCGATACTAGGTTTCATCGAAGGAATATCGTTTTGAGAGTATCGAAGCGCTGTCCGAGTGCTGAGTCACCACCTAACCAGGTGAGTGCATGGTCCCTTTCATCTTACACATAGATATGAAGTATTTTAATATAAATCACGTGCTATGTGTGCATATTGTTTGAATACTTGTTATCTATGCTGGATGAATGATTTATACATGTTTTAAATGATTTAAACTGTAATCCCCGGATTAGTATTGTCTATGCAATGTGGGCGATGATCCTTAGGTAAAGTTCGTAGGAACACTCAAATAAGGAAATACGATGTAAGGAGATGAGAAGTAAATATGATATAGGAGATGACCCTTGAGATAATATCTTTAGGGAAGACTAAAAGAAGATAATGGGGATGGGTAATTGGGTTGATTGTTTGATTGTTTAAACATAATAACTATATTATTGTGGGTTGAAAACCCTATGTACTCACCAGGTTCCCCAACCTGACCCACTCAGTTTATTTACATCACAGGTGACGATATGAAGTGACATTACACTGAGAGATTTAAAGAGATGTAGATCACTAGTGTAAATAATTGTAAGTTCTGTTTATGCTTATGTTTCTGTATTAACAATGACATCCCAAACGTTTTAAAATGAAATAAATACGTTTCTTCAAAAATGTTTCAATAACGTATTTATCGTGTTTTTCTGGGAACAAATTCCGCAACATTTTTATAAAATGAAGTACTCTGATTTTTATAAAGCATAAACAAAATCGGTCTTTTCTGGCCGTGAAAATGGGGATGTCACAGTTGGTATCAGAGCATTAGTTTAAGCGAACTAGGAATATGGATTTATTTCTAGACTTAAACTTAGAATGCTAAGCGATGATTGTGAGGTGTGAGCACTAGCTTATTTTAGGAATGATGCCTAAAATGCTTTTATGTGCTAAATACTTGTGCCTGATATGCTGTTAGTTGTTCGGATCTATGGTCTGTTGCCGACCGGATCTGGAAACCTTATGTGTTTAGGATTCTAAACGTACGAATACGATATTAGAACTAGCATGTAAACGTTTCGGAGTGATAAGGATGATTTAAACGTCAATCTTAAGTAAAGGTCTAGATTCACCTCATTAGGTGTATAGATCAAGATGGTAAGAACACGTAGCGGAAACGTGAATGCAAATGGGAACCGAGATCAGCCCCCAGTGATTGAGCAAATACCGGTGATGGAAGCCACTGCTGAGCTAGTCACAATGGCCGGAGTGCAAGCGATGATCCAAGCGATGTTGGATCGTCAAATAGAGGAAACCAGGCGTTTGCTCCAGCAAAATCGAGAGGAAGCGACCATTCAGATCGAACGGCCCGAGTTGAACGAGGGGCAGACTGAGGAGGGAAACTACAGTGGGACTGTTGGTCAAGCCAACCCACCAATAGTTAGGCAAAACCACCAGGATGGAGGAAATGATGGACGTGGATGCAAATACAAGGATTTCATGGCATCCAAACCACCGAGTCTATCTGGAAGCCCGACACCGGTGGAAGTCATAAACTGGATCTGCGAGATGGAGACGATGTTTGAGAGTTGTGAGTGTAGCAACAGGAAAAAGACCGCTCTCGCGGTTCCTCTGTTGAAATCTGGAGTACTAAGCTGATGGAAGCTACTAGCTGATTCGATGCCCAAAGGAGAAGCGAGCAAGATGTCATGGGAGGATTTTCTGGTGCAGCTAAAAATGCAGTACTGCTCTGAACAGGATCTTCTGGAAATCAACAACGAGTTTCAGAATCTAAAGAAGGGAAAGATGAGTGTCATCGAGTATGCTGCAAGTTTTACGGAGAAAATGAAGCTTGTTCCTTATCTAGTTCCAACTGAACTCTCCAAGGTCAATAAGTTTGCCCATGGATTACCAGCAGACTTTGGTCCAATGGTCAAACAAGCAACCACTTTGAAAGCCGCCATCTGGGCAGCCAAGAATGTTGAGACCCAAATAAGGGAAAAGGGTCTGGAGAAAGTTGAAGTTGGTGAGAAGAGGAAGTCGGAAGGATCCTCAAGACCTGATAATAAGGGAAAGTTCTCGAAGTCTAACCTGGACGACCGAAGGAATGAAGCCAAGTGGTGTGAAAAGTGCAAGAAGAAGCACTTCGGAAGATGCGATGGTGAAGTGACGTGCTATAAGTGTGGTAGGACCGGTCACTATTCCAGAGATTGTGCATTCAACAACAAGAAGTGCTACGAATGTGGAAATGATGGGCATATTTCAAAGAACTGTCCAAAGAAAAACGAAGCTGCAAGACCAAATGCACCGCCGAAACCAAGGGCATTTCACATGATCCTTGACGAAGCAGAGAACCATGCGAGGAATCAAGGATGAGGACTTCATATCCGAAGATCAAGTTATGCAGTAGCCATAGTATTGTATGATGTGGCCTATTAGAGGCATAGTCTAGGGTGAACTTGAACACCTATGTAATAGTTTCAAGGAGTAATAAAACCTTCGTTTTGATATTTGATGTGTTAAGCTACTATGTGATCTTCTTGTGTGGTGACTTGGAAAACTGCGGGACAGTACTTGGGATGAGTATGAGTAGGTGTGAATGGTAGTAGAGGCCTATACTACCGGAAGCACAAGACTCACACTTGGATCAGGGAAAGTCACAAGGTTACCAAGAAGCTAGTAATTGATTTCGTTTTATTCAAGTGTGTTGTTACCATCGTTTCGGTAATGACTAAGAAGATTGTTGATATTCCGACCCTTGTGGTCATATCAAATCGAGTCCGACTACGATGAGTATGTTGTGTGGTTCAGAGAAACAAGTTTGATGTAGCGTCCGACATTAAACCAAACGGTTGAAATTAAAGCGATCAATAGAAGTATCGCACTCGTTGTTAAAGAAGTTGGTGGTTAGAAATGCCTAATGTTAAAGTGTGATTATATCACATTAGAACATGAAGGAAGGCATAGTCTGTTTTAGAATTTAACTCTAAGAGACCTAAGTCTAAGTGTTGCAACATACGATGATAGGTCATTTGAATATGACACATCGATCCATAGTAGTAATAAAAGAAGTCATCTCAAGTTCGTATCCAGTAAGGATCGATATTTTGACTTGAAGATCATAATTTGGAGTCTAGCCTGAGGTAGAGAGCGGGTGCACGATCGAGTACAGCATACAGTCAATAAGTCTGAGAGATAGACTTGAAGAAACGTAGAAGTTATAATTATTACCTAGGATGAAGAGATGACGTATGGAGTCATTATACGACCATGTTTCGTTGATGATTCCGGGACGTAATCATCCTAAGGGGGAGATAATTGTAACGCCCACAAATCCGGGCTAGTCAATTTAGAGGCAATAAGGGTCGAAAACGACTTTTCGACAAAAGATTATTTAGAATAAATAATCTTAACCAAGTTGTAGTATATGTCACGAGGTTTCCGTACATATAAAGAACGCCGAAATCCGAGTTATAACGAAGAAGTTATGGCCCGTCGAAGTTTTACGGCAAAACCGACACGACACCGGGAAGCGTAAATAGTGAATTTACGATAGAGCGAGATTTAGCCTTAGCAATCTAAACAAAAGTCGTAGAATATGTTAAACTAAGAACATCGATAAAAAGAACGCCCAAATCTGACTTCGTATGAAGAAGTTATGATTTTTCGAAGTTTCGGACTAGCAGTGTACAGCCCGAAATTCGAATATTTGATCGAGCGGTTTTTAGCCGACACGACCTAAACGAGAATCGAAGATCTCGTTGAGAGTAGCGTAACGAGAAAAAGATGGGCGAAAACAGATGTCGGATGAAGAAGTTATGAGGATTTAACGGACCAATCGTGTCCCGGCCCGTTGATAATATAAAATTTGAAATCGAGCCAAAATTAGCCGACGAAGTCTAAACGAAAGTTGTAGAGTACGTTCCCACCTTCGCGTGGATATAAAGAACGTCGAAAACGGAGGTCGTACGCGAAAGTTATGAATTTTTAAAGATGAGCATGCAATTTGCGAAATCTGATGCGAGACTGGTGACGTGGCGCGTTGTGGGCCGTCCGATGAAGTCTCAGATCTCGCTTCGGATCATGCCACGAAGCCTCGCCTTACGCCCCGCGTCCGAGTTTGGTACGCCCAGCGTACCCTTCGGTCTTATCCGGGTCCGTCCGAGTGCGAGCCAGCTAGAACGCGCCTGTCTATCTTATCCGATGACTACGCCCCGCGTAGGTCCGAGGTACGCCCAGCGTACCGAGGCCTCGCAGGGCTATAAAAAGGGGCCGATTTTCCTTCATTTTTCACACCTTTCTTCACTCTCTCTCTAACTTCTTTCTCTCTCTAAGTGTTCTAAACATCCCTACACCCTAGTTAAGCCCCTTAGCACCCTAGGGAAGCCCCGAGGCTCCCGGAGTCCCGAGAAAAATGAGTTTTTCGGTTTCGAAACGCTGCTCCAATTAAGTTCCGGTTTTCGATAAAATTCGCTGTAAGTGTGCTACGCTTACGCAATTTTTAATATAGCTTTCAAATAATTATAGGAATGTTATTAGGTCCTTAAAATAATTATTTGGACTATTATTATGAGTTATATTGAGTATTATTAACACTTAATAATACTCGGACTAATTAATTTGTCGCGGTTATCGTTAAACTAAACCCTAGTGGTATCGATACTAGGTTTCATCGAAGGAATATCGTTTTGAGAGTATCGAAGCGCTGTCCGAGTGCTGAGTCACCACCTAACCAGGTGAGTGCATGGTCCCTTTCATCTTACACATAGATATGAAGTATTTTAATATAAATTACGTGCTATGTGTGCATATTGTTTGAATACTTGTTATCTATGCTGGATGAATGATTTATACATGTTTTAAATGATTTAAACTGTATATTTATTTTATATCTACGAATATGTTGGGATAAAACATGGGTAAATGAAATAGTTGGTGAGTGATGAAATAAAATAATGAGAGATAGGTGATGATAGGAATATGATGATAATTAGGTGAGGATAGATAGGTGATTATGAATCGGTGATGTAGGATACTACAACCTTGTCCGACAATTTGGAGATGTAGTCATCTACTAGACTATAGATGGCGACCACGGACTATTATAGACAACCCCGTGGAAACACCAGCAGGCTAGTAACCTGTAGGTGATGAATTACGAGTTCAGGCGATGTTGAAACTACGTATTCATGCGATGATAGTCTAACCCTTATTATGAAGTACGAGTCCAGGCGATGTTGTGGCTACATATTCATGCGATGATAGACTAACCCTTATCATGATTTACAAGTCCAGGTGATGTTGTGGCTGCGTAATCATGCGATGATACCTTAACTCTTGCTAGACACATATTGAGGGAGTAATCCCCGGATTAGTATTGTCTATGCAATGTGGGCGATGATCCTTAGGTAAAGTTCGTAGGAACACTCAAATAAGGAAATACGATGTAAGGAGATGAGAAGTAAATATGATATAAGAGATGACCCTTGAGATAATATCTTTAGGGAAGACTAAAAGAAGATAATGGGGATGGGTAATTGGGTTGATTGTTTGATTGTTTAAACATAATAACTATATTATTGTGGGTTGAAAACCCTATGTACTCACCAGGTTCCCCAACCTGACCCACTCAGTTTATTTACATCACAGGTGACGATATGAAGTGACATTACACTGAGAGATTTAAAGAGATGTAGATCACTAGTGTAAATAATTGTAAGTTCTGTTTATGCTTATGTTTCTGTATTAACAATGACATCCCAAACGTTTTAAAATGAAATAAATACGTTTCTTCAAAAATGTTTCAATAACGTATTTATCGTGTTTTTCTGGGAACAAATTCCGCAACATTTTTATAAAATGAAGTACTCTGATTTTTATAAAGCATAAACAAAATCGGTCTTTTCTGGCCGTGAAAATGGGGATGTCACAGTAGAACACTTGAGCTTTCTTGTTTCCATTTTCATCCAAGTCACAATCCTTCGTGAGATGAGGCCCTCTACAGTTCTCGCATCCAACTCGAATAGCATGGATTGTTTGATCCATTTTTGTCATTGGCCGAGTTCACTACCCCCCCCCCCCGACTTACTTCATTTCTCGGGTTGTGGTATTCTCTAGAATGCTTAGAGAATTCTTCAATTAATTCCTTGATTACTGGGGGTGCCTTCTTTGTGAGTGGGCCTTGCGAGTCGAGCAATTGCCTTGTGGTGACATTGACTCCATCATAGAAGATGGAGACCTCTTGTTGGCTATTAAGGTCATGGTGTGGGCAATTTCTAAGAAGACCTTTGTACCTTTCCCAAGCCTCATAAAGAGACTCTCCGGGTTGTTGCTCGAAGTTGGCAATGGATTTCTTCAACTTGGCTATTTTGGAAGGCGGGCAAAAGTAGCCTATGAACTCTTCTTTCATCTTAGCCCATGTGGTGACCGACCCGGGAGGAAGTGACTTGAGCCAATCCTTTGTAGCACCCTTGAATGTGACTGGAAACATGCGAAGTAGCTGGGTCTCGCGTGGCACATTTGGTACATTGAAGTAGTCAGCCACATCATTTACTTCATCCAAGTGCTTGTAGGCGTCTTTGTGGTCTTTTCCATAGAAGGGAATCTCCTTGAGTTGAGCGAGGATATGAACCTTAAGCTCAAAAGTAGCAGTTGCGGGAATTGCGGGCTGCACAAGTCCCAGGCCAGTGTCATCGCGCATCCTCTTCTTCTATTCCCCCATGGGGACTTCATTGATATTAGCCATAGTGATAGCTAAATCGTCCTCAAAATCGGATTCATGCTCGTATGTAGGTTCTTCTTCTTCCTCGGTCTCGTACTCGGTCTCTTCTTTAATCGGGTCTTCAATTGTCAAAGAGGCACTGGATGCTCCTGATTTGCTGCTCTTCTTCTTGCTGAAAACGGACTTGAGGTTCTTTAGTGGCGAATTCTTTGAAGAAACGGATTCTCCAACGGCTTTTCCTTTGCTCCTCCTTAATGCGGATTCCGGGTCTTCGAGAAAAGGGACCAGAGGTGTATCAGATCCCCGGGTCATGAAACAACTGTAACCAAAACAAGAAAAACGCGTAAAAAGAACAAAAATAAAATAAAAATTAAAACTGTAAACAACGATGGACTCCCAGGCAACGGCGCCAACAACTTGATGTGTTTAAACCAACTTAGTTTTAAACCTACTTTTTGACTATAAAATGAACACACAAAGGCAGTGGACCTATCAATTGTGGTAAAGCTAAATAAGTAGGGTATCGAACACATGGAACGGTAAATTAAAACTAAAGACTAATTTTATCTAAACTAATTAATAAGTAGGGGTTTTCTCTAATTTTACAAGACTAGAAAACTTAGTAACTATCACTTAAACTAAAAACTAGAAAAGCAAAGATTTAACTGAATTCAATAATGGGAAGGACTTCTGTTTAGTTCAACTCAATTGATCCTATGGTTGGTATTATGGTAATAGTGCAATGGATTAATTCTTCTATTGGTTACCGATTCAAGTGATTAGATTCACATTCGCTGCACTAATCCTTAGAGAACAAACTAACTAAAACAGTGATTAGTTGTCTAATTTAATTTAATTCACTAGATTATTTGTTCGGGTTAATTTAGACTTGTAATAGCTAACTAATTTGGTCCTTTAGTTAACTTCTTGTTGATGGTCATCACACAAGCTCATACATGAATTTACCTATTTTTCTTATTAATTCTAGTTTCATGTTCATTAATCCTAGACATATGATAAAGTGGTCACACAAACATATGAGATTGACAATAAAAAGATGTTCATACAATTTAATTATCTTCCTATTAACAGAAAAATAGTTATTATTCGCACACAAGGTTCTTTAACAAGCTAAAATCAACAAAATCACCAACATTGAATTATTCCTACCATAAATCAAACCATAGTATCAATATTGTATCCCCAAACAGAAGTTTAAGAGTTTTAGCTAATGATTGAGGTAATTAACAGCAAATAAACGAATTTTGATTGTCTAGCCATAATGGAAAACAAAAGATTAAGTAGAATGATGAGAATTTGCCTCAAATATCCTTCGGAATTGCATTCTAGGTTGTATCTTCGTTCTCTAGGGTTCTTCTGGCTCTTCAATCGCAGCTATTCTCTCCAGAAGGGTTCCAAAATGTCGAATGTCGATCTGAGAAGTTATCTTTATAGATGCAAAACAAGTCGTCGAGTCCAGTGCAGACTCGTCGAGTCCATCTCTTAATTCTTGTACACGATAAGTCTCTGAGTCTTTATCTTCTCGAATCTTCGATCGGACTCGCCGAGTAGTCGACCCTACTCGCCGAATAGGTGTTGTTTTTGGTTGTTTTCTTCCTTGTTCAATTCCCGAGCTCCCAACCGCTTCCCCCAGCTCCTTTTGCTTCCGAACTTCACTTTTGGACTGAAAACACAATTCAAGCACCATTAAGTACCTTTTGTCCATGATATGCGATAAATTAGCTAATAAATGACAAAAATCTATACTTATTATGAGGCTAAATATGCAAATGTCAGGGGTCGTGGTAGGGGTGGTAATTATAGTAGGTGATGGGTAACGGTGACGAGTGATGGAGACAGGTGGTGGGTGGGTGGGTGGTGGTAGGGGTGGTGATGGTGTATGGTGTTTTTGGTAGGTGATAGGTGGGGTAGTGATGGCAGGAGGTGGGTGATGGTGATGGGTGGTGATGTTGGGTGGTGACAGTGGGTCGGTGGGGGAGGTGGTAGTGCGTCGTGGAAGTGGAAGTGGGTGGTGGTGATGGGTGTTGGTTGGTGGTTGTGACGGGTGGTGGTCATAATGATGGGTGGTAGTGATGGGTAGTGGAGGTAGGTGGGTAGTGGTTGAGGTGGGTGATGAGGGTGGTGGTGGGTTTGGTTGGTGGTAGGTGAGGGTGGTGGTGATGGGCAGTGGCGGTCAGTGGTGATGGGTGGTGGTGGTGGGTTGTGGGTGATGGTGATGGGTAGTGGTGGTTAGTGGTGATGGGTGGTGGTGGTGGGTTGTGGGTGGTGGTGGTGGGTAGTGGATGTGGGTGGTGGTGGTGGTTGTGGTGGGTGGTGGTAGCGGGTGGTGGTGATGATGATGGATGGGGTTGGTGGTAGCGGGTAATGGTGGTGGGTGGTGATGGTGGATGGTTTCCATAGTTGGCAGTGTCGGGTGGTGATGACGGGTGGGTGGGGTGGTGGCGGTAGGTGGTGACAATTAGTGGTGGTTGGTGTTAGTTGCAGGTGGTGGTGGTTGGGACGGGTGGTAGGGTTGATGGTAACAGGCGGTGGTGGTGGATAGTGTTGGTCAATGGTGATAGTTGGTGGTGGTGGATAGTGTTGGTCAATGGTGATAGTTGGTGGTGGTGGGTGGTGGTTGGTGGAGGCAGGTTGTAGTGGCTGGTGGTGGTTGTTGGTAGTGGTATGTGGTGGTCTTAATGGTGGGTGGTAGTAATGGGTGGTGGAGATGGGCATGTGGTGGTTGTAGTGGGTGGCGGTGGCAAATGGTGGTGGTTTTCGTAGGTGGTGGGTGGTGGGTGGGGGTGGTGGAAGTGGGTGGCTGTGATGGGTAATGATGTTGGCGGTATCCATGGTTGGCGTTGGCGAGTGATGGTTTTCGTAGGTGGTGGGTGGGGGTGGTGGAAGTGGGTGGCTGTGATGGGTAATGGTGTTGTTTGGGTGGTGAGAGGTGTTGGTTAGTGGAGTCTTTTTTTTTTTTTTTTACTTATTTTTTGATTTATATTAAAATTATTTGATGATTTTAATTTAAAAAAAATTATGTTATCCAAATTTTTTTGCAAATGTTTTCGCAATAAGAAACTTTCTCGATTTGAATGCTCCATATATATATATATATATATATATATATATATATATATATATATATATATATATATATATATATATATATATATATATATAATTTACAGTTTCCGGAGAACCCGAGAACTAAAAATGAAGCGTTAGATCAAAACTAATTTACTAAGTGCATGATTGTAATATTACCAATCTCATTTAATGTTTAATTTTTTTTTTGTTATTGAAAATATTAATTGAAATGTCTAAAAATTTACATAATAAATCAAAATTTTGGATTTTTTCAAAAATAGTATTTTTCAGCTTTTTTTTAAGTGCAAATTTTTTAATTTTTTTTTATAGAAAACATGAATTTTTGAAAAAAATTGAAAAAAAATATTTTTTAAAAAAACGCAATTTTTTTAAAGTATTTAAAAATCAATAAAATAAAAAAAATAAAACTGGAATATTTAAAAAATACTATAATTTTTTAATAAAAAAATCAACATTTTAGGTACACATGTGCATATTTTTACAAATGCATATATGCATATTTTATATACTATAATATTTGTATGAAAATCATAAGAAAACTCATTTTATTTACTAATTTATAAACACAATAGAATAAATATTTTATTCGATACAAAATAAAATATAAAAAACAAAAACATGCTATAAATTTTCAAAGCGTTTTCATGTCTTTGTGTCAATATTTTCATATTTTCTTCAAGTTATCATTTTTCACGTCTTCAATATTAACCACAATTTCTTCCATATTTACAAGAAAATTAAAAAAAAACTGATTGATGCATAAACACTCACAAAAATACATATGTGATTTACATGTGATTAATATATGAATCACAATACATATGAATTACATGTGATGCATATGTGAATTATATGTAAATTCCATGTAATTTATATGTGAATAACATGTGATTCATATGTGAATCACATGTGATTTATATGTGATTTACATGTGAATCAAATGTAAATCATATGTGAATTACATGTGAATCACATGTAATTCATATGTGATTTACATGTGAATTACATGTAAATCACATGTAATTCATATGTGATTTACATGTGAATCACATGTAATTCATATGTGAATTACATGTGATTTACATGTGAATCATATATAATTCACATATGAATTACATGTGATTCACATGTAAATCACATATGAATTACATGTGAATTAAATGTAATTCATATGTGAATTACATGTGATTTACATGTGAATCAAATGTAATTTATATGTGAATTACATGTGATTTACTTGTCATTCTTATGTGAATTATATGTGATTTACATGTGAATCACATGATTGAAACTAGGTAATTTTGTGAACTTATATTGAAACTAGGGAAAAGCCTACTTTACAGGCATGATTTGTTGTATCCAGTTTTTATGTTCATGATTTGCAATGTTCATGCTCAAATTCATTCCATCTATTGGTAATACACCCATTCCAGGTGAATCTTCCATCATTGCCCTTGCAAACACATCAGATAAAAACACTTATTATTTCGAGTTATTCAGATTCAATCTAACAAGAGTTAGTAGTTTAACAGATGTAAGGTCTTCACAATATCTCATAGAATTCAGAACCAGATCAATTAATCATATCAACTAATTAACTAGATCATACAAATAAAAAAGAAGATATCGTTCACTATGAGAATCAAAACAGATTAACAGAACGATTTTGATTGTACTTCAAGAGAAAACTCAACATGGATTGGTAATGAATGCCAACAGACTCATATTGGAATTTAAAACGATATAACCATTTGATAACTGTCAGTGGTTGAATATATATATATATATATATATATATATATATATATACACACACACACACACACACACAAAGACAACGAGAGAGATACCGACGGATGAGCAGAGGCAGCAATGGATTCCAGGCGGACTCCTTTCGATCTTCAACACATCAAGTCATAATTTGACTATGATTTGAATCTAAGGAAGAACAATAGAGACGAGGGTTATGAATTGAATATTAGGAACCGAGCAAAAACTAAAATTTCAATCGATTAGAAGAAATTTACCTTCATAATAATCCACAGGTAGATTCGATTTAGGATACCTTCAATGATTTAAGCCCTAAGTGCTTGATATCATGACTTGAAAATCGGTAACAAAGTTCTATTGACAATCGATTTCGAAGAACGGATTTTGCAGAAATCGATTCTCAGGCATGAATTTGAGATCCATGAGTTGAATCACTTTTTTTTCCGATTAATGATGAACAATCAATTGTTGATGGAGAAGGGAGGGAGGCTAGAGGATAGCTCTCGCTCTTTTGTCGATGCCAGGCGAAGGCGCCACGAGAGAGAGAGAGAGAGAGAGAGAGAGAGAGAGAGAGAGAGAGAGAGAGAAAGAGAGAGAGAGAGAAGGTAAGAGTCGATGTTTATTAGGGAACTAGTTTATAACCCATGGAAACCATGGTTACAAAATTAATTGAATTTTTATAATAAATACTCAAAATTATTAATCAATTATTTTAAATAAATTATTAATTACGAGATTTTTTAATTATATATAATTATAATCATTGATTTAAATAAATATGTGAAATTATATCACTTTATAATTTGTATTAATTTTATTTTAATTTTTATTCTAATGTTACTATTTTAATACAATTAAAGTGGGAAATTTAAATTTTGAAATTTGAAATGAAGAATCAATAGGTTGACAAGTGACATGCATTAATTAGAAGACATAATAGGGTGATACATGACAAAAAGAGAATAACATATGCATTAATTATAAGGCCTAATAGAATGACACATGTCAAAAGAAGAATAAAATTATTCTTTTATTAGAATAGGGATTATATTTTTTTTTTGTCTAATATACCTCTTTGATTTTATTATAAAAGTCTAAGTTACCATTAAAGTTGTTCTTAATTATAAATATGTCATCTTTGATTTAGGCCATTAAAATTTTTGATCTAACATTCCTCTTTTAGTTCTTGAATTTTCGGAAAACTGTAGGTTATCAAATAATCATTCATATATATATATATATATATATATATATATATATATATATATATATATATATATATATATATATATATATATATCTTCTAGTTCCTCACATCAAGAATATGAATAAGCCAAGTTCTTTATATATATATATATATATATATATATATATATATATATATATATACTAATAAAAGAGTAGTCTTTTTGTCAAGTGTCATAATATTAGAACTCCTAATTAATATGATGCCACTTGTCATTCTATTAATTCTCTATTTTAAATTCATTAAACCTCCTAATTAATGTGATGTTATTTGTCAATCTATTTATTCTTTATTTTAAATTTTAAATTTTATATTATTGTTTTCATTAGTCCACAAATAAAAAGAGTCTAATATATATGATAAATTAATTCCACATATTTATTTGGATCAATAATTATAATTTTACATAACTAATAAAAAAATCTCTTAATTAATAATGTATTTAAAATTTTATATAAAATAATTGATTAATAATTTTAAATTTTTTACTATGAATATTTAATTAATTTTGTAACCGTAGTTTCCACGGGTTATAAACTAGTATATATATATATATATATATATATATATATATATATATATATATATATATATATATATATATATATATATATATTTCATACGTTGCAACTTATGTTTCTTTATATCAATCACAGTGGATACTAAATCAATCACAGTGGATACTAAAAACTAATTACTGATTAATATTATACTAATAACCAATTCTATAAAATGGAAGGCTTTTCTGAGGCTTCAAGAGAGAAAGACCTTGAGAGTTTTCGTTGGCGTGCCTATCTTTGTGGGCTGCCAAGGGTCATCATAGGACCGAAAAAGCTTGTGTTCCACCGTTTGAGAATACTATGACCCCTTTTAGTGAGAATATTTTAAGGGAAAACTGCAATAAAGTCCCTACATATTGGCCTCATAATCGATTTAGTCCCTATATATTTTTTTATTCAATTAAGTCCCGAATACCGGTAATTGTATTCAATTTAACCCCTTGACCCGGTCAACAGGTCATCCAACTTTCAAAAATTACATTTTTGGCCCAGATTTCAAAATTTATTACAAATGTGGTCCAAAAATTACACTTATGGCCCATATTTTAAAATTTTGTTACAAATTTGGTCTAAACTTTATCCTTTTTGCCCAAAATTTAGAATTTTATTATGAATTCATCATAACTTTAGTTTTTTTACAACTTTTTTTTTCTCAAACAATTGTTTCTAATATGTTTTTTTATAAAATCATATTTATACAAAAAAACGTAGTCACATAAAATTCTTATATTTTTTATATAAAAACTTTTTTTTAAGTTTTTTGTATATGAAATATCTAATTATAAAAATAGGTATTTATTAAGTATATAAATATATACAAATCCGTTTTTATAAAAAATATATACAAAAACATATTTTACAAAAAAAATGTGTACAAACACCTATTTTATCTATATTTTTTTTTATAAAATCATGTTTGTTTACATTTTTTTTATAAAAACGTGTTTGAACGATTTTTTATATAATACGTGTTCGTATACATTTTATAAAATGTATACAAACACCATTTTATAAAATATATAGAAACATGTATTATATAAAAAATTATCCAGACACGTTTTTATAAAATATATACAAATGTGATTTTATAAAACATATACAAACACGTATTATATAAAAAATTATTCTAACATGTTTTTATAAAAAAAAAATATAAACAAACATGATTTAAAAAAAATATAGATACATACCTATTTGTGTGCATATATATATATATATATATATATATATATATATATATATATATATATATATATATATATGATAGGTGTTTGTATACATTTTTTTTTGTAAAATACGTTTTTGTATACATTTTTTTATAATAACGGATTTATATATATATTTATAAACTTAATAAATAAATATTTTTATAACTAGATATTTCATATACAAAACACTTTTAAAAGAGTTTTTATATAGAAAATATAAGATTTTTATTTGAAAATACATATATTTTTTTGTAGAAATATGATTTTATAAAGAAAAAACATATTAGAAACAATATTTTGAGAAAAAAAAGTTGTAAAAAAACTAAAGTTACGATGAATTCATAATAAAATTCTAAAATTTGGGAAAAAAGGGTAAAGTTAATTTGGATCAAATTTGTAACAAAATTTAAAATCTAGGCCGAAAGTGTAAATTCTGGACCAAATTTGTTATAAATTTTAAAATCTGGGCTAAAAATGTAATTTTTGAAAGTTGGATGACCTGTTGACCGGGTCAAAGGGTTAAATTGAATACGATTACCGGTATTTGGGACTTAATTGAATAAAAAAAATATACAAGGACTAAATCGATTATGAGGCCAATATGTAGGGACTTTATTGTAGTTTTCCCATATTTTAAAAGTATCTTGAAACCGGATACTTTGTATTGAAACCCGTACCAACCGATTCTCGGATCGGTTCCGAAATCTAAAGAATCGGTTGTAGGCAGTTTTGGTTCCGTTTCTATTATTTTAGGAACTGATCGGTTCTGGTTCCAAGCAATTTGGTCGAGTACCCGCCTTTCCTCACCCTTATTTGTGACTATGTAAGATATTTTGGAATTATGTAATCATAATGATTAATTTATGTTTTTTGTATTGTTCATGTATGCTTTAGCTTTGATATTTATTGACATCAAGACTTTCGGCGTTTCTGCCGCCGATTGAGGGTGTGACACACGAGCTCCTTCACGACCACGAACCATCCATTCGGCCATTCATTCGTTTTCTCTAATACCAAATAATGGCCAGACGACGGGAATGAATGCATAGTAACAAAAATAACTCCAAAACTGGACTCTTTATTAATAATCGAAAAACCGTCTAACTAGCAATGAAAATGATTTACTTATTGGGAGGAGAAGATAAGCCTCATTCATTAATCCTTGGAGATCATAAGTCATTAGGAAAAACTCCAATCAATTATCTAAATCAAAACTCAAAATAAAAAGTTGCAGCAAATAAAAAAACAGAAAAAACATGTTTTGAGTCCCTAAACGATTCCGAATAGCTAAAAAACACCACCTGTCATGGCAAAACGACAAGTTTTCTTAATCGACCCATTTTACATGTCGTATGTGCATTTCGTCCAATTCCGAGGTATTGGATCACTTTGGCATATTTGGCGCTGATGTTATATATCTTATTTTCATTCCTACCCCGAACCACAATGAATGCCAATGATTAATATGATAATGCATTCTTAGAATGCAAGAAATTAAAATGAAGAACAATGGAACGACAGATATAAAGTGGATACTCGAAATCTAAAAAAAAAACACTTAAAATGACACTCTTATTAAAAAGTTACATGTCTGATAATCTTCCATGTCGATAATCTTCCCCGAGGACACAGAGGAGAGAAATAAGATGTAACAGAATAATTAAAACATAATATCCAAATGATTGTAATCGGTCTTTTAATGATACTCTAAAACCCTTATAAATAAGAAATGTTCCTACATATGTGTTAGTGTAATATTAATAGATGTTATATTCGGAACCTATATATAACAAAAATAAAATAAATGAGGTTCGAACATCTTTAACATTATCTTTAATGGAACTTTGGTTGTTCGAAAAAAAAAAAACGATACCAAATTATAATGGTTTGACATTTTTTGAACCTTGATGTAAATGATGTTTTTTTTTCCTAAAACCTCTAACTTAGTAACTCACATATACACTGCCGGATTTCTAAACCAAACATTTTCTTCCCAAGCGCAACTTGAACCATTAATCTTTCGTATTTTTGTCGAATTCTTGATGCTGCAGGCCACATGCCCTTTGGTTTAATGTAAACAATGTTACCTTATTAAAAATTTTCTATAGATCAAACACTTTGTTTATAATAATGACATCAATGAAATGATCAAATATATTATAGGAACATTTTATTATTTGAACATATAATCCTGGAAACATTACTGATGCGTACAATAGCTTCGTTTGAAATCTAAAATCAAGTAAAAGAGAGTTTAAATATTAAAGCTAAGAACTTTAATTACAACATTTATCCTTCCAATAGCAAGATGATGGATAACACATTCAAAATTTGATCGGAATGGCCATGAGTGGTACCTTTTTCGACAACGAGATTCCAAACTTGTCTCCCATATCCATATCTCGTGCTCTTATATTTCCTTCTAGCTTCCAGTCAAACTTCTGAATCAAAGAGCCTAAGACTATGTGTAACATTCTATGAGCAGAATTCAATCCCGGACAAATCCTCCTCCCTGCACCAAATGGAATAAGCATGAAATCATGTCCTTTATAGTCGATCTTGACTTTGAAAAACCTCTCAGGTATGAACGTCTCTGGGTCTGACCAAATACTCGGGTCTCGGCCCATCGCCCAAACATTACAAAGGATTTGTGCATTTTTAGGTACAATGAAACCTTGGATTTCTAGGTCAAGCATGGCTCGGTGAGGGAGAAGAAGTGGGGCCGGAGGATGTAGCCGGAGAGTTTCTTTTATAATAGCTTGTAGATAAGGGAGTTTAGATATATCATGTTCGTGTATATTTTTGTTGTTGTTTTGCATGAATTTAGTGAGCTCTGATCGAGCCTTTTCCATTTTATGTGGGTTACGAATCAGCTCAGCCATCGCCCATTCCAACGTGGTTGAGGTTGTATCGGTTCCGGCAACAAATAAATCCTACACTTATTTATGAAATGATTAGTGGTACTGGGTCAATATTTCTAAACTATGATACTTGTACTAATGCTTCAATCACTAGTTGTTGGTCAATATCAAGCGCAAATTCTTTTTCTTTGATTTTTTTGAACTATCTGCCATTTTTTTGAATGGCTTATGATGTTCCCCATAACAATTAAAAATCATTTTTAACTTATTTATAGGTTCCCAATCTTAATTTGTATAACTTTAAGAGATAATAAAATCAAAGAAAGAAAAAATAATTTTTTTATTTATTTTGGATAAGTTGCTTTTAACCGCACAAGTCAACTGATTTGAAAAAGCTCTCAAAGTCTATCTTCATTAAACTGACAAACAAATATAGGATGAGATTCAACCACATTGAAAATAGTTTCTGGGTCTATTTTCGATTATAATGATAAAGAGTGCATTAATAATTTAATATCTTTTGAACTATCGAGAAATAGGAAAAGAGTCCATGTCTTAGTACTCTGTTCTGTTTTTTTTATGCGACAAAAATTTAAATTTTTTCTCATACTTCACTGAAAGTCAAGTCTCATGTAAACCAAAAGCAATAAAAGATCATCCCAGTTGTCATGCCGTGCATAATTAAGAAGCTAAGACTAAACTTATTTACTTACCAAGAACAAGTGTCTCATATCATTAGGACTAATTTCAGATTCATCTTTCATGCTAAGATCCAGCAGCAAGTCCAACAAATCGCGGCTTTTCGATGAATGATCACCATCATACGATGAACTGGATCTTTCTTGGATTCGTTCATCGATGATCATATCAAATATAGACAATAACTTCTTACCATAAACATTTGATCGTCGTAGAAACCCTTGTAGATCGAATGGTTTAAGTATGGGAAAAAAGTCCGATATATTTGGGTTCCCAGAAAGTTCCATCAAACCACATACAGCATCCTTGAATCCTTGGGAGGACACTGAATCGTATTGAGATAAATCTCTTGAGAAAATGGCGTTTGATAGAATGTTAAGAGTTGTAGTAAACGCAGCTGCACCTATGTTTAGGGCCTTTTTATTTGAACAATATTGACTAACATGTTCAAGAAGTTCGTGTACCTTCAAGTATAATCATACATCAAACAATCAGATAGTTGTCCAATATTTGAATATATTAAAACCCTACTTGTACGAGTCGTACCTTCTCCTGGCGTACGATCTCGCTAGCATCTAGGCGTTGCATGGTGAACATAGATTCTCTGGTAATTCTTTTTAGCCTTCGCCACTGATCTCCGGCCGGCAGCCACACCATGGAATATTTATGGTGGTCAACCAGTCTGGCTGCATCCGGGATGACTCTGCTAGAGGAGGATTGGTCATATGTTTGAAAGACTTCTTTGGCGATATGAGGTGATGAAACTACCATGGTTGTTATGCTTCCAAGTTTAAGAGACATTAACGGGCCATAATATTTAGAGAGCGTTGCGAGGGAGTAGTGGGGTTTGTCGCCAAGTTCTAAAAGGTTTCCGATTATCGGATAAGGGTAGGGTCCCGGTGGAAGCCGCGACTTGCGGCGACAAGAGATGATGAAGGCACAGATGAATGTTAAAAAGAAAGAAAGTACGAGAAAAATGGTTAGATAATCCATCGGTTTGTGTGGTTTTCTATTGAGTACCCCTTTATATAAGAAATCTCCTTTATTTTTCCAAATATAAATAAAAACAATATTAATTTACAATAAAAAAAATATTTCACAAATATAAATAAATCAAATATGTCCTTAAAACATAAATTTAAAAGTTATATAACAATATTATACCTAACAATAACTAAAAGTTCAAAATTTTAATTTTTTTTCCTAATTTTGGTTTTTATAGGCAAAGTCGTTTGGAGGCCCTCCTCCTAGCTATATAGATGCTTAGTGCTATTTGTTTTTCTGAAGCCAAAATGTCTGCAGTCTGCGGACAAAATCTGCAAGCCTCTGCAGCAGAAGAGGTGGACCAAACGTCTGCAGTCTGCAATAAGAAGACTATTTGTTTTTTAACGTCTGCAGGCTGCTGAAATAAACTGAATTTTAAATAAAATTATTTTACAAACTTAAAATGATTTTTCAACACCAAAATTTTAATAATAATAGTTTTATAACATTGAAAATAAAATTTATGCAACTAAATTAGTTATACAATAAAAAATTTTGTTTTACAATACCAATTTCATTTAAAACAATTCAATATATATTGTGTATCAACTGATCAGCAATTTCAGCCCGTAACTGAGTCATATATTCACGATCTGCTGCAGTACCATGTGTTGGAATCCCGTCTTCATCATCATCAATGGCCACATTGTTATTTCGAAACGGGACATTGGGTTCATCGTATCGTGCGAAATACTCATCACTCAATCCTTTTTTCCTTATATAATTATGAAGCGCGAAACATGACATGACAATGTTTCTTTGTGTCACAAACGAGAATGGTGTCATCCTCTCAATATAGGGAAGCGTGCTTTCAAAACACCAAAAGCACGCTTAATGACATTCCGAAGTTTTGCATGTCCATGGTTAAATTTTTCTTTATTGGTCAATGCACGTCTTTGACGAAAATCTCCAAGCCAATACCTCACATTACGATAAGGGGCCATAAATCCTTGAGTGTGTGCATACGCGACATCACAAAGATAATATTTGTCTAAAAAAAATGCAAAACACTAATCAATTTTCAAATTAAGATAAAAATATTTAAAAAAACAAAAACTTACCTGGTGGTGGAAACGGGAATGATGCTTGTGGATTGGCTACTGCTTCTGATAATATTCTAGAGTCATGCGCTACCCCTTTCCACCCGGTCACAACAAATGTAAAAATCATATTGAAGTCACAAATTGCCAATACGTTTTGGTAGCAATCTCCCTTTCCCCTACTTCTATATAAGTCTTGTTTCTTAGCAGGGACAACAACATGTATTAAAGTGCCATCAAGTGCACCAACTGCTCCTTTGAAAACCCTTCGTAGCCTTCTATTATGTCCTGGAATGTTTGGATTCGGATTAAAAGATGTTGGTACTATAACATCATGTGCGAAAAGCATCATTTTTTCCAACACTTCATAAAAAAATTTATGAATTGTTTGCTTCGAGTGTTGAAATCTCCGCTTGATAATCACGTAACGTTGATTATGGTCGATCATCATAAAAAACATAGCCATCTTTTCCTCAACCGATACATGTTTGCTGTCCTTTATGAGTAATTTGCTCTAAAATGAGCACATAGGCGTATAAAAGATTCACGGGATATGCGTAATACTTCAACACATTGTAAACGATTACGGTGTAATAACTCCAATGTGTATTCATGTCCCGTCATTTCCGAATCATTATCCCGCAATCGTTTCACACCACTCTTCTAAAAATAACGGATGTATAGGTACATAAGAATTACGAGAAGTAACTTTTGATCGTGATTCATATGAACCTAAAATCAACAAAGTAGAACTTTAAAAAACATTACACAAATCATATTTCAAGTAGCAAAAAAACATTACATAAACCATATTTCAAGTAGCAAAAAAACATTACATAAACCATATTTCAAGTATCAAATAAACATTCCATTAATTATATTTCAAGTACCAAAATAACATTATATAAACCATATTCCAAGTAGCAAAATAACAAAAAATAGTTCCAACAAGGGCAAAAAGACCTAACAAAATAGTTCCAACAAAGGCAAAAACATTTAACAAAGTAGTTCCAACAAAGCAAAAAGACATAACAAATCGTTTCAACACTAGAAAATTATCGGACAATCTTTCCATCCTTCAAAACTCCTAAACTGGTACCCGCCATCTCAAGCCACCCTCGTAATATCTCGGGAACATCAGACAAATGCATCCACATCTCTCTCATGTTCATGGTTCCTCCAAAAATATGATATGCGACAAAGCATAAAGGATCTGTAGGGCCTAACTGAAGGACCTCTAACTTCTCTAAACACTGAGGAATTGTATACCCTTTAGTCAAACTTTGTAGAGCTTTCTTCATTTCAAATGCTAAATCGTCAGTAGTAATAAAAGTTCCATCAGGTGAAGAAGCAGACAGTGAGGCACTAGGAGCTACAGGAGTTGAGGGTTTAGCCCTTTTGTTGGGGTTACCGGATGGTGTAGCAGTATATGGTGAAGCAGTAGAAGGTGAACCAGCAGAAGGTGAAGCTGCAGAAGGTGGTGGCTCATGATGAGAAGTGTCAACACCATCATCATCTATTGCATCAAAAGGGGTAGCGGTGATCTGAAGTGGTGGAACACGACAGGAGGATGAGCCAGCTACTGATGATGATTGGGTTGAGTAACTCCTAAAATTACCAGTGACACTATTTCCATCAAAAAGACGTGCACAAAGATTTGGAAAAGGCAGTGGAATTGTTCTCAAAGAAGCAGCTTTCAAATGCCCCTAAACCCAAATGTAACAAGAAATAGTATAAAATATTTGGCAACTTCAAACGTAAATGTTATATATATATATATTATTGTATATTAATGTATATGTACCTTCTTAAAATCATCCCACTCATCAGCTGTTAAATTAAAAGTGTTTGTTTGAGAATTGTATATATTACCAGTTTTGTTTTTTAAATATACCTATCCAGTGTATTTGGCTTTCAGATTGTCATATGCGTTTCTCATTTGTTTTTGAGTCAACTCAACCCCAAATTTCTCCTTAGGAACTCTTCCAAGCCTTATCCATGAATCTTTCCGCAAACTCAATCCTTTTCTACCAACAATCTCTACTTTTTCAATACAAGTATCCAATAAGAATTTTAAATGCTCATTGGTCCATTGTTGTTTTTCTCCCATTTCTAATAACCAATATAACATAGGCAAATATGATTTCATAAGGTATTACATATCATACACATTCTAACAAAAAAAAATAACGATTTGAGACAATAAAAAATATTTACAAAACCAAATAACAATAAACAATCAACAAGTAACATCATTATTTCACATCATTATTTCAAGAAAAAACTTGATTTCAGCACATTCTAGGCAAATTATATCATCCACAAATCGAAAAGGGCTACCTATTTAGGGAATTGAAAGGGTAAGTTTGTAATTTTGTTTTATTTTCAATCATAATAATGTGTAATTTTGTTTTATTTTCACAGCATTATTTCAATAAATTTTGTTTTAGTAAACTTTTTATTTTCACGTCAAATTTGTAATCTTGTTTTATTTTCAATCATAATAATGTAAAACTTTTTATTCAATTATAAATAACCTCAATTAGAGTGTTTTAATTCAAAGTTTTCTAAAAAACTTTATAAATCAAAATCATTAGTACCAACACACATCCAAACAGCTCGTGAGTTTTCCATTTTACTTTTATCAAATAAACAAAACTTATGACTCGTTTTGATGCTTTCTATCATATACATATACACTATCATATACATATACACAATCAATAATCATATACATATACACAATCAAAAATCATATACACATAAACAATTACAATCAACAATCATATACATATACACTATCATATACATATACACAATCAATAATCATATACATATACACAATAAAAAATCATATACACATAAATAATCACAATCAACAAGAGAATATGTTATCTTTTGCTTGACAGTTATGTATATTGGCTTCCAATCAAAGAAAAATATAAATCCAATTTGTTTACAAATCCAATTTGTTTACAGGTAAGATTTTCAATTTGCTGGGAATTTGGCTTTCAATTTTAGCAAGAATATATGATAGATTATACACCTCCAAGATTTTCTGTGAAACAAGGATGTGCATCAAATAAGAAATTGAACAAGGATGTGAATCAAACAAGTTGAATTGAAATTGAAATCGACAGAGAAAGGAGGTGACGACAAACCTGATTGCTCGTTGATTTCTCGCTTTTCCCTTGCTATTCTCTCGCGGACGGTGGTTCTTCGTTCGATGGTCGCTGCAATCGGAGGACACCGGATCGGAGAGGAGGGCTGCGACCGGTGGTTTTGATTGGAGGGCTGCGATCGGTGGTTTTGATTGGAGGTGACGAGCCGAGATGAAGGTTGCTGGAAGATGGAGTCGTCGAGGGTTTTTTTCTGGGAGGTTGGGAGGTTAGACGACGAATGGAGGCGGAAACCAAAAAAAAGAAACGCGTTTTTTTTAGGTTAAAGGCATTGTAGACTTTAGAAGAGGCTATCTCATATCTGTGTGGTGAAGACCTCGCACAGACGTTTTTATGTATGCGTACTTCAGAAAAACAAACGGACTGCAAACCATTATGTCTGCACATGGTCTGCGCCTCTCAGACAGAAGAGGTCACGCAGACCTGCAGAGAAAAAACAAACACCCTCTAGTGTTTTGTAACATCATGAGCAGACCCAGAAACTTATGTAAGGGGTAGCACCAAAAACATCTCAATAAAATATAATAATATAAAAAACATTGAATATTAAGATTTCATTTGATAAAATAAACTTATATATATATATATATATATATATATATATATATATATATATATATATATATATGATTTTAAATTGATCTCTTATTTTACTCGATGATATCTTTTAGTCCAAATATTAAAGTCTCCCGTCACAAATAAATCTTTCTCCCTTGTTGACCCATATGTCTCAAAAAAAACAACAACATAAAGAATAAGTTTTATTTTATTTTATTTTATTTTATGCTATACTCGAACCAACTAAATTTATCAACACAATTAAACCTTTGGTTTGGATGATATGTAATTCTTAGTCTATCCGAAGGAAAATTATTAATATTAAAACTTATTGAAGTAGGCTGTTGTTGATGTTTTTTTCCTACACCACTTTCATCATTATTACCAATTAATATCGAATATTTATTTAAAAGATTTCCAGTAAAACCCTACATACATGATTAAAGATTTATAATTCACAATTGAAGATCTAAACTTAATTTCACCAACAACATAACAAATGAACAACTAATTGGTTAATTCGGTTTTCAATTTGAGCAACTAACTAAATGAAACTAAAGGATAAAACATTAAAGTTGAAAAAGTAAATATTACTTGTTTCTATTCTAGCTAGTAGGATGATGATTTCGTGAGTGAGTTTGCCAAAACAAAGTTGTCTTCAAGGAGGGAAGAGGCACGCTGACGAACTCTGAAAAAAAAGATGCTATTTTTTTTCCTTCGCAAGTTATTTGTTCAATTGTTTGTGGTGACAAAACAAAGACCGTCGAAACCCTCTTCATTTACATTAGTTGGGCTATTCACATTACTTGGGCTAAGGTATTTACCAATTATATATGGGCTCATTAAGCTAAGTTGCATCATCACATTTATTTATATGCACGTTATCTAAAAAGACAGTACTTCTATTAAATAGTTCACGGGTAGCACGTGATACCCCTGCCAACCAGGTAAGTCCGCCACTGACAACAATTTCATATCTTTGGCCATTTGCTTTTCGTTCACGTGCTAACTTTTTCTATTTCAAAGTCAATATGCACATTAAAATTGAATTTTTTTTCCGAAACATAATTTTTCCATTAAATAAATTTAATTATCATTGTACAACAACTGAGATGGCAAACGGACAACAAGCTGTGCCGTTATGCCTTTTTGTATAGCAAAACTCAATCTTTTAAAGACTACATTCATAGAATTAGGGGATATACCATTGCAATGCATGATCCGTTGTACTCTATTAAGAAGCTCTACTGCATCCGGTGCGAGGAAATCAAACGTATCAAACGCAAATGATATGAACACATGTTGATTTTCCATGCACGATTTCTCATGTTTGTTGACTTTGCCTGTAACAGCTTTTAAAGCAGCCAGTCCTGCCGTGAAATCCCCTGCCCTCAAGCCCACGAGAGAGGATACCCCTGTAAGGTCCACACATGCATGTTTCCCTCCGACCCATCCAAAAATCAAAATGTCAGCCGGTCTAAGGGTTGACCTTCCTTCTGTCGGGTCAGTCAAGAAATTCATAGGTGCCTCTTTCTTAGTAGAAACTCCTGCATGCTTAAATATATCGAACAAAACATCTCTGACCATATCGTGCCTGTATTTGAACCCCGGGAGTTCTTTACAGTGAACTACATGCTCTCCAAAGGAGTCCAAACATGCCTTGCGACACACCGGACATATCTCGTCAGCTGGGAATATTGGAATCATGAGTCGATATTTGAGGATAGTACGATACTCCACAGGAGACATATGTTAGCCAATCCCATCTATAGGGATAGCAAGAAGAAAATCTTGGGCATGTGGTGCACGTAAGCACTGGAAAACCGCTTTTTGACGGGCCGTCATGTCGAGATGAACTTCCATATCTTGGACAATTTTACGAAAAAGGGCACTCGCCAATGTACTCTGGGATTTAGGGGGGCGGTGCCTTTAGTAGTAAAACTGCTAAGGTCAGAATCTGGAAGCTTGTTACGAAGAGAAGCCAAAGCACCATCATAATCAGAATCCATACCATATATGATGCTATCCCATAAGATGTGGTCTTGCAATACCCAAGTTTGGGCCCTTGAGGCAACAAAAGCATATGAAGTAGCCTCTACTGCCGAGTATAAACCTAAACCACCAAACCTGATGGGTAAGGAAGCAATGCGCCATTGTAGGTCACCAAAGAAAGGGCCACCACAAACCACAATGTCCTCAATGGCCCCGCGCAACCCATTGTCAAAGAATATTGCCGCCTCCTCCATGTGAACGAGTTGGCACGTCCTCAGCCCAAAGAAAAGCTTAGCAATACCCATACAAGACCGAAGCAGAAGGAGCTCACTCTGAGGGTCAGACAATTAAGGAAGAAGGCACATCAAATTCACAGCGTTTTCGGCTCTCTTTATGGCTAAGCTGCTAATGAACCTAGCATCTCTACTAACAGCTCCCCCAAGAAGTTTCACCCCCAAATGTGGCCTCCCGATGTTAGTCGGGAATAGCCCCTCATGTAGCTTCCTACCGTCGCACGAGGGCCAAAAGAGCTCGGTTTTCTTGATATTCAGTTGAAGGCCCAATTTTGGGCTAATCACCGTAATGTTGTCCAACGCTTTGGCCACCTCCTCCAAATCTCCAATAAGTGTGCCATCATCAAGGTACCATGCATGGAGGAGAAGCTTGCAATTGTTGCTAATATTATGCAAGAGTGAGTGTAACACAAGAGCAAAGAGAAGTGGTCCTAAGGGGTCTCCTTGCTGAACCCCAGTAGGGGACCAAATATGCGTGTTGTCAAGATACAACCTTGTTGTTTGTCCATAGAGGAATTCTACCCACAAGGATATAGAAGGACATCTCAAACTAAAATTAGAAACATCAAACGACATAGCCATTTTTTTGTTATCATCATGGTTTAGTTCGATACCGATATGAACATCTGTCGAAGTCTTTGACCGCCCTTTCAATTGTTTTGCAAATTGTTATATGATTCGTTAAATTTGATGACTACTGTTACATGTTCATTTTATATAATGAGAGTTTTACATGTTTCAAAGGGGATTATATCTTAGTTTTAATATATGGTTGGAGGTGTGTAGTACACACTTGTATTTATCTAGATTGATCCCGGTGCAACCAAAAGAGCGGGGGCCTCGGGGGTCAAGGTGGTCGCACCCCCTTGCGGGGTTCCAAGGTGTCCTATCCATATTCTCTATAATTTTGTATGTTTATCCAACCTTTAACCGCCTTATTAGAAGGACCTTAATAGTAATTGTTGAATTTTCGAGGGTTTCATTGTAAATTTGTGTGTTTATCTAACCCTTAAATGCCTTATATATATCCAAATGCATTTGTTTTTGAATTCTGAAAGATATTATAATTTTCTTACGTTTTTTAAACATACGAAACAAACACACAACATATTCTCTCTCGTTTTGATCATGTTTTATGTGCCTAGAATCTTGATTGTTCAATTTGAAGATTATCCCATATCAAATTTGTCGTAACCCAAACATAAAGGAGAAATATTGATTCGACAAGTGAACCAACACGATCTTTGAAGAATCCAGTGATGATATTCTATTTTCTACCCTATGTCTCTAACAAGCGAATGGATATTTTCTGTTGGTGATCATGGCGGATTCTGTGAAGACATGACTTCGAAATTTAACAAACTGGACAAGTTTGAAGGGAATGATTTCAGATGCTTGCAGAAAAAAAAGATGCATTTTCTGTTGACAACATTAAAAGTGGTGTACATGCTGTGTATTACGATGCCCTAAAGAAGTGGAAGATGAGATGAAGGAACAGACTCGGAAGCGTGGTAAGTTGGAGAATAATGATTATATCTGTAGAGGATACATTCTAAATGGTATGTCTGATTCTTGTTTGATATCTACCAAAATATTAAAAGTGCGAAGGCATTATGGAATTCTATTGAATCAAAATACATTATTGAAGATGCATCTAGTAAGAAGTTCTTTGTGAGTGATTTCAATAACTATAAGATGGGTGATTCAAGGCCCGTAATGGAACAATACAATGAAATCCTTTGTATATTGGGTTAATTCACTTTACACAATATAAATATGAATGAATCCATTGCAGTTTTGAGTGTGATTGATAAACTTCCCTCTCCGTGGATGGATTTCAAACATACTTAGAAACATCAAAAAGAGGAATTGTCTCTTGGTTTAATTGGTCAGTCACTTACGCATAGAAGAACCTCTTCGGGTGCAAGAGAATGCCAAAAATAAGGTAAAGGTTGAATCTGGACAACCCTCTGTTCATATGGTGGAACATAGGATAACAAATTCTAATTAAAAAGGAAAAAGCAAGAAACACAAGTTCGATGGACATGACAAATCCAACAACAAAAAGTCCATTGAATTGGTATATTGTAGATGTCATCAAGTGGGTCATAGGAAGCGTGATTGTTGTCTAAAACTAACTAATGGTGCTGGTGGAAGTGGGAACGGATATGGAAATGAAAACATGGGTCGAAAGACTAAAGTCTACCATAAGGAGGTCATATTTTGACTAACTTTGATAATTCTATTAAGAATTATATCACACATTATGTTTCTCACATTCCTAAATGTTGTTGTGTAAAATATGATGATTGTGCATGGTGGCGAGTCAGGAGAAACAACTAGTGTTTGCATGGACCTACGGTGGTTCAAGAAATTGACACTGGTGGCTGATGGTTCCGTGTTACATATGGGAAACGAGTCGAGTGCACTAATTTGTGTAGTTGAAGTTGTTAATTTGAAATTCACTTCGAGAAAGTTTGTTAAACTATATTGTAACACCTTTTGTCAGGTATTTTCATTTCCAGTCCTTTATGTTTTTAAACGTTTGCAAAAGAGGTCCTTACGTTGGGCGTACAAAGCCGTGCACCGAGCATAAGTCAACATATTGTGACGTGTCAAGATTTGAGTACACTGGGAATACAAGTGTGTACGCCGAGCGTACTCGTGTATTCCCTAAAGCATGATATTTTGGGTTGTAACCCCTATTTAAGCATCATAATCCCTCTTGGACCTTCTTATGACCAACTTGCATATCCTCCAAACCCTAAAATCTAACCCTAGATTTTGTGATTGAGATTTGAAGCTAGAAAGTGATTCTTGAGTGTTCATGATAGAGAAGGAAGATCATTCAAGAGGTGGTGTGTGACATCCCCAAAATCTCGGCCAGAAAAGACCGATTTTCATTTATGCTTTTAAATATTTTCAGAGTAAATCCTTTTGATTTGAAAGAGTTGCGGAATTTGTTCCCAAAAACAAAACATGATAAAACATTGTTTACCGAAGCATTTCATAAAAGAAATGTATTTTCATTATAATCAAAACTCGGGGTGTCATGTTCCGATACAGACCAATAAGCATAAACGAATACATTACAAGTCATATAACAAATATAAACATATGCAGACTTGCAAACAAAACAACTTGATGGTTCATCCATCTCATGCCCTTCCGCCACTACCTGTAATACAATTTAAAACTGAGTGGGTCAGGCTTGGGAGCCTGGTGAGCATATAGGGTTTTCAACCCACAATAAATATCATATTTAATTTTCACCAACCAACAATAACCCAATTACCCATTCCCGTTATTCTCACTTTAATGTCCCTAAAACAACTAACATAAGGGACCTAGTCTAAGAATATTTCATCGGGGCGACAACACATGCTTCGGGGGTACCTCAGCAATATAAGTCAAATAAGGCAACCATGAGGGGGATGGAGTACAGCGAATGAACACCCAAGTTCATTAACACCTACAGGTGGCAAACCTGCTAATGTTTCCACAAGACTGTCTAGAATAGCCAGTGGTCGTCATCTAAACTCCGCTAGATGACTCAATCAAACAACAACGAGGCCTCTCATCTGTTTATTACACACCAACTGTCTACCCATATTCTATCCAACATATTAGTAGATAAAAATATACATTTGTATACATAGTTTAAAGAAAACCTGTATAGCATGCTTTAATCAACACATATATCACATAACAGATGAGGCACACACACACATAACACATATCTCATAAAGAAATAAGCAGATCTACAAATAGAAGAGAGTGAATACTCATTCACACATAACACAACCAAATATATACACATAGCACGTATTTTATATATAATACTTCGTATTATTGTATTTGGAAGAAGATAACTACACACTCACTTGATCAGAAGATGATCGGACAGCACTACGGCTTATAGAAGTAGTAATCCACAGCAGATCTGGAAGATCTTCACAAAAATCGAACTTCTCGCGGGCAGAGCTTCGACTCGGAAACCGCACTTCTCGGGATCTTCGGGATCTCGGGACTTGCCTCGGGGCTAGTGTATGATACCGGGGCTTCGGGGTATTTCTGGCACGCAAAACGATGCAAAAGACTAGAGAGAAGAGAAGAAATGAACAAAACTCTCGGCTGCCTTCGGATCCCTTTTATAGAGGCTGGAGCCTCGGAGTACGCGGGGCGTACTGCAGTACGCAGCGCGTACTGCTTCCGAAATCGTCATTGCATGCGTCATCCGTAGTGTCGACACTATGCTGAGTACGCGGTAGCGTACTCTCGTACGCGGGGCGTACTCCGGATCACACCGGTGACTCGCCTTCGGATAATACCTCCGAATTTTGATTTAAATTTAATTACCAAATGATTAATAAACTTCGGAAATTCATAACTTCTTCATACGAACTCCGTTTTCGACGTTCTTTATATCCACGGAAAGGTGAGACCACGCTCTATGACTTTCGTTTAGACTCCGTCGGCTAATTTTGACTTTATTTTTATTAATTATTTTTAATAGGCCGGGACAGAAACTTTCGTTATAAATTCATAACTTCTTCGTTTGACGTCCGTTCTCGCCTAACTTTTTATCGCTTCGATACCAACAATGAGATCTTCGATTCTCATTTAGATTGCTTCGGCTAACAACCGCTCGATCTCAAATCGAGTAAAACAGGCTGTATACCGCTAAGCCGGAACTTCGATAAATCATAACTTCCTCATACGAAGTCAGATTTGGGCGTTCTATATATATTCGGAAACCTCGTTTCAATTACTACAACATTAACCAAATATATTAAGTTTATTTTACACTTAAATTTTGATGCTTGTTTTTACTCTTAATTAATCAAACCACATAATTAAGCAATTAAGCACAAAACACATAATACTCAAATAATAAAATCTCATTATTTCAAAACGGGTTACAAAGGTTAACCTAGACCATTACATTGCTAAAAGTGGCAAGCCCGGAAACACAGGCGTTACATGGTGGTGCATCCTAGCTTCTAGATCTAGAATCTTCATCTCATTGTGCACCTCTTAAAGGTATAAGGTTCAAACCTTAGAGCTTATTTTGATAGATATTGTTTAGTCTATGATATGAGCTTATTTTGTCCCAAAAACATCGATATTTATGTGTATGGAATACTCCAGAGCTTACAAGCTCTCCTTTTAGATGTTTTAAGGTGTTTAGAGTCATAAATATGTTCTCTTGGCCCATTCCTTTCTCCATGCAAGAGTTATGGAGTCTTTAGTGAAGTGAAATGTTAGGGTTTTGGGTTTAACTTTATGTAGCCATGAAAAGGATTAAAGTCATAGACTTTATGGATTAAGATGTCTCTTTATGGTTAGATCCGAAGTTTGAATAAGTGTATTAATGGTTAAGACCTTAAAAAATGTAATGTTGAAATATGCTGTGTACGTCGAGCGTACTTCTGGCTATGCTCAACGTAACCAGTTGCAAACCCGTCTCTGCCTGCCCAATGCTCTACGCCCAACGTAGAGAAGTGTACCTCGTATGTACGGTCGCCGTTGACTTTCATTGACTTTTGACCAAGTATGCCCTTTTGACAAGTTGTGAGGGTTTGGATATTGTGAGGGGAAAGTGGTTTTTTGCCCAAACTATGTATTAGACTTGGCTTGGGATTAGTGAAGTATGAAAGTTACCTTAATTATTCATTAGGGTTAATTGGTATAATTGATTGGCGGAGTCTAGTTCCGGAAGTTTGGGCGTGAGTTTCTATTAGTTAGTTGTACAAGGTGAGTCTTTTCACTTATTCGTACATGTGTGTTAGTATAGATTTATTTATGTGATGACCAACTGGGTCTATGTGCTATTACTTTGATATGTGTTACCTTATGTGTGCCAAGACTTTGAGTAGTATCCAGGGTTGCTAATAAACCACATGGCGTGTTGTTTGCCCACTGAGACTTCGAGTAGTCTCCAGGGTTGCTGATAACCCATAGCTATTATACGTGTTGTGTTTTATGTGGTATGTTGGGGGAGTTCACTAACCTTCATGCTTATCGTTGTTGACTAAATGTGTTTCAGGTACTTATGAGAATTACAGGAAAGCAAAAGGACTGATTGTACACATTCGCCTGCAGTTTTTGATGCCAAATATTTTTTGGACACTTTGATATTTTTGTTGATGATTTGTATTTGACACAGTGATTTTCTTTGGTTGGTTACTACGAAAAATGTTTTTATCTAAATTTAAAATGAAAATTTTGGTTTCAAATTTTAGCTGTTACATATATGATGTAATATTAGTTCATAATATGTGTAAGAATCTTGTTAGTGGTACTTCTTTTAATTGTCTAGGATATAAACAAGTTTATGAATCACATAGATATACTCTATCTTGATGTGTTGTGTTTATCAGATGTGGATATCTATGTAATCATATGTTTTGTTTGAATGTAATTAATAAAATAAGTATTATTAATTCTACATTTATTTCATCTTCTTCATCTTATAAAATTGATTACTCTATGCTTTGGCATAATAGATCGGGTCATGTTAATTTTAGAAGGATGCATGAAGTGTAAAAGATGGATTATTAACATAGAAAAGTGTAAAACTTGCATGCTTACTAAAGTAACAAAACAACCATTTCCAAATGTTAAAAGAAATTCGAGTGTTTTGGAACTAGTTCATAGTGACTTGTGTTATTTCCACTTTACTTCATCTTTAGGAAATAAGAAGTATGTTATGACATTCATTGATGATTGTACTCAGGTTTAAGTGAGGGATTTTGGGGAGATTCTATGTTAACAGTGAATTGTGTTTTGAATAGAGTTCCAAATAAAAGAAACAAAAAAACCCCATATGAACTTTGGTTCAAGAAAACTCCAAATCTTAGGTATTTTTAAATTTGGTGTTTTAGAGTTGTTGTCAAGTTTACTGAACCTATAAGAAAGAATTTGGGTGAACGTGGAATTCTTTACATCTTTATTGGATATGCTGAGGATTCCAAGGCTTATAGGTTCTATGTAATGGAACCTAATGCTTATGTGTAGGTTCACACTGTGATTGAATCGTGTTAGATTTTCATCAATGTTTAGGCCTAAAGAGCTGATTTCTATCACTAATGAAGTGCCAAATTCAGAAAATTGGTTGATGTTGTTGAACTTGAAAAATAAGAGATTGGGAGAAGCAAAAGAGGCCGAATTGCCAAAGATTTTTTTTCTGACTTTCAAGTATATTTAGTGGAAGGATTGAGAGATGAAATTGGCTATAAGTATGCTTATTGTTATAGCATAGAAGATGATCCTAAGACATTTAAAGAGGCTATGGAGTCTCAAGATGTTGCTTTTTGGGAGGAAGCAATTGATGATGAAATATCATTATTTCTAGAGAATAACACTTGTGTGTTATCAAATTTGCCTCCAGGTTCTAAACCACTTGGATTCAAATGGATCTTCAAAAAGAAAATGAAATTTGATGGAAACATTGATAAGTTTAAAGATTGATTAGTCATTCAAGGGTTTAAGCAAAAACCTGATATTGACTATTTTGACACTTATGATCCAGTGGCACAAATTTCTACCATTAGACTATTGGCTTCCTTGGTGGCTATACACAATCTGATTATTCATAACATGGATGTGAAAACATCCTTTTTAAATGGTGAACTTGATGAAAAAGTTTAGATGTGTGACAATTGGGAAATTCCCATCAGCGGCCAGCATTAGAGATTTGCATCGACAGATGATGATAATTGAGTCTTTCATATTTTAGGAAAATATGATCAGTTATACTATGATAAAAAAATATAGGATTAGAAATAAGTGACAAAAAAGTTACACCACTTTTTATAATGGTTAGTGTACTTGGAAAGTACATAACAAATGCTCCCAAGGATATAAACCTTCTAAAAATCTGACTCCGATTGGAGGAGTTATGATTTTATAAAAAAAATAAAAATCAAATGTGTTATTAACTCTATTAATGTCAAAATGGTATAAAAACCGGTTGAGTTTTGGATAACATCACTAAAAGTAAAATCGTAGTACTCTGAGAGATAAGAACTTTAAAAGGAAAAAGGTCAAAAACGGAGTTCGTAGAAGATACGATTTTTAGAAAAATATAAAATATAGGTTAAAAATAAAAGTTAAAATTTGTCAACATAATCTTAGGGAAAGTTATAGCACTAGTAGAGAACTACCCAAATATATATAAAAGGAGTAAGAAACAAGATTCATATAAGGAAGATATGAATTTTGATAAAAGATTTAGAGTTGTACGCCAAGTGCACGCCATGCTCGACGTACACGTCTGAAACCTAGATTCACCGAGATTGGAGAGACGTGGACCATCAGAAGTGTGGCACATGGCAAACCCTGGATGCAGCCACGAGTCATGCGCACCTCGTGCGTGAAGTGCGTCGCACACATAAGCACTAAAAATAAAGGTGCTCACTTTTCTGATTTCCTCATACCCAAAACTACCTCTCTCTCTCTCTCTCGCTCTCTCTATCTCTATCTCTCTCTCTCTCTCTCTCTCTCTCGCTCGCTCGCTCTCTCTATCTATCTCTTGAGCTATTCAGAATACCTCCCAATGACGCGAAGCTTCGTGTGTAGTAGCAAGGATGCTTTAGATCATGCTACTAAGGTGAGTTCATGGACCCATTTTACTATTTTAAAGGTTTTAGGGGGGTAGGGGAATACATGCTTATTAAATGGCTTTATATATATATATATATATATATATATATATATATATATTTCAATAATTACATAAAGCATGAAACCTCAGGATACTATAGCTATAGATAATATACCTAGTTGTAAGCTATGATACTATGCGTAAGAGTTATGATGTCTGATACTCTAGAAAGAGATATTACCTAGATGTTATAATGGCGAATTTCCTAAGATAGCATAGTACCTAGAGGTAATGCTGGTAAAATACAGGGATATGCATTGTACCTTATCGTTACCCTACACAAATACCATGTTTTTCATATTAACCATAATTTGGGTATATATTTATGGCAAATAATATATATATATATATATATATATATATATATATATACACACACACACACACACAAACACACACACTAGATACTTATGAGATCTAAAATGGTATAATTATCAAATATAAAAATGAAAGATTTATATTGTGACAGTTGTATGTAATCACTAAGTAAGAAAGATACAATACCTAAGGTTAATGCGTTAGTGAGCTATTATTATTCATCCTTATCTGGATTAAATTCGATAACTCAGAACTTGTAATCGTTAATCTTGCTGTAACACCCAGAATCTAGAAGGCCGATTAAGGAAATATTCAATTAGAAAGCCAACTCGTCGAGTCCATGGGGGGAGAACTTGACGTGTTGGAAATCAAGGTCGTTTGTTTTTGAAAGACCAACTCAACGAGTTGGACTGGGTTTGAGAAACCCTAATTCCGGGATTTTGCACCCTATTTAAAGGACTTAACTCCTAGGGCTGGCCTCCTTACCAACCTACCTTTCCCAGAAGAAACCCTAGATCGTTCTGCCACTTGTTCTTTGATTTTTGTGAGTTTTAGAGTGATTGTTGGAGATATTTGAAGGAAGTCTTGAAGAGAGAAGTATCAAGCTTGGAGGGGTGATCTCAGATTCAGAAACTTTAAATCAAAGGCTACATCTTTGAGGTATAAAGTCATAACCTTGACATGTAGCTTATTAGATCTCATCTCTTGTAGTTTTGGCTTGGTTTTGGGACTTTGACTTGAGTTGTCCAAACAAAAGAGGTTTGCAGGGGTTGGGGGTGTATATCTAACCCCTACATGATCTTTAAAGGATTAAAGTTGCAAACTTTAATAGCCTCCATGACCCATTCATGCAATGTGCACATTACGAAGCCAAAAATGACCATTAGAGAGTGTTTCTAGCATGCATGGAGGTAAAGTTTGAAACTTTATGTGATTAACCCACCTTAGGACCTCAAATCTATAATTTAGGACATTGTAGTAAGGGTTAGAGGCTTAATGGGTCAAGACCCTCTTTAAAGGAGCTAGGGTTTGGGTTTAGAGATTATTTGATGATCCTTGGGGGTAAAGCTGGAAATTTTACCCTTCTAGACATCTCTATGGATGGGGATATGAAGTTTGGTGTAATGCCTGGTTCCTGGTATGTATTTAATTATAAATTATTTATTTTAATAGAGCAATTCGAAGAGTTGAAAGCCCCAAACTCTTCGAGTAGAAGTTAGAAGGGATGCAGATTTTTAAGAAGCCTACTCGACGAGTTGAGAGCCCTCAACTCAATTAGTAGGCTGGCAGGGGTGAAAACCCTAAATTTAGGGTTTTGCACCCTATTTAAGCATCTTAATCCCCACCTATCAGCCTTATTTCTAGCGTCCAAGTCCCAAACCCTAATCCATGAAACCCCAATGCTTTATATGAGCTTGTGAGTTGTTTTTGAGTGAATATTGTTTGTTTTGAAGCTTGTTGAAGAAAGAGGAGCTTAGGGATTCAAGAAAGGGATAGTAGATCCAGATGCTTAACTCCATTTGTAACATTTTCTGGTAAGCAAGTCTCAAACTTGCTTAATGGTTACTTCGATCTCCTTATTACCTTTCTAGTGGGTTTTTGGGTCCAAGAAGCTTGACCCTTGGGACATGGACGTCCCAAGTATGTATATTTCCAGATCTGGAACCATAAAGGGCTTTCATGGCATATAGTTGCAAAATTTATGGCCATTGAAGCCCCATGCAAGTTATATGATGTTATTTTGGCCTTTTAAGCTCCAAAAGGCCATGCATGGAAGGAAAGTTAGGAGCTTTACGTGTTTTTGAAGCGTCTAGGGTCTAGATCTCAGTGTATATGCCTTAGTTTGGGTAATTTGGCTTGTGGACAAAAATCTAGGTCCTAAAGAGTTAGGGTCCAAGTTAAATCCATTATATAAGGGCATTGGCTGGTAAAGTTGCAATCTTTGTCCTTAAAAGGGCATTTTCGGTGTACATGTGACGTTTGGAGCTTAGATCTGGAGAATAGGGGCTCAAACCATTAAGATGTAGCATCAGACAGATGAACTCGATGAGTTAGTTCAGTTTGTCCAAATTATGTGAAGAACAGAACTCGATGAGTTTGTAGGAGGACTCGTTGAGTTGACTCATTTTATAATGACAACAAGTAGCATGGAAACTCAGTGAGCCGGGGAGTGACTAGATGAGTTGAAGCAACTTAGGGTTGAATTTGAATTTGATTGGACTTTGACTTTGACCATGACTTTGACTTTGATGAAGGTTGACCCATGAAGGGGTTTTGAGTATGGAATGGTATCTAAGAATATTGTTATATATAGGGTGTGACTAGAGTTGGTGGCGAAGCAGAGACACTTTCGCTATTCACACGATATCAAGGTGAGTTTTTCACTAGTAGGACGGGTCAAAGGCACGAAGGCTGGCCCGTATATGTATGATTAGTAGCCAAGTACGGGCGCGGCCCGTATCTCCTAGTTAGCTCAGTATGGGCAGGGCCCATATCTCATAGCATTATTTAAGTATGGATATATGATTGATTGATAGATTTAGTTATAGTTGTTTTCTGTGTGATACTTGTATGTATGTTTAGTAGCTGAGTGTGGGCGGGGCCCGTATCTTATAGTTAGCAGAGTGTGGGCGGGGCCCGTATCTTCTAGTTAGCTGAATGTGGGTGGGGCCCGTATCTTCTATTTAGCTGAGTGTGCGTGGGGCCTGTACCTCCGTGATTGTGGGCGGGGCCTGCATCTCCTAGTTTCATGTTATGTGTATGGTATGTGGTATTTTGGGGAGACTCACTAAGCTTCATGCTTATAGTTTTCAGTTTTGGTTTCAGGTACTTCCAGTAGAAAGGGGAAGAGCTCAGGATGATTGCAGTGCACACGTCATGTTGTTAGCCTGGGATTGTTACTCTGATATTTTGATATGTTTTGAGATGGATATACTATTTTGATATTTTGAGATATTATGATTTATGTTTTGAAAAATTATTTTCAGTAATTATGGTTTAATTAATGTTTTTAAAATGAAAATTTTGGACTGTATTTTTGGGGTGTTTCAAGTTGGTATCAGAGCCTTGGTTTCAGGGATTCGGGCACTCTCGGGTGTGTCAGTACTCAAACTGAGGACTTGGTGTGAAAATTTAAAAAATAAAATCATTTTTACAAAAGATTTTTAAAAAGAGAAAAAGGGTGTGGTGCATGCAATCAACTGAGCTCAACTAATTACTCCCAAATTACTTATACAAGTTTATGTTATGATATGTTTATGAGATCTGCAAGCTAGATTAGGGCTAAGGATCTAGGAGGATGCCTTATGTGCCTGTTATATGTGTATGAGCTTTATGAACTGCATGCTAGTACTGATTAGTCAGTGATATGATAGCCTGAGTAGAATATGCTTGATTATGTTTACTCAATGCTCGAATGCTTCTTGCTTTGTGCTTTTAAGAGTTCTAGTTATCTTTTACCAACTAGTAAACGAATACGCTAAGTTACATATTGCAAGGACTAAATAATTTCAGAAGGTGAGGTTTCACCTTATTTTGCAACTCTCATTTGAGTCAAACCGTTGTTGGGTAGGACCTCTCATTCGAAGAATTATCTGGTCTTAGTGATATGTAATGGTATTCGTGAGCTAGTTATGGGGAGATAACATGGAATTCTTATGCAACAGATGGCAGAGAGTGGATTGGTGATTACCCTAGGGCAAGCCTAGGATGAGATTAGCGTGTGAAGCAGTAGTAGTAGAAAAGCAGTTCTTGAGGAAAGTACGAATAGATATGGAAGGTCGTATGGGCCCGTACTACTGAAAGCAAAGGATTTGTACTCAAATCAAGGAGGGCTAAGATGAATCAAGGAAACTTGTAGTGTGTGTGATCCCTCGAGTATGATGAGTTTTCTGATGATTTTTATGATGTATTTTTCAGTATGGTGACACTACGCACTATACCAGTTAGTTGTTCAGGAGCTGGTGAGGGATCGGGCTCGGGCTCTAGAGCCGGACAACTAGATGAGTAGATGAGAGAGTTCAATTCATACAAGGTCTTGCGCAATATTATCGATCCGACTCATGTGATCTTTGGTACGATCAAGGAGGGTATCCTGGAGCTTTTGGATGAGATATTAAGTGCATTCCACACTAAGGTGGCGGCCATGATGGGGTCGCGCACGCTGAATTTCAGGGAGTTCAGAGCTTGTGAGGCTCCCTACTACCATGGGGATAGAGACCCCATTGCTAGCAGTAAGTGGTTGGTAGATGTCGCCAATGCTTTTCGCACCAGTAGATGTTCCAAGGGGGACAAGGTCCAACTTGCTTTCTGCCTCATAAGGACAGGACGTGAGATTAGTGGGGGGAGGTTGGACGAGCCATTAGGGATGATATAGTTTCAGATGCAATGATTTGGAGTGACTTCTCGGCCAGGTTCAGGGTCGATTTTTCACCTGTGATTTAGGTGTAACAGCGTGCTAGGGATTTCCAGGATCTCCAATAGACGACTGAGACAATGGCGAAGATCACCACCAATTTCAGGGAGAGGGCCCTTCTCATTCCGCAGTATGTGGCAAACGAGGAAATGAAAAAGGCCCAGTATCATGAGATGTTGAGGAGCGTGTTAAATCAAAAAAGTGACCCTCTTGAACTTCAGCTACTGCAGCCTCCAAGCAATCGCAGTCAAGCCACTTCATCAACAATCAACAACCATAGTCTCTATCTTCCGCAGTCTCTATCTAGATTATGTTACTTTGTCTTTTTTGAAATACACTCTATTGTCCAGTATGCCTTGCATGGATACTCTTAGAGTTGTAATCTAGCAATCTTTATGAGTCTCTATAAATAGAGCTCATTCTCATGTAATCAAAAAGAGAGTAAGAAGTGTATTGCATCTAATTCTAATACATATCTCTGAAGTTATCTTTCTATCTTACTTATTCACTTTTCTTACTCTCATAATCAATCACAATCTCTCTTCGGAGCAAGTCCTTTGTGACTTAATCACTATGTTTGATCTCACTTATTAACTTGGCTTGAATGCATTCCTCGTTATGAATCAGCTTAAGTGTATACTTGATATAACAATTTGTCATTTACATTTCTTTACTTTTCCGCAACTAACTCTCTAACATCTAACTCTAAATATTATTGTTGAGCTTTTAGATCCTTCAAGATTAACAATTCCGCAATATACTTGGTCTAAAGTTTGTTCAAGCGTATCTCAAAGTTTTTCTCTCAACAATTGGTATCAGAGCCATAGTGGTTGCTTTTTGAAAATTAGAACTCTGATTTTTCAAAGAGCCTTCTATACCACTGAAGCTCATTTCTAAAACAAAAAAAAAAAAACAAAAAAAAACTTCAAAACATGGCACAATCGTTATCTCTGAATGTTTCCAACAGTATTGGTGGTTCTAGTCGATCCCCAATACTGGTTGCAAACGAATATCATCATTGGTCACAAAGAATGGAAAGATACTGAAGAAGACTTGGTAGAGATGTATAGCGATCCGTAGAAGAAGGACCACATGTTCCAGTCCTTACACCAGTTCAAAATGACGGAGCTACAACAAGACTAGGAGGAGGTCAACCAGCTATGAGTCGTCCCACCAAGGATGATCTTGATAAAATGGAAAATGATGTTGTTGCTTTTTATGAAATATCCTGTGGAGTTGCTCCTGACAACTTCGATATTATCATAAACTGGAAATCAGCAAAAGAGATATGGGATGTTCTCAAGAATCTGTACGAAGGCTCAGAGCAAGCTCAAGACAAGAAGCTCACAACTGCACTCAATGAGTTCAACAACTTCAAAGCTCACACCGGTGAAAGTTTGGAAGACTCCTTCAAAAGATTCAACCTGATTGTCACCAAGTTATCCAATGCGGGCACCATCCGCAGTAACCATGAAAAAAATATTCAGTTCCTTATTGGCTTGGGAAGACATTGGACTACGACCAAAATAATAGTCCAAGGTGATAGAAAGATTCATTCCTTGTCGCTCTACAAACTCTATGGGGAACTTCAAGCACAGGAATCCACCGTACTCAAAGACTGTGTTGACTTCGAAGGACCTCTTGCTCTCATAGCACAAACTCCACAAAACCAATCTTACACTCACTCATATGATATTTCACCGCAGTCATACGAAGCCGATTCAGAGTATGACGATGAAGAAGAATTTCAAAAGGCAATCGCTCTCGTCAGCAAACAATTCAATCGACTACCACCTCACTCCTTTCGCAAAAATCAACAATTCAACAAACCACCCTTCAATCGTAACTTCAAACGCACAAACAAATCACTCACATTATCCTAAAAATTCTCATCCACCACCGCAATCTCACAATACGCAACCTAAGGAAGCACCGCAGCCTACTCAAACCACTGACTCCGATACTCCCTCAGAAGACAAGACTGATGTTGTAGTTTGTCACAAATGCAACAAAGAGAATCCCTTTGCAAGAGATTGTAAGGCCAATGTAGTTAAAGAGAAAGCATTCTACCTTAGAATGGCTCAAGATCTGGAAGAAAAGGAGAAATCAAGGGCATACGTAGCCCATGTCAAAAGAGATCACCAAGTCTGGTCATCCGGAGATGAAGATGAAGCCATCAACAATGTTAATGGCAAAGGGAAAATCTGCATGTTGGCTACTGCGGATGATGATGGGTCTATAAAAATGAACAAAAACTACTGGTACATGGCAAAGGATGGAACTCTAAGCATCGTTGAACAGGTAAAAATCATGATCCAAACTCTAAATTATAGCATGCATGATTCTCAACCTTACATAGATAATCTTAATGACACATGTACTGCCGTCCTTACAGACTATAACAAAGCATTAGATGAGAAGAACATTGCGTCCCAGGAGATGTTCCATGTGAGAGGACGACTAGATAACAAAAGACTCAAAGTGGCTATGTTAGAAAGAGATTTAGAGTTAGAAAAAGTTGCAAGAATGTTGAGTGAAACTCAATTAGAGATAGCTTTGAACCAGAGAGATTTAGCTCATAGTGAAAATGTACGTTTAAATCTTTTAATCGAAAAATTGTTCAATGAAAGTGAAGCTATTGAAAATTTGGTAAATAATGGAACCGTGGACAATACATATAATTGGGGTTGGTCGAATGGATATCCTACCGCAATGGATTCCTCACCCCGGTTCAACAAAGATAGACTATATGTCCCTCCAGACCGAGAATTTCATTTCCCAGTCAATGACAAGACTTTTCCCGAAGATATCAAAACTCACTTCGGTAGACTGCACAATCTAAGCAACAATTGTGTCATTAAGGAAATTGTGCCTGAGGTTTCGGGTCACACATGTGATCAAACTCCTATCAGTGGCACTACTTTCCCAAGTTCTCACAACTCATCCGTAGTCGATGAAGAAATTGTCATTGAGGACACCGAAGTCTCTAGAGACTTTCCATCTCTGTCCTCAGATAGCAGTGTCCTTTACTGTAGTCAAAAGTCTCACATGGGTCCCACTGAAGTCCCAACTAAGACATACTCTGCGGTAGTAAAGTCATCCTTACCGCAGTCTTCAAACAAAAGTTATGCCACTCTTCAAACGATTTATGATGAATTACCCATAGAAAATTTTGAAGTGGGTCAATGTTCCCAAATCCTAGAATCCTCAAGTTTTGATAAATCAAGCCCACATTTTCACAAAATTTCAAACGATTCTAGGAAACCGCAGTTGAATAATAGAGACTGCGGTTCGCCAAAATCCTTAGCTAAAAAGGCTTTCAAAGAAGAAATTCGCTCCCGAGGCACAAATAGACAAATGTTTTCAAAAAACAAAAGGCATATTAGATCTCAAAAATCCAAAAGTCCAGAAAAATTTGTTTTCTCTCACTATTTCTCAAAAGACCCTACCACCAAGAAAACATCCAAAAGGGAATGTACAGTTTCAACAGTCATTCGTAAGTCATCTGGCATGACTCAAAAGAGTTCAAAGTCTTTTCAAAATGGTGTTTTTCAAATCTATTTCTCAGATGATCCAAAATGGAAAGGTGTTTTACCCACTCCAACACATTAAAAGTCACGTCAAAATTTTCACAAATGGAAGGGTATTTTACCAAATCCAACAAAAAAAGACACAAATATCTACACGTGCTAAACCTATTTCAAAAAAAAACTTTTCAGAAAAATGACAACACTCATGTCAGATCTTTTCAACCTCGGTCTAGTCAAAAGCGAAACAACTCTTCCTTTAGATCGCTGACCAAACATGGTGTCAGAACAAATGACAAAATCTCAACCTGTGCGTGTTGGTGTAGTTGCAAAAATCAGAAACCTCGTAGTTTTACAAAAACACACAACACTCCAAAATTTCACAAACACCCAGGACTAGGTTTAAAAGTTAACACGAAACCAGTCCCTGCAACCTCGGTCCATGCATCATTCAGAAACTCACCTGTTGTTCCAGGCTCCAAACTAGTTTGGATGCCTAAACTAACTGTATAATTCTTAGGCTTTGTGCAAGGAGGAACAAGAAGATGAATGGTTAATTGACAGTTCCTGCTCCTTGCACATGACCGGAAGGTTAGAATACCTTCGAGATTTCAGGCCTATATGCAATGGTGGAAATGTTATATTCGGCAACAATACGAATAGAATCATCCGAGGTACGGTGTACTCACTACGGGGAACTTCTCAATTCAGAAGGTTGCTTATGTAGAAAGCATTAAACACAATCTCATCAGTGTTGGCCAACTATGTAAGGCATGCCATCGAGTTGAGTTTGATGATCAATTCTGTTACGTTATGACAAGTAATAGGAGCACCTGCTTGATCAAGTCATGATCCGAGGGTACCATGTATCCTATGGATGTCTCTCTCATCATTGGAAAACCGCAGCTGTGCTTCCTCTCCAAAGCTGTATCCGAAGTCAGCTAGTTATGGCACCGCAAGCTCGCTCATCTCAACTTCCGATACATCAACACTTTGGTTACTGGAGAGTTGGTCAGAGGACTACCTATTCTCAAGTTCAGCAATGACACTCTATGTCCTACTTGTGAATGTGGTAAGCAGTCCAAAGCAAGTCACCCCATGGTGCTTGACTCTTCAATATCTCAACCACTTGAGCTTCTGCACATTGATCTTTGCGGTCCATCAACCGTAGCTAGATCAAATCCGAAACACCGCATATTCTCATCAACTTCATCAAAGAGATAGAACTCCAGATCAAGCTGCCTGTAAGACGCATCCGTAGAGATAATGGAACCGAATTCACTAACCATCCACTCAATAGCTTCTTGGTGTCCAAAGGTATCAATCACAACTTTTCAGCTCCTTATACACCCCAACAAAATGGTGTAGTAGAGAGAAGGAACCGTACACTAGTCGAAGCAGCCAGATCCATGCTCAACTTCGCACACCTTCCTCTTTACTTTTGGGCTGAAGCTGTAGCAACCACATGCTTTGTTCAAAACTGAAAAATTATGTGCAAACGCCTCAATAAAGCACCATATGAGGGTCTTAACAACCGTAAACCAAATGTTCGTTTTTTTTTCATATCTTTGGGTGTAGATGTTTTGTGATCAACAACAGAGATCAGCTTAACAAATTTGCACCGAAGTCTGATGAAGGCATTTTTCTTGGCTACTCTACGAAAAAGGTTGCTTACCGGGTTCTCATCAGACATACGAGGCTAATCAATGAAAGCTTCGATCTGAAATTTGATGATTCTTACATCCGCAACGCCCCTCCATCCACTGAAACTACCGCCATCATGGAAAGTGACATTCCTTCTTCTTCAGGTCCTTTAAATCTAGTTGAAGTCAATTATGACGATCTCTTTGACCCTGTTGAAACGGTGAAACTATCCGAAGTTCTTGTGTCACCGACCACTCAACAACAACACACTGATGTAGCATCTCTCCATACTTTTACCTCTCTGATTGAGGGGAAAAGCTCTACTCCGGATCAAGCAACAACCATCGAGGTTCCAATACTTGATGATGATCACGCTCCTCTCCTCAGAAAATCATTACCATCAAACGTATCTTCAGATTCGGATGATGAAATCATAGAGAACATTGACACTCGAACCAATTCAAGGATCATTACTCTTCCACCAGCAGTCCAGGGGGAACCTTCTTAGGTTCCAGAGGAACTCCCATCACCAATCCATGGGGAACCTCTCCAAACTGCTCAAGAAAAGTTCATTCTTGCTCCAATAAGCCAAAATGACTCTGCAGGATGTTCTCAAATCCAGGGGGAACTGCCATCACCAACCACAGAAACTTATGATATTGAAGACATTCCTTCTACCGCAGCCGCTGATCATCTGATGCCTCGTCTACACGTATGGACGAAGGACCACCCACCAGGTCAAATTATTGGCAATCCATCCGCAGGTATCCAGACTAGTTCGGCCAAGGACTTATCTGATCATTGTCACTACGCAACATTTATGTCCACAGTCGAGCCACGATCGATCAAAGAAGCATTATTGGAACCTGATTGGAATTCTGCAATGCAAGAAGAATTGGAAGAATTCAAAAGAAACAATGTGTGGCAACTCGTTCCCATACCGCAAGGTCATATTATTATTGGAACAAGATGGGTGTTCAAGAACAAGCTAGATGAATCTGGTGCGGTTATCAGAAATAAGGTAAGACTGGTTGCAAAGGGGTACAGTCAACTGGAAGGTGTTGAATACGATGAAACATATGCTCCGGTGGCAAGAATGGAAGCCATCCGAATCTTTTTAGCATATGCTGCCCACAAAAACTTCAAGGTACACCAAATGGACGTTAAGAGTGCTTTTCTTAATGGGGAATTGAAAAAAGAGGTTTATCTTCAGCAACCTCCTGGCTTTGAAAGTATTGAATTCCCTGACCACTGCTACAAGCTTCAAAAGGCAGTCTACGGTCTGAAGCAAGACCCTAGAGCTTGGTATGAGACTCTTTCTGAATTCTTAGTGTCTTCAGGCTAAAACAGAGGAATGATTGATCCCACGCTATTTAGAAAAAGCAAATGGTGACCACCATATGCTTGTACAAATATACGTGGATGATATCATCTTCGGATCGACTGATTAAGAAATGGTGGATGAATTTGCTAAGCTCATGACAAACAAATTTCAAATGAGCATGAATAGAGAAATTAATTTCTTTCTAGGTCTTCAAATCAAACAAATTCAGCAAAGGATATTCATTCATCAAGAGAAATACACCACTGAACTATTGAAGAAATACTCTATGGATAACTGCTCCTCGGCTAAGGTCCCTATGGCCTTCGGATATAAGATCTCTGCTGATCCTAATGGCAAATCTGTGGATCACAAGACTTATAGAGGCATCATTGGCTCTCTAATGTACCTCACCGTAAGCCGACCAGACATTGTCTTTGCTATTGGTGTATGTGCAAGGTACCAGGCTGACCCAAAAGTATCACATATGACCGCAGCTAAACAAATTCTCCGGGACCTGAAAGGAAGAAAATCTCTTGGTCTATGGTACCCCGCATGCAATGATTTCAGTCTGCAAGCATTTACCGATGCGGATCATGCCGGATGCAATCTTTATCGAAAAAGTACATCTGTTGGTTGTCAATTTTTGGGAGGTAGACTCGTCAGCTGGTCCTCAAGAAAACAAAGTTGTGTTTCATTGTCTACCGTAGAAACTAAATATGTGGCCGCAGCCAGCTGTTGTTCTTAAGTTCTATGGATGAAGACACAACTGTTAGACTACGGATACAGAATGATGCGGATACCAATCTACTGTGATTCTGAAAGTGCCATAGCAATATCTCATAATCCTATTCAACACTCCAAGACGAAACACATTGAACTACGGTATCACTTCATCAAAGACCACATTCTGAAAGGTAACATCGAAATCATCTTTGTTCCTACTCATGAAGAGATTGCTGATGTATTTACAAAAGCACTTGACTCTACCAAACTCAATGCCTTCTTACAAATGTTAGGAATGATGAATCCGGACCCTCAATTCTTCTTGAATTAATAGGTACCGCAGACCATTCTTGGTCTCCATTGCGGTCCTAACTGAAAGTCATTTATCATAGATGGTTTTGGTATATCTTGTGTACCGCAGTCTATGTACCGCAACCATATATTATATCTACCTTTCACGGGTCATTCTTTCTTGTTATTACTAACTTCTTGTACAAGTGCTCTTCTCAGTTTCTCCCAATACAGTCATCCGCAATGACAAAGAAGCCATCTGCAATGATGTGTCCATCCGCAGTCACATAAATTGATTTTCAGACTGTTCATTCTTTTTCAAAAAACAAAAAAAAATAGTGTTCTATTGAATGATCATTCATTAAAGAAAACATTAAATAGAAACATTCATTTGAGATACCGTCTCATTATTTTTCTCTAAACCTCGTGTCAGACCTATTTTAGGTATGATCACAAAATAAAGATTTTCCAAATCAAATCCTTTTAATCTGTCTTTTCATATTACCCCTAAACCATCACATCCGTTACAACTTCCCCTTTATCCAACGGATTAATCTCTCCCCCACCACATGTTCTCAAGACGTGATACAAAATCTGACATTTCATTAAATGCAGAGTCCCTTTTCTGATTAATCCCAAATTCATTTTTTATCCCTCATTTGTCAATATGTGGCTAAGATTAAAGATGCTAATTCAAAGGATAAACCCAAACTTTTTACCCAATTTCACCCAATTTCTTTTAGGTCAAAAGAAGAAAAAAACATTTCCCGCTCCATTAAGCCACTATAAAACCCTTTTGTTCTCCACAAAGAAACATTTACGCTCTCAAAACCTTTAATCCTTTCCTGCATTGTTCGAAGCTCTCTCAAACTCAACAATGGTGAAATTCGGTGTGTCAAAGAAACAATCCAAAGCTTCTAGATCAGTGAACCCAACTGGTTCAGACTCTCCTACAATTGCTTCAAGCAATATCAGAGCTATCTTCGAAGAACAACCTTATTACAATGCTCCCACCAAACTCATAATCAAGTTCTTGAAAAACCATCCCCTGTTTGGTCCATTTGATTCTTTCACAGACGTTGTTCCCATTTCAACCCTCTACAAATGTGCCTTTTCCGTCTATCGCCCAATCGATAACCCCCAAGAAGTCCATCTAAACCTAATAAATGATTCTTTGGTCATTCTGTCCAATGAAAATTCCTCAACGCCATTAACCTTCTTGTTCATCCCTCCATTAAATTTTTCACTCCATCAATGGCGGACATCACTTCGGCACTCTATCAGATGGGTTCTCAGAAAAAGATCAAAGGCATTGGTGAATTCAAGAAGAACCAATTGCTTGCAGTCTGGCAGTTTGTGTGCCACTTTATCATCCACAGTCTATCCGACAGAACTGGAGGCACTGACAACATGGGTCTTAAACTACTGGAACTGGTTTGGAGCATCTTCACAGGCCACGACATAAACTACGGATAGATCCTTTGGGATGACTTTCTACAATACATTCCCACAGAGAGCCCAAGGCAGAACCCAACTGAACTTACCTTTGCTAGGTTCTGGTCTCTCTGCATTTCTTACTTACATGCGGATGCAGGGATAGACATGGGTGGTGACATCAATTTCTTCGTCACCAAGGATCTAAAAAGGTACAATTCTTCTTCCGATCAAACAATCTTTGGTCCAATCCGCAAACTCCCTACCCATATTCTTTCTACTCTTGGTCTTGAGACTGCTGATGTCTCAGACCACATTGAGGCTACAGAAGGTATTGAACCATACCTTCCTACCCCTCCTCTTCCATCCGCAATCATAAACCCTGAAGGTACCGCAGTCCCTTCCTCTATAACTCTCTCCAATGTCTCTCATTCCCAAAGACGTAAACATAAAGTTTCAACTCTTCATGGCCCCCGCAACACAAAGAAATCTGGAACTCCTAAACAGGATGCTTCCAAACCCTCCAAACCTTCAAAGAAAAGAAAAACACCACCCGCAATCATCACTGTGGAACCAAGTCATCATGACTCCATCAGTGATTCTGAAGAGGACAACCAACCCATATCAATCCTCAAGAAACGTAAAACTGATCCCTCTAGCCAAATGCATGAACGGACTGATACCTCAGCCTCTCTACAGGCTCCGGTAGTCCTTGGGATGCCTGCACATCCATTCAAAACCACTATCTTTTTCCTTTTAGACTCAGAAAGTGAGTCTGATTCGCAGCAAAGAGGAGACTCCCCCCCGGTACATTCCCAAAGGGATAATACTGGTTCTTGCCGTAAAGTCTCCAAGGCTTCCCGACTGCATATCTTTTCACCTGAGGAGTTGAAATCCATCCTATTGAATGTCACCCAAACACATCAAACACATTCCCAACCACAGGGCACTTCTTCCGCCCATGCTAGAACTGAGCCGAGGCCAAACTTGACCACAGGTCAAGGAGACCAAGGAAGCTCAGGAAATCCTACTCTGCTTTCATTAGAAACAGGTGGTTTAGGCACGGTGAGCACAAATGTGCAAGGATCCGTGAACCCAAGGGACACCTTGGTGCATTTACAAGGAATTGACGGTGAAAACTCTAGTGATTCTTGGAGCAAGTATCAACCCTCAAATGAGGCCAAAGCAAAGAAGTATGCCGCTTTTCATAGGGAATTCCAAGCTCGTAAGGATCAGCAAATCAAACAACAACAGCTGAAGGAACAAGAGATACAAGCTGTGGCTAAGTATTGGGCAGATGTCATTAATAATGCCAATACCGTAGCCACCATCCTTAAAGTTCATGATTGGATGACACAAATGGTTGAAACATTCAACAAAACTCAGGAAGCCACTGCTGACCAACATGTCTCCAAAACTCCCCCCACTCCCACTGCTGAAGGTTCACAAGATGAAGGACCAGATATCGAAGTGAGTTCTGATCCCATCTTTGGTTTTGATGATGCTGAACTTCAAGAGGTAAACAAACCCTCTCCTTCTGATGACGACCTAATGATGTTTGATGAAGACGAAGAATCCAGTGGTTCTCATCACTCAACTTCTAAGCCCAAGGAGAAGAAGAAGTAGAAGAAGAATGCAGTAACCAGGAAGGAATTCTTAAGTCTTCAGGCCAAGGTCGATTAAATCCTGGCTACGGTCAAGCCAACTCAACCGCAACCAGAAGATATCCCTGGACCACAGTCCTTGATGGAAAGGATTGAACGCCTGGAAACGCATGAGAGAATGGATACGGAGCGTATCTTTCTAAAGGTCGAAATGGGGATCCGGTCTCTTGACAATAATCGTCAAGCTGACCACAAAGAATTTATGGCTGCTGCGGAACGCCTCATCTATGAGGTTACCGCAATCAAGACAGATCTCCAAGCAACCATTGCGGATCAAGCCTCCCATTCTGAAAAGTTGATTGCTGAGACTCACACTGCTTATGAGTCCGCAATCTCTGTTCTTCAAACTACAATCAACCGACTGCAGCGATCTTTGTCTGCCAACTTCCATGGTCCTGAAATCCTTCACCTCACCAAGGAGATCCATAGGCTAATCTTCAACCCCTCCACCCCAAATAATCAACAACTAGCTGAAGCCCTCAAAGCTCAATTCCAAGAGGTGTTTGCCAAGGTTGATGTCCTTCATCAATGGCTTGAGGAGGCTCCGGGTCTGAACTCATCAAGAGGGGGAAGTGAAGAAGAAGTACATCATTCCAACCAATCCATTTCACAACATCAAACTCTCCCTATCACTACTGAAAAAATTCCCACACCACAACCTTCACCGTAACCATCTCATCACACTACACCTCACAACTCTCCACTTCAAGTAGAAAACACTCTAGAAAAACCAGAGACTCCCCCTCACTTCAAAAACCTTGCGGAGTATATGTCTTCTCCGAGTTCAAATGACTCACCTGCCACTGCCCAAAGGAAAAGATATTGGAAGGTAGCCAAACTCGCTGAAGAAGTATGGAGATTATGCGGATTTGACATTATCATGGATGAGTCCTTGATGAATTCTTAGGTCAATCCCCATCGAAGACTGCTTGATGATGACTACATTCCACACCTCACCTATGCGGACCCCCTTTAGATGGATACTGGGATGTTCCAATCGCTCCCAATGCCAGATACTTCACTGTATTTGAGCAGTTCGACCACAGCCTTCCAGACGCCAAAAGACTGCCAATGGAATTTGAGAGACTTAGTTAATTCTATGCTAAGCATGTCTCTCCCGTTGAAAACATATAGTCTAATGATAGACCATCCGCAATCAAGAACTACAAAATCCGGAAGTTTATGAAGGCTGAATTCATCCAGTACACTCTGACCAGAAGGGAACACGATTACATCCGCACCCAGGCTGATTTTCCTTGTATGAACCCTGAAGAAATCTTTCCCATCGCTAAGGTGTTTCAACACAAGTATGAGAAGCACCCGAAGATGAAGATTTCACTAGAAAGGGCTAATACCTTTCTGAAGGAAACAGTTTGTGATTTTGCCAAGATCGACATAGATATTCACCCCACCATTCCCAAGATAGTCGATCTGCCACCACTTGACCCCGCACCGATGCCTACTGAAGGCTATGAAGAAAGATCCTTAGGTGCAACCAACTATCCTGAACATGGAGTCATTTTCAAGAGGAAGACTGATAATGTCAAATACTTCATTCCTGTGACTTCCATGCATCATCTCACCAGGAAGCAACTTGACATATGCCGAAACGCAGTTGAAAAATCCAAGCACACCACTGTAGAGGTCAAGTTCGAGATCCTTAGAAGAATCAACTGGTTGGAGAACACCAGGAAGTTTTGGTGGATCCTGATCAAGTTCCTTAAACTTGATAGCTGATCAAAAGTTAAAGATGATGGGTTTTGAGCATTCTAACACTTCCTAAGTGTACATGCAACCCTAATAACCTTGGATCTATGTTTGTCTAATTATCATGCTAAGTTGAATTCCAAGGCTATATTCCTATCTAGCATACATGGGGAACAATTTTAACTTGAATAATAGATAGAATAACTTACCTTGTTGTTGCTTGCGTTCCTTGAAACCTTGTGAGCCTAGCACCCCAAGTGTGATGCCTCAAATGCTTCACACAACACCAAATGCTCTTGGAAAGACTCTTGAGATAATACACACTTCTTAAAATCGGCCAAGCCCTCTAGTTTCTTAGTGTAGCCGATTTTGGTGGAGAATATGATTCTTATATAGTGTTGACACATCTAGGGTTACACCATGTAAACCCTAATGTGTCATGACTCTTCATTTCCATGACCCATGGGTTTGTAACTCCCATGGAGCATCCATGGAGCATCCTATGGGTAGAACCCAACTTGATAATCCATGGAGCCTCTTAGCCCACTATACAAGATATGGATGATTTACATAATCAACCCATATATTTAATTAGTTCTCTTTTGACCACTTAATTAATTCTAAATTAATTATTGATCAAACTAATCAAATAATATTATTAATATATTAGAAATTATAATATATTAATAATCTCCAAGTGTTATTTCTCTCATTTAGTCTATCCAATTGCATGGTGCCATGCAACCCAAATGGACCATGCCGGGTCGGGTCAAGTACATACCAGAAATAGTTATGGACTTAGACACCTTATCCAACAAAAGAGGTCACTTAGGGGGAAATTGTTAAATCAAAAAAGTGACCCTCTTGAACTTCAGCTACCGCAACCTCCAAGCCACCGTAGTCAAGCCACTTCATCAGCAATCAACAACCGCAGTCTCTATCTTCCGCATTTCTATCTAGATTACGTTACTTTGTCTTTTCTGAAATACACTCTATTGTACAGTATGCCTTGCATGGTTACTCTTAGAGTTGTAATCTAGTGATCTTTATGAGTCTCTATAAATAGAGCTCATTCTCATGTAATCAAAAAAAGAGTAAGAAGTGTATCGCATCTACTTCTAATACACATCTCTGAAGTTATCTTTCTATCTTACTTATTCACTTTTCTTACTCTCATAATCAATCACAATCTCTCTTCGTAGCAAGTCCTTTGTGAGTTAATCACTAAGTTTTATCTCACTTATTAACTTGGCTTGAATGCATTCCTCGTTATGAATCAGCTTAAGTGTATACTTGATATAATAATTGTTGTCATTTACATTTCTTTACTTTTCTGCAACTAACTCTCTAGCATCTAACTCTAAATATTATTGTTGAGCTTTTAGATCCTTCGAGATTAACTATTCCGCAATATACTTGTTCTAACGTTTGTTCAAGTATGTCTCAAAGTTTTTCTCTCAATAGGGCGACATCAGAAAGTTTGTGAGTCACTCCAGTTGTAGGACGCTGGAGGATATGATAGCGAGGGCTCTTTAGAGATGGAGAGGAAGAGGAAGCCAGAGGCGGTGTCTAGCGTGGAGGACTCGGGCAAAAAGCCCAAACTAGATTTCAAAGGGAAGAGCCAACAGGGTCGAGGCCGTTGCGACAAGTGTGGTAGGATGCACGAGGGGACGTTCAGGGCGGGTAGTTCAGGCTGCTTCAAGTGAGGTTGGACTTGGCATGTGAGCAGGGATTATATTGCTACCATCACAACCATAGTATCTGATCTGACTTGCTTTCAATACAATTAGAGGGGCCACAAGAGGTCCTGGTGTCCGAGTTTAGCAGCAGCAGGACAGGTGGCGACACCCGCTCCTGTTATGTTGAGGATTTAAGACGGTAGGCAGGGCCATATAGAGGTGCCAGTGACGAAGAGCAGAGCCTTCCAGTTGACAGCAGAGGAGGCACGTGCAACTCCTGATGTCGTTATGGGTATGTATCTTCTCCTTATCTATCTATTTATATTTATTGTTGTCATGTTTACGTGTTTTATTATAAGATCGTTCCTAGTGAACGATATATCTGCTCTGGTATTGTTCGATTCGGGGGCTATCCGATCTTTTTTGTCGCTCACGCTTAGCAAGAAATTTGTTGGAGCTCTGGGGGAGCTAGATTGTCCACTGGATGTAGAGATAGCAGATGATAGGACCATTAGGGTTGTGAGGGTTCATCGGGGATGTACGCTACGGTTGTTCGATGAGCAGTTTTCAGTAGATTTGGTTCCTATTCCCCTACGAGGGGATAAGGTCATCGTAGGTATGGATTGGCTGAGCCCCAATGGGGTAGTGATCGACTGCTAGCAGCAGCTAGTGAGAGTTCGGACTCCCAGTAGGGGAGAATTAGTGATTTAGGGAGAGAGGCCACAATGTAGACCGACTTTGTGTTTGGCAGCAAGGGCGATGTGCTACATTTAGCAAGGTTGCGCAGGTTATGTCGCCTATGTTATGGATACCCAAGATAAGGGTAAGGAGACAACATATGATGTACAAGTAGTACAAGAGTACCCAGATGTATTCCATAGGATCTACCTGGGGTATCTCCGGAGAGGTAGGTAGAGTTTAGGATTAACCTAGTTCCTGGTGTGGCTCCGATATCCAAGGCACCGTATCGGTTGGCTCCTCCCGAGATGCAGGAGTTATCTACACACCTGCAAGAGCTGTTAGACAAGGGATTTATCAGGCCGAGTAGTTCACCAAAGGGAGCCCCGATCTTGTTTGTGAAGAAGAAGGACGAGTCATATCGGATGTGTATAGATTACCGGAAGCTGGACAAGGTAACGGTGAAGAACTGTTATCCTCTCCCGAGAATTGATGATTTCTTTGACCTATTTCAAGGAGCATCACCAGATGTGAGTCAGGGACAACAAGGTACAGAAGAAAGCGTTTCGGACTCTCTATAGTCACTATGAGTTCGTGGTGATGTCGTTTGGGCTCACCAATGCTCCAACCGCGTTCATGGATCTCAAGACCGCGTGTGTAGACCAAGGCTGGATTGGTCCGTGATAGTTTTCATAGATGATATGTTAGTTTATTCCAAGACTGAAGAGAAGCACGAGGAGCACCTAAGGGATGTGCTAAAGAGTCTAAGGAGGGAGAGACTTTTCGCAATGCTCTCTAAGTGTGAGGTTTGGTTGCACGAGGTGTGGTTTCTAGGGCACCTTGTCAACCATAAGGGTATTTTGGTCGACCCGGCCAAGATAGAGGTCGTGATGCAGTGGGAGGTTTCGTGGTTTCCATCTGAGATTTGGAGTTTTCTTGGTCTGGCGGGTTATTATCAGAGATTTATCTAGGATATCTCCAATATTGTTGTTCCTTTAACCTGACAGACCAAGAAGTCGGTGACATTCCGATGGGGGCCTGAGCAGCGGGAAGCCTTCGAGACACTCAGACAACGGTTGTGTGAGGCACCGATTCTGACTTTTCCGGAGGGCATAGATGATTTTGTGTTTTACTATGATGCTTTGATCACAGGTATGGGTGTAGTGCTGATGTAGAGGGGTCATGTTATAGCATACGCTTCAAGGAAGTTGAAGCCACTCGAAGTGAACTATCTGACACATGCTTTAGAGTTGGGGGCTGTGGTTTTCGCCCTCAATATTTGGCGGCATTACCTCTTTGGAGTTTGTTGTACCATTTATGCGGTCCACAAGAGCTTGAGGTACCTCATGGATTAGCCAAATATGAACATGAGGCAACGTCAGTGGTTAGATATGGTGAAGGATTATGACTGTGAGATCCTTTACCACCCGATCAAGGCTAATGTGGTGGCTGATGCCCTGAGCCGCAAGATATCACTATGGATTTTATCACAAAGCTTCATAGGACCGCACGTGGATTAGATTCGATATGGGTAATCATGGATCAGTTGACCAAGAGCGCTCATTTCGTTCCGATTCAGGAGAGCATATCTGCTAAGAAGCTACCAGAGATTTATGTACGAGAGGTGGTGACACGTCATGGGGTACTTGTATCAGTTGTGTCAGGTCAAGATATGCGTTTTACTTCCAGATTATGGAAGCGGTTTCATGATGAGATGGGTACTTGTTTTCACTTCGGTACTGTTTTACATCTAAAACGAATGGGCAGAGCGAGAGGACGATTCAGACTCTCGACGACATGCTACGCGCATGTGTATTGGATTTTGGTGGCAGTTGGGATACGTATCTTCTGTTAATGGAATTTTCGTATAACAATAGTTACCACGCCAGCATAGATCGACCTCCATTTGAGATGCTCTATGGGAGGAAGTGTTGGACCCCAATCTGTTGGGGCGTGGTCGCACAGAGGGTCATGGAGAGTACTGAGGTGGTACTCAAGAACACTGAGAGGATCCAACAGGTCCAAAGCAGGCTCCAGACTGCTCATAGTCGGCAGAAAAGCTATGCCGACAAGCGTCGTTCAGACTTGGAGTTTCAGGTAGGCGACATGGTCCTCCTAAAGGTGTCACCTTGGAAGGGTGTCATCTGGTTCAGGAAGCGAGGCAAGCTGGTGTGACATCCCCAATTTCTCGGCCAGAAAAGACCTATTTAGTTTATACTTTTAAAATAAAATCAGAGTAATCTTTTAGAAGATGTTGCGAAATTTGTCACCCAAACAAAACATTTCTTACAGAAATATATATATTTTCATTATATATCAAAACCTCCGGATGGCATGTTCCGATACAGACCAAAAGCATAAATAGTACATTATAAGCCTTAAAACAGTTATTTACAACTACTGGCCTATAATCCAAAAATCTTTCTTTGCCGTCCAACTATGCTCTAGGTCCAATACCTATAATACAGAAAGTTAAGTGGGTCAGACTTGGGAGCCTGGTTAGCATATATGGTTTTCAACCTATAATAAATAAATTTATTAATTTCATCAAACAACAACAACCCGATTACCATTCCCGTTATCCTCACTTTACGTCCCTAAAACAACTATCACAATGGACCTAGCCAGTGTTCTAAAAGGCGCGCCATGGCGTGAGGCGTGTCTTCGTCATTACGAAAAGCTTCATAACGTTGCTGTTAGGCGTGACGTGTGGCAAGGTGTGATATGGTGCGCCATGGCGCGTTATGGCGTGCTATGGCGTGTGTTTTTTGTTTGCGACACAGTTTTTTGTTCTTTGTTATGTCTTTTCTAATCAGAGATACAGATATTGTGGTTTTTGTTAACTTTTTGTTATTAGTTATTGATCTAACACTTCTAAAAACTAGTTATATTTAATATAAATTTTTATTTATGTGGCAATATAATTTTTAAATTAATACAAAATCGCCGCCTTACATCACGCCTTGAAAAACGTCATGGCTCGCCATGGCTCGTTAAGCTTGAGGCTTGGCCGTGCCGCCACACCACGCCTCACGCCATTTAGAACCTTGGACCTAGATTAAGGATTTTCATCGGGGCGACAACACTTCTTTGGGGGTTTCCTAGCAATTTATGTCAAATAAGGCAACCATGTGGGGGATGGAGTACATCAAATGAACACCCAAGCTCATTAACACCTAAATGTTGCGAGCTTGCCAGCGTTCCACATGACTATCTAGAAAAGTCCGTGGTCGCCATCAATACTCCACTAGATGACTGGGTCACAATAACATCGAGGCCTCTCATCATTTTGTTTCATCACACATCAACTATCTACCCATGTTTTACCTAACATTTTTGTCGATAAAAATATATGTACAGTTTAAAACCTATATAAAACATTCCTTCAACATTCATCTCAAATAAACAAACAATATAATTAAACATAACACGTATTTTATAGAAAATACTTCATATCTATGTGTAAGATGAATGTGACTATACACTCACTTGCATTATAATAAAAACAATGAGCACGACTTGATAAAAGTGAGTGTTACACGTATATGTATACTAGTTGAAAACTCGGTGTCTAGCTTAATGATGAAAACTCTATATGTGATTATGAATCCATTTGACAGTTAGAGTATAGGTTGAAAGCTAATTTTATATGAAAGAAGTTTAAAGGATATTTCTAGTTGTTAAATAAATTAAAAAAGTAGCCGGTGGAAGCCAACAATCTCTAGCTGTTCTGAACAATCAGACGGACAAGACATGTTTTTCGATGGTATTGCGTGGGTGGTTGGTGTTCCTGTCAATACCGCATATACCACCCAACATGTATACCAAATCCATACTATGCTATCTAAGTACAATCTATTGAAGTATTATAATGCAACCAAAGCAGTACTATGTTATCTATATGGTGCTACGTTGAATTTTTGGCTAACATCCGATTGATGTAGCCACTGATCGGACTTATTACTACAACGTGGCATCTTATGTTGCATGTTTTGTGTATAACACGGTGCCCTAGATAAAGAAGGCAAAGACAAATAAAAAAGGAAATTTTCATTTATATCTTCATAAACTTTCATAATTACGTATATATCTTGTAAAGTTTTTAAACTACATATATATCATTATAAAACCTATAAAATTACATATAAATCCAAATAGTTAATTTAATCATATTTAATTTAATGAAATAATAAAAACACTATCTTTAAATTAAGTTATAACTAAATTACCAAAATACTTATTTGCAATCTCTTTTATAATCAATCATCTTATTCACAATATGGTTATCTAGATATAATCGATTAGAAAAACTCATTTATTGCATATTAAAATTGTTAAACAATATAATTTATCTCCTTTAATCGATTTACAAAACCTACAAATATTCTTTTTCTAAACAGTTTTGTTCCTCCTTTGCTTCCAGTAATAACTACTAAGGTAAATGATAGAAAAAATAATACCTTCAATGTGGGTTTCAATATTTTTTATGTTTCATAAAGTAAATAGGTGGAGAATAACAATGTAAGAAAAAAATAATATTGTAATATTACAAGTTAATTATATTTTTAATAAAAATATTAATTTAAATATCATGTTATTATATTTTTTTAATATATTAAATATGATTAATTAATTAAGTATTTAGATATATATGTAATTTTATAGGTTTTGTAAGGATATATATGTAATTTAAAATTTTACAAGAATATACACGTAATTATGAAATTTTATAAGAATATAGATGAAATTCTCAATGGAAAAAACACATAAAGAAACGCTAAAGTGATTAAGAGAAAACACATCTCTCTCTCTCTCTCTCTCACACACACACACAACGCAAATTTAGAAGAGGTACAATATGATTCAGACCTAAATGGGGGGAGACGATGCTGATTACATGACCTTTGTCGCCGCCAACACGATTGATGGCCATGAAGATGACTGAGACGATGCCGCCTAGGCTTGTTCTTTTGTTCTAATTGCAAGAAGATGTTTTAAAAAAACCATCAACATGGCTTGTTCTTTTGTTTCTATATATTGATGGTGTGGGTTAGCCACTGAAAAACCAACACAAAGAGGCCGAAACGCAAAAGTTAAGGGCTTTTATTTTTCACCCCTTTGATAAATTTTATAACTATGTTTATTTTTTTTTAAAATGATAGTCAATATACAATAACTACAAATATGTATTTACTTCCAATATTAGAATAAGTTAACAAGTTTAGAAAGTGGTCAAAGTTTAATGGGATTGACCATGAGTGGTACATTTCTTGGCAATGTGATCCCGAATTTCTCTCCCATGTCCAAATCTTGTGGTCTTATTTTTTCTTCAAGCTTCCAGTTAAACTTCTGAATCAAAGACCCCAACACTATATGCAACATTCTATGAGCAATATTCAATCCTGGGCATATTCTCCTCCCAGCACCAAACGGAATAAACTCGAAGTCTTGGCCTCTATAATCAATCTCGACTTCCATAAACCTTTCTGGCATGAATGCTTCCGGGTCTGACCAGACTTGCGGGTCCCGTCCCATCGCCCAAAGGTTACATAAGATTTGTGCATTTTTAGGCACGATGAAACCTTGTACTTCAACATTATCTATTGCTTCGTGAGGGATAAGAAAAGCGCCTGCAGGATGTAGCCGAAGAGTTTCTTTTATGATAGCTTGTAGGTAAGGGAGTTGAGAGATATCTTGTTCCTGAATTCTTCTGTTCTCGTTTTGCATTAATTTAAAAATCTTTGAACGAGCCAATTCCATTTTCTGAGGGTTACGAATAAGCTCAGCCATCGCCCATTCCAACGTACTTGATATTGTATCAGTTCCTGCTATAAATAAATCCTACAATAATTCTTCAATGATTAGTTATAATAGGCAATCTTTTGAACAAAGATTAACATAGGATGTGTTTGGATTTACTCACCAAAAGCAAATGTTTAATTTCATTTCGACTAAATACGAATTCATCTTTCATGTTGAGGTTGAGAAGCATGTCCAATACATCGTTGTTTGTTGAGGAATTTGACCTTCTTTGCAACCGTTCGTCAATGATCGTGTCGAAAATAGTCAATAATTTTTTTCCATAATGATAAACCCTTCGTCCTAGTCCTTGCGGATCAAATGGTCTAAGTATTGGAAAAAAGTCCACAAGATTCGGCTTCCCACAAACTTCCATCAAAGCCCATACCGCATCCTTGAATTCTTGTGAAGACACAGAATCATATTGTGCTAAATCCAATGAGAACATGTAGTTGGAGAAAACGTTGAGAGTTGTCGTAAATGCCACTGCACCTACGTTCACAACAGTTCCATTTGTACAGCATCGATCAATATGATCAAGAAGTTCTCCTATCTTTAACCATAAAAAAATGTCAAATTGGTCAAACGCAAATCCTTAGATATATAAATTTGAAAGAAAGCAAATCTACGTGTACCTTCTTTTCACGTAAAAGTTTGCTAGCATCTAGAGATTGAACGGAGAAAAAATATTCTTTAGTTATCCTCCGTAGTCTTCTCCACTGATCTCCGGCGGGCAGCCATACTATGGACGACTTATTGTGGTCCACCATTCTGGCGGTTTCAGGGACTGAGCGACCAGAGAATGATCGGTCATGTTTGTGAAAAAATTCTCTTGCCATGTCCGCTGATGAAACAACTATTGTTGTTTTGGTTCCAAGCTTAAGCGACATTAACGGGCCATAACGTTTGGAGAGTGTGGAAAGTGTCTGGTAGGGTTTGTCACCAAGTATTAAGAGGTTTCCGATAATTGGAAAAGGGTGAGGTCCAGGCGGAAGACGTCGGGAGTTGTGGAGGCTAGTGATGATGACGGCATAGATGAATATTGAAAGGCAAGATAGTGAGAGAAACAAGGATAGATAGTCCATCCGTTTGTGTGGGAGTTTTAGTGTGTGTTATTTGGTCACATTCAATCTATTCATTCACATATAAGGCTGTAATAGCTATATATACACTACAAACTATCAGTTTGTTATACTTGTGACATTTGATGTTGCATGTGCATGTTATATGTAAATAATTTATTCTGACCTTTCACATACAATATAAAGTAATGAACGACAATAAATTTATTAACATCAAAGATGGTTGAATATTTTTTGTTACCAAAAAACAATATTGCATAATTAATTTCAGTTACGTCTACGTGTATTTCATTTCTAAAGCCATTTTGGCATGACTGTCGTTGTGTTGAAACTATGTTTAACATTAGAGGTTGACTTGCAATGTTTTTTGGAAATTGGTTACACATGATTTTTGTGGCCAACCAACTGAACATATTGCATTCTTTGCATCGTTTTATAAAGGCTGGTATGCTTGGAGGAAATCACAAAAATGATTATTTTGTGAATTTTTTTTATTTTTCATTTTATTTGGAAGGACAAAATTATATTAAATGATTAGCAAGATTTTACAAAAAAAGAGCAAATTACAAAAAGAACAGAACAATAACAAGGTTGTCCAACGAGTTAAGTTTACACTATTTACTATTATTAAAAATTATTAAAAAAGACCGTAAAACGATTTTATCAAAAACTAAGCTACAACCCGTGGAAAATACGGGTAAAAGATTTATTAAATTTTATTAAAATAATAATAAATAATCTGAAATTTTATAATTTTTATATAAATTATTTGGTTATGTATAATTTTGTGAATTAGGAACTATAAAGTATGATATGTCTTAGATAGTAGAGCAAATAGAGAAAGCTATTTATAAATAGGAGATTTGTAAATCATATATATCTATAAAGATGTACAATTTCAAATTTGTAAATCATATCTATAAAAATGTACAATTTAACGGGCAAATGAGTACCACACACCAAAACAATATACATTCTTATGCAAAAATGGTTAAAATCATTTTTTTTTATAAAGTACAATATTATATTTTGCATATTTTCTAAGGTTTCACAACAACATGCATATTTTGTATATTTTCTAAGGTTTCACAACAACATGCTGCATGAATAAATGTCTAAAATTGATGGTTTATTCACAACAAAATCTTGAATAAGTATCTATGTAAAAAAAATAGTCATCAATGAGAAGATGTTGGAAAACATCGTCATCATTGTGTGTTAATAAACTTAGTAGCAACAGTATGAATAAAGCACCCCTGTGTTTATTGAAAAACAAAACTAATCAGCACCACCTGATCATCAAATACATGTTATTAATACTCTTTAACAGAAGTGGAACTTACTACTATTTTAAGAACATAAGCACGAGTAGCACAGTAAAGCACCCAACAAATTCATTAAAGCATGTCCAAGTCTAAACCTATCCGTATGAAAACCAAAATGGTAATGCACTTTATAAACAATCAAAATGGTAATGTAAATTTAGAGATGATCAAAATGGTCATTCTAAGATGGTCTTTCCAAAATCGCAAGTCATTTTAAATGATTAGATAAAATCCATCACAAAACAGACTATGATTAGGCGTAACTTAACAAATGCAATTCATGTTAACACCATAAAATAGTATGACTTATTGAATAGGATTATAGCTAAAAGAACATTTATACATGAAACTGAAGTAAAACTCAATAGCAACATAAGAGTTTAACATAAATCAATGCGAATGGATTAGGAAAAAGGCTTGATCTTTCTTAGACTTTTACGCACTTTGATTACAACCAATCTTTGGACTGCCATAATATAGTCTTGGATGTAGAAAGTTGAGAGATAAAGTGATTCAAAACGAATCAAATCAACCCCCGCACCCTAAGAAACTTAAGAAATGTCACATTGACACAAATGTCCATGGTACCACTTAAACCTAAAAACTTTATTCTATTTGCATATATTTTTTTACTTTCATTACCAAGAAATGTCAAATTGACACAAATGCCCATGGTACCACTTAAACCTAAAAGTTTTATTCCATTTATGCGTTTAATATGGTCTTAAGCACGTAAAAATTATAATTTTTAAAGAAATTCATTATGCCGTGATAAGATTGCATAATTTTCATTTGCACATATTTTTTACTTTTATTTCCAATTTTACTTTTTTTTTAAAGAAAATCACAACAACCTAGTGAGATTGTCTCAACAAATTTTGACCCGCTTACCTAAAAATTAGGTTGATTTAGATTTTATTTTATCTTCATCCACATACCCGATGAGTAATTTCAATCACTTTTTTCAAATCAAATGAGCGGATTTTTTTTAAGAATCTAACACATCAACCGGATCAATCCTATCAAATATTATTTTAAATACAATCAAATCAATACAATCTTATAAATCATTTTATAAAAAAGATTAGACCAAATAATGGATTTTATATATGATAAATATCGTAAAAGTAACAGTAACAATAAGAATATACTTACCGGTATAATAAAAATCAATATTGGCAAGAGCTTTACATACCCGTAGAAGAAAGGTTGACCAGCTGGAGAAGAATAAAATGACAATATCAGAAGAGTAAAACAGTTAAAATATTTGACACGATCTGATTGTGGCTTGATCAACGATCAAAACCATGGTGGTTGTAGTTGACTTAACCACCACCATCTGTATGAAATCTGAAAATTAAAATAAGGAAGTGAAACAAAAAAAATGTAGGAAGAACTGAGATAATATACTTTATCGTCTGGAATCACAGTCTTAGAACAAAAAAATATAGGAAGAAACTCGATTTACCTGACTAAGATAGGATTAAGGGTGTCAACACATAAGAAATCTTTATTGGGACTCTTTTAGATGGCTAAGATATGTTGAACCTCAGTGACCATTTTACCTTGGTTCATCATCATGAGTCACCATTTATTACTGTTACCTCAGTGACATTTAATTCTGAAAGTAATTTCTAATGTACATGTTCTTGATTAGATTCATCATTTATAAATGAAGATTCTAATGGTAATTTCTCATAAATAGCTAATGTGGAAACTACAAAACCGTCTTGTGATACATCTGAATTTTTATTAATTGAATGGTTTTCTTCATTTGACTTGCCAACAAGAGTAGCTTCAGCTAATAGCAACTCTGTTTCAGGTTCCAAAAATTTGGAACGTCAATAAGTAAAAACAAATTATATTATAATATTATATATTGTAATACCAGCGTGTTTGAAGCTTTGTACTTTAGTTTTAATTACAAGGAAATAAATACATTGACTTCTCCACATGGAGATTCTCAATGGTGGTTAGGACATCCGCATTTGAAGTTTTTGCACCCACTGCATAATCTTCTATGTTTTTGAAAAAAAAAAGATGCTCTTCAAATATCAAAACATGATTTATATATAAAATTATATAATCTATATCCTTACAACGATTACCTGAGTTTACCACTATGGCAAAGTGAAAAATACAATACAACAAGGCTTCAATTTTGTATCCATTGGTGAGAAAGAAATATTTTTGCATTAAGTCTCAGTTTAGAATCTTAAAATATAAAAATTAATGTTAAATAAAGATAGAAAACTTCAAGAAATGTAGAAAAAGCATAAAACCAGTCAGTCATTTTACACTTTACCTGAGTTTACCACTATGGCAAAGTGAAAACTACAATACAACAGGGCTTCAATTTTGTATCCATTGGTGAGAAAGAAATATTTTTGCATTAGGTCTCAGTCTAGAATCTTAAAATATAAAAATTAATGTTAAATAAAGATAGAAAACTTCAAGAAATGTAAAAAAAGCATAAAACCAGTCAGTCATTTTACACTTTACCTAAAGCACTGGCGTACCAAATATGTGATGCCAATTGAAAAGCTATTTCAAATTGGAGGATTTTCATCATGAAGGGCAATTTAGGAAATTCAGTAACAATGATTTCATGACATTTTGATATGAATAACAGCCCCTTTCTTGTTGGTTCCACTATGATGGAGGGTGATTTGGTACCCAAAAACTAGAGGGAAAAATTGGGGGAGAGATTATCGGTTGAATTCAATTTGAAGGTGTCAATATATTGTTTCCGGATTAGAAGCAATTTCTACTCGGCAGGAATATGAAACGGAGAAGGGCAAAATCAATAATCAACTTTGTAAAATACTAGGCTGAGAAGATGCCACAGAGGATTAAAAGGTTTCTTTATTAAGATAGGGGATACTTGTCTTCTTCGGTTTGAGCGTTCTAAACAAAATATTGTTTTTAAATCACATCAAAACGTTTTTTTTTATAAACACATTAAATTTTGCCACTACAAGAAATCTGGGCTATAGCATCGATAACGAACTGTACGCGTCCAATGTCTCCGCTATAGTTTCCCTCGATCCGTGTGGTTCGTGTGACATTAACCCTAGCCTTTGGTAAGACATATCGATCCACTGGCTAGCATTTATGTTCGTATAAGATTATTAGCAATGATAACAATTGCGGCGACAACTTGCATGTCGCCACTAAATCCTCCTAATTTTTGCCAGCGACAAGTTCCCTCCTAAGCATTCGGTTTTCATCATTATTACGACTTAAATGTTGCTGCTAATGGTTATTGTCGTCGTTAAAGGCGTCACCTCTAAAACCTTATTCAACCAGTCTCCCATTTTCCAGACATTTTGTCTTTTCTCTCCAAACAAACTCTGAAGATTATGAGCTTACTACTTTTTTTCTTGCTTCTCATTCCATGTTTTGGCTACTCATTTATGAATATGCTTTAAATGTGTCCATTGATTTGTTAATTTGCTTAGAAAGTGGTTACTGATTTGTTTATTTGCTTAGAAATGGTTAATGATTTGTTAATACGCTTGGAAAATCTCAACTTCATGGATTTATATATTTTCTTGGAAATAACTTAATTCTTAAGGAATTAATTGCTTAATTGATAATGGTTGATGATTTGTTAATTGTTAATAAATTTATTATTAATTCCAAAACTTTGTTTTTGTTGTGCCTTAATTGTTAAGGAGTTTATGTATTTTTTATGTAATCATTATGGCCTTAGTTCATAACGAATTAATTAGGTAAACCTCAGTAACCACATAATATGTAAAGTGTAATGCTATAATAGAAAATAATGTTAGTGCATGAAAAGTGACCATTAGTCAATTCGAGCCCATGTCTATTTCTGAGATGATGTATTTTGGAGATGAGAAGGTTTTTGAGAAGAATAAACTTTAGAGATTATGTTGTTTCTGAGATTAGTCAAAAATGTTATGTCAGAAGCGAAAGTACTTCTTTGTTGTTTACTATTTGTAATTTAGTGTTGTACAACCAACAAGATCAACAACAAAGACTTTATTCGGGTGTTGATCTTCAATCCATGCGCACTTTACCTCTATTTGGTTTTTGTAACTAATTGGCTATAAAAGGAGTGTCAACATTGTAAGCACTAACAACTACACTCAATCAAATCAAGAATTATTCAGTCAATCATTTCACTTTAACATTATTCTTGTTCTTAATACTGTTAATTGTTCATATTTTACTTTATTTTTACTTGAGAACTTTGTTGAAGTTATATTATTCGAGACCTGACCAATCCAAACTTGACTGGACTTAAGATCATTAGCAACCATTGTCGTTATTTAAATCACTGTTTGATTTTTCAAATCTTGTCCGTGCAAATCCTTGTTTCCACAACCGGTATCAGAGCCTAAGTGGTTGCCCTTTGAATCCATAAGAACAAATTTTAGTTGGTTGAAGATTACCTTGGTATCTCAATCATTTATGTGTTCATTATAAAAGTTATTCTATATACCACTTCAACTCTTATGTCTAACAACAATGATTACTTCTAATCAATCTCAACAAATGTATTCAATGTAAATCGCAAATATCGTGGGTTCCCCTTCAAGAGCCCCATTGCTAGTTGTCGAAGAGTATGATCAATGAAAAGTTAGAATGGAGAGATTTTTGGTTGGTAAAGAAAACGGTAAAGAAATTTGGAGGTCTGTGAAAGAAGGTCCCCATGTTCATGTCAGGAAAATGGTTAGAGATGTTCCTGCTACTCTTATGGGTGAATATGAGCTCTATCAACACCTCTAACTGCCAATGATGCCGAGAAACTCCATGCAGACCAGATTGCATTTTCTAAAATGGTTTTTGGTGTTCATCCATCTCTCTTTGAGCAGATTAAGTTATGTAAATCTTCAAAGGAGATATTGGACATTGTTTAAAGTCTGTTTGAAGGTTCGGAACACATGAATGATGAGTGTTTGATGTCAGTGGAAAAGGACTATAACACATTCACTATCACTCCTGGTGAATTTGTTGCCTCTGTATCAAATCGGTTCATAATCATCGTGAACAACATGACTGTACATGGTGTTGTCCAAAATTCTCTTCAGTACAATACGCAATTCATCAACAGTCTCTGAAAAGGATGGGGCAATGTCAAGTCCTGTCTTCAGAGTAATGGATCTCTAAAAAACTAAAACTCTATCAGTTATTTGACGAACTGCAAGGTCACGAGTCTAATGTTGCTCAAACCTTAATAGAACTCTCTGGAGGTCCTGTTGCTTTTGTTAGTTTCGATAATCCACTTTTTCTGAACCTAGCTATCTCAGATCCATTCAGATTTGCCTCAGTCATTCCACCTGTTCAACCTACTCGACCTGTTCTACCTGTTCTGGACGTCCCATATGAAGAAAACATTGATCCGGAAGCTATAGATGCCAAACTTCGTTTCCAACAAAAGTTTTCTATTCTATCGATGAAATACAAGCAACCATGCAATCCTAATAAAAAACTTCCTACAAATAGATTTCAAGCTCCTCACCAAAATAATCCTTAACCTTCCGAATCGCTCCTCGAAAACTCAACAAATTCCAACTTCATCCAAAGACAAGATTGTATGTCACAAATGTGGTCTTAGAAACCACTTTGATAAAGATCGATTGGCTGATGTTCCTCAGAAACCAAAGGTGAAAGACTCTGATTATTATGTTTGTCGTGCACCAGAGCTAGCAGACAGTGAAAATGCATTTTCACTATAATTTCTCGGAATGTTGACGAATATTGGTCATCTGGTGATGAGGGTGAAGGAAATTTTGGGATAAATCTATGTCTTATGACTAGACAAACCATTGAGTGTGATGAAGGCTATTGGTCTATTGGTTATGAAGATGAAGATGAGGATGGTGGCCAAAATGATAGATTTATGTTCCTAAAGTCCACGCTAAGAGTCAGAAATCGCCCTTAGCTTGAGGAGGAATATTAGACTAGGCGATTTTAATTGTTAGTGTATAGTTAAAGGGCTAAATGTGTTACTATCATTTAGTATATACAATACATACATAAATCATACCTGATTATTAGTATACCATTTCCTTAAACATCAGTTGTGGCCATAATGAAAGACTGCATGTAAGTTCACAATCTCCTTATGTATCAATCAGATCCGTTTGATGGAGCGGAATCCCAATCAAACAGATGATGTCAGATCAAATAGAAGAGAAGGAGAAGAAGAAGAAGATGATGAATCTTGTATGTATTAATATGAATGAAGATCCGGATACAAGATTCACACACACTAACACACAACTTCAAATGCATACACTTAAGCTCCTCTAGACTTTCACTCATCACTCCACTCCTCACCCCTTACACCTATATTTATAGGGAACATGGGCTTGGTGAACATGGGTTGTGAATGGGTTTACGGCCATAAACCTGTTCACGGCCGTAAACAAAACCGTACACACGTATACGGCCGTAAACACCAAGTTGTTTACGGTCCAAGACACAAAAATACATTTTCCTAGAAAAGTAAAATATAAACCATATTTTTGACCCAACAATCTCCCCCTTGGTTTATAACTTTCTTTTCTAAATGACCCAACAAGCTCCCCCTAAAAAGTAGCTGGCTTTTCTTGTTAATATTCAGTTGAAGATTGGCTTCAACATTTATCTTCGATTTCTTCACAACATCAAGATGAACATATGAATCTTCAATGAATGACTTCATCTTGATCAGTTGGGATTTTCTTCAAAAATTTGACTTTGAACGCAAACATTAGGTGAAGATGCTTGATGTACTGATTCTTGAAAGATAGCGCTTTCAGCTTGAGAATCTTCAGAGAGAACATCAGAGAGAACAAATCTTCTGGATCACTTCAGCATGTTCATAGATAGCAGCAGACTGATTGAGGAGGCTTTAATGCAATCCGTCAAATAATCTTCAATTTCAACTTCACCTTGCTTCTGGGGTTGAAGGATTGAATGTTTAAAGAATAATCTTCATTTCTTGCTCCTTCGAATGAGAATTCTTCGATGCTCACGGATGAAGCCTTGGCTTAGAAATCTTCGACACAAACTCCACGAGTTTCATCTACACCTGAAATCACTTTTCAAGACAAAACAAAACTAAAAGAAAACTGAGCAGACAAATTAAAATAGAAACAAAATAGAAATAACACTATTTTTAGATTTTTAATTTTCTGATTTTTGTTTGATTTTTGAAATTTTCTGATTTTTCTTTGAGTTTTGAATTTTTTTAATTCTCCCCCTTAGGTATAGCAGATGACTCCCCCTCAGATGGTGAAGAGGTTACCGTTGGAGGTCTGTAAATGACTTCTTCGTCTTTGTCTTCAGAAACAATCTTCGAACCAGATGAAGATCCATATGAACTATCCGAAGACACATTTATAGACTTGAAGAGCGATGTGTAATCAAATAGCCAATCTGGACCCACTTGAGCATTCGTTTCATTCTCCTCCAACCAGCGCACATCATAGGATTCTACAATCTGCTTCGTCTTCTTATTGTAGACCCTATATGCGGTGCGTGCAGCATACCCTACGAAGTAACAATCATCGGCTTTGGCATTAAACTTTGGGTTGGACTCTAGGTGAAGAAGGGTGCAAGGGCAACCAAATACACGGAAATGACTGACTGATGGCTTGTAACCATATAAAATCTCGTACGACATCTTCATCTCAGCTTTGTTGATCAACACACGATTCTGAACGTAGCAAGTAGTGTTAATTGCCTCGGCCCATATACCCCACGGTGGGCGCCAATCTCCCCCTTGGTTTATAACTTTCTTTTCTAAATGACCCAACAAGCTCCCCCTAAAAAGTAGCTGGCTTTTCTTGTTAATCTTCAGTTGAAGATTGGCTTCAGCATTTATCTTCGATTTCTTCGCAGCATCAAGATGAACATATGAATCTTCAATGAATGACTTCATCTTGACCAGTTTGGCTTTTCTACAAAAATTTGAATTTGAACGCACATTGGGTGAAGAGGCTTGATGTACTGATTCTTGAAAGATAGCGCTTTCAGCTTGAGAATCTTCAGAGAGGACATCAGAGAGAACAAATCTTCTGGATCACTTTAGCAGGTTCATAGATAGCAGCAGACTGATTGAGGAGGCTTCAATGCAATCCGTCAAATAATCTTCAATTTCAGCTTCACCTTGCTCCTGGGGTTGAAGGATTGAATGTTTAAAGAATAATCTTCATTTCTTGTTCCTTCGAATAAGAATTCTTCGATGCTCACGAATGAAGCCTTGGCTCATAAATCTTCGACACAAACTCCATGAGTTTCATCTACACCCAAAATCACTTTTCAAGACAAAACAAAACTAAAAGAAAACTTAGCACACAAATTAAAACAGAAACAAAATAGAAATAACACTATTTTTGGATTTTTAATTTTCTGATTTTTGTTTGATTTTTGTTTGATTTTTGAAATTTTCTGATTTTTCTTTGATTTTTGACTTTTTTAATTCTCCCCTAAATTTGTGTATAAAAGAAAACTATGAACAATTTTAACAAAAAGAAAAACAGAAACTAAATTTAAGACTATTTTGGGATCAAAGTTGTCAGGCAATCCAATATCGTTTATCTGCATACACCTACATGTTTAGATCTGGTCAATCACCGGTATTGTGATCCACTTAAACATAAACGATGTTGACAAATTGGACAGGTTATAAGTGACAAGACAGTGATATCTATATTCTTAAATGGACATTTAGCTGACAACGACCAATGATATTGTTGTCCACTTAAATTAAGTAGCGAGATCTACAAACAACCTATTAAATGGTTCAATTTTAGATCAACTAGAACGTGTTTCCCACTTCCCGATCTACCCTGGTAATCAAGAACTTCCATAGAACTCCTTACTTTAGGTGAGTATTCAATCATTAAGAAAGAATTCAGATATAGAAGTGCATATGTTGTATCTCAGGTCGGATGTCTTCCATTCACACAGAGGGAACAATATATGACCAACATATATAAGGGGTTAGAGAGATAGAATGTTGCATATGTTGTGTCCCAGGTCGGATCTTCCGATCACGCAGAGGGGACAACATATGGCTAATAGATGGAAAGAATTTCAGAGATAAAGAGGTGCGTAGAATTAGAGTTGCATATGTTGCAATCTAGGTCGGATCTCTTCCAATCACGCAGAGGAAGCAACATATGAATGACAGATAGATAGCAAGAAAATAATTTCCTACAGACCTACTTTATCAGAACCCCCCAGTTGCTCTATCAGAACCAGAATTAAGGACATAAGTTCGTACATCAAGGAAGAGTTAATTCACAGTTCTAGATGCGTATTAATTTAGTGTATCTTGTGGGTTCCCATGTTTATCTCACTGCTCAATCTACCCAAGCGTCGTATAGTCAGTCATAATGAAACTATCTAAGTCTATATTGGATAGTCCTTTCATGGTCAATCAATGTCTAGTCCTTTTTCATCCTTTGAGCCTACATTGAACACAGAGTCTAGACAATTCGGTTTTAGTGCATTACACGCATTATAAATTGCCCTTTAGCACTAGACTTCATATCACTTCCCAATAATAACTACTAACGAAAAACTATTAATAAAATGAAAAATTGTCTTTAAAACGAATCAGAGTAAGATAAAATCAGGAGTATAGAGAAGAAAAGGCAAACCATAATTCACCGATTGAATTTGCATCCAGAAGGTCTGAGAACAGCACGCATAATCTCAGAACAGATCCAAAAATTCTTCATGTCATTAAGCACTAACCCCATGAGTGATCATTTCCTTTCTTCCCTTCCCACAAAGACACATACTCTCAAACAATGTTTTGAGTGTTGTACAGTTGAGAGATGCCTCCATATCATGTGTCTGGAACAACTACTACCAACAAACCGAAGTCTGATGATATGCCTCCATAGCTGCTCCGACACAGAGTGGGATCAGTTGGTCTTTGGAACCCAATCCATTTTGAAACTGGGTCGACCTTTTTCATCCTTGCACGATAATCTCTCCCATGTCATATCCTGCAAATCACAAATAGAAGATGTAGAAATGTTAGAGTTATTAGGTAATTTGGGAGATTGAACCTTTGGAACCCATTTGTAGTTAGGTTTGACCCATTTTTTTTCGATCCGATGGGTGCCTCAGTACTTGCTTTTGATCTTGACGTCGGCCGTTGAGATGACTTTGACTTAACCGGTCTTTGTTTCATTGGAGCATCTCTTGGAATGGGCTTCTTGGCAGACATTCCCTTCCTGCGCTTGGGATTCGAATTCTTGGCCTTGTGGGTTTGGTTCTTGGACTTCTACTCGTTCCAGTCACCATTGTCTGAACGTGATCTTGAGGGGTTTCTGTTGAAGTATCTCCCTCTTGACGCGTTCTACTAGCCTTGTGCATAGTAGGGAATGTATGCGCGATTAGGACAATTTCTTGCAATGTGTCCAGGTGTTCCACAGTGAAAACAAGTCTTTTTCTTCACTGGGAAGTTGTTTCTTCCTGCCCCTGGTGGCGTATCCTTGCCTTATCTCTTATTTTTCCCACAAGCACAATTACAACAGGCACTCTGTTTCACTGGAATTGGTGGCCTGTATTTCTCAACAGCAGGTTGATCAGAAGCAGCTGAGTTCGAAGCTACAAATTCAGAGCTCAATGAGATATTGGTTTGTTCAATGGTGTTCTCCTTGTTCTCGTCTTCTGCTACTTTACCTGCACATAAAGTAGAAACATTAGAATCTTCAACCTGAATACCTCCTGACACAAATCAAGATGGTTTTCCATAATAAAGATGTGCCTCCTTGTCAATTTTTTCTTGTGTCATAGGGATGGATGTGTAGTTATGATTGAAAGGTGGAGGAACACTATCATACCCTAGACTTTTTGCTCGTTATTTTTTAATTGCAAACAATGGTCTATAATGTTCGCAACTACATCGCTTGATACATCATATTTTTTAAAATTAAAATTTGCAGTTTCAAATTTGCTTTTTAATGTGTCAAACTCAGCAGTTAACTCAACAAGTTGTCTCTTAACATAGTCATAATTTTCACATTTGTTGCTATAGTCTTCTTGAAGCCTTCTAAAGTCTTTGGTTTTTGCTTCTAATTCAGCCTTTAGGGGTTTCTGTCATTTCCTGAGTAGATATCTTTCATATCTCAGGTCCTCGACTTCCCTTTTTAGCAAATCATTATGTTCACGAAGAAGTTTAATCGTATCTTCACAAGATGGAGTAGATGAAACTTCATTGACCGGCATGTGTGCGGAACTCATTGTTTTTCCACATTTCAAAGCATCAAGTTATTCAATTACAACAGCAAGACTAAGATGATTGAGATCTTTTGTCTTCTTGATGACAGCCACATTAATATCCCACGACTTTGGAAGTGAATTCAGCAGCTTTTTGTTTATCTCAGATCTAGTCAAGAAGATCCCAACTATATTCATCTCATTAGTAAGTGTAATAAATCGCTGCAACTGAGCTTCCTGGGTTTCTCTAGGGATATAATTGAACATGTTGACCTTTTGTCTTAACATATCCTGACGACTCTCTTTCATGTCTTCATTTTCCTCGTAGACCTCAAAAGCCATTAAAATCACAAATTTAAAAGTCAAACTTAAATTAAAAAAATAAAATGCCCTTTGGCTATAAACCTCAAAAGTCAAACTTAAAAGTCAAACTTAAAAGTCAAACCGAAAAGCTAAATTTGAAAATTTAAAAGTTAAACGAGAAAGTTAAACTTTAAAGTCAAAGGTCAATCTTTAAAACGTCAAAATTTTAAGGAAAAAAAATCAAAAATAAAAGTCAAAAATCAAAAACTATTGTTATTATTATTATTATTATTATTATTATTATTATTATTATTATTATTATTATCATTATCATTATTATTATTATTATTATTATTATTATTATTATTATTATTTTATATTTTGGATGAAAAAGGAATTTAAAACTAAAAGAAATTGAGTTTTTGGGTTAAAAGTGTCAATTTGCGAAATTAGGAACCAAAGGGGAGTGGTTTTAAGTTAAAATCGAAAGGTTTGTAACAAGTTGCTGGTTGGTTCAACTGGTAAGGCGTTGAGTGTATGAACCAGATGTCGCGGGTTCGATCCCCGACACCCCTAAATCCCCCCCCCCCTTTTTAATGTGTGAAGACGAAGGCTACTGCTTAGCCAGCTTCCCTAGCCGTTCACCGGGCCGCGATCCACCAAGCCATCTGCTGAGTCGAGGCCGCAAACTCCCAGCCGCACACCATCGGCCGTAAACTCTTCACAGATTTCGTGAAAAACAGCTTTTTTCACCCCGTTTTGCTCCAAAACTCGATCAAAAGCTCGTTTTTATCAAAAACGCAAAGAACAAACCCCGCTTATTTTTCAGAGATCTATCCAAAAATGAAAGAATATTTCAAAAATAAGATCAAATAAGCTCCAGATCTGACAAAATTGACTGATACAATCCTTACTCTAGTACTAATTGTAAGTTCCCAATCTGCTTGTGTATCAATCAGATCCGTTTGATTATGCAGAATCCCAATCAAACGGATAGTGTTAGATCAAATAGAAGAGAAGGAGAAGAAGAAGATGATGAATCTTGTATGTAATGATATGAAAGATGATCCGGATACAAGATTCACACACACTAACACACACTCTATTTTCTCTCTCTCTAGAACACCTTCAAATGCACACACTTAAGCTCCTCTAGACTTTCACTCATCACTCCACTCCTCACCCCCTTACACCTATATTTATAGGGAACATGGGCTTGGTGAACATGGGCCATGAATGGGTTTACGGCCGTAAACCTGTTCACGGCCGTAAACACGTATACGGCCGTAAACACCAAGTTGTTTACGGTCCAAGACACAAAAATACATTTTCCTAGAAAAGTAAAGTATAAACCATATTTTTGACCCAACACTCCATATTGACACTCATTATTAGGTAGGTAGCAAAATCTTGATGGATTTGAGTAAAATGATGGTAAGACACCCCATAGGATCAATCACAAAAATACCCAAAAAAGCATCAAGAACTTTGAATTAACTAACAAAATGAAGTCAAACATAGGATGTGAAATATCTATCTTTGTTTGAAACTTGGAAAAAGAAGGTGCTAAAATAGAGATTAAAAAGGAGTCTTTAGCATTTGAGGTGTCAAGACCAGTAATCGCAACATGATATGCTAATGAAGTTAAGGAATGGTGAAATAATGTATGATTAAATCATAAATTATTAATTTTTATACCTGGTTTCATCTTATTGCTTTCTCCAATCATAAGTATTCCATAACTCTATAACCTTTTCACCCTGACTAAATCAACATGTTTTCTCACATTCTTGGGTTGATACTATAAAGTATATTAGACATAGCATCAGGGATGAATCTCTTCTTATCTTTATTTCTCATGAGATATTGGTACTCCACTTCTTTCACGTTTCTTTTGTTTATAATTAGATATGATATAAAAGCTACATTCATATAACTATATAGGAAGGAAGAAATGAGACATACATATAGGCTCCTCACCAAGAATTTGTGATATACAAAGGCTCTAGGCTCCCAAGAGAGAATTTAAGTCCACTTATTTCCTTTATTTCCTTTCTCATCACCATCGCCACTGCATTGCACATCAATCAAGTTAAAATATATTTCAAAAGTGGGGGATAGTAGTTAAAATAATAACAACACCACCTAACAAATTATATGCATTTTAAGTAATGAGGCACATAGTACACATGTAAAATGAGCATGGTTGTTTACAGTACTATATTCACATTAACATAACAAAATGAGATGCAATTAAAATACTAAATAAACCATATATGGATATAACAAATTAAGATGCAATTAAGATATTAAATAGCCATATAGCCACTAAATGTATATATGAAAATTCATAAAAATATAGATTGGGCATTTTATCGAACATGTGTTGCTCATGACAACAAAATACCTTTTATCATATATAAACATCTCAATTTAATGAATTTACCATAAAAATTAGAAGAAATATATTCTTGAAATTAATTTTACCTGATGCATACCTGCAATAAGGAAGTTTAAATTGTATTTTTGATTTTAGATTAAATATCACCGCCTCAGCACCATCGCCCATGTTGTTTCCTTCTTTTTTTCATAGCCTCATGCTCTCCAAATATTTAATGGCAGTGGTAGCTTTGATCTTAAAACATAATTATGTTCAAGAAATTTACCTTAGGTGAAGAGTTTTAGTCGATGGATTCTCCATGATTATTTAGACGACCGAATAAATAGAAGAAATTGATGAAATAAGTGAAATCGAACTCTTATATAGCCCGGACAGTTAATGAAAATTGCCTGATTGCTAGCAATCATGGAATCTTGTGGTACAATTCTTGAATAAACCGATTACAATGGGTGGAGTCGTGTTGTTGGATGTATGCGTGAAGGAGGAAGTGAGAAACTAAAGAAAAAATCCTATAAAATATTGAGTTTAAAGGGCCATGATTTCATATATATATATATATATATATATATATATATATATATATATGTGTGTGTGTGTGTGTGTGTAGTTGTATTTAATCGAGAATGTATAACGAGATCAGAGTTTGAATTGTATGAAGAACACAAGACGTAAATAATTATGTTTCAGCTCAATTATGCTTTCGTCAGTACAAAGTGTTTTAGACTGAAAAGATAACAAAACTTTTATCTATATCTAGTACAGATCCCTATTTATAGGAAACTAGAAAGCATACAAAAAATACAAAGGACTAAGCAATACAGTTTCAAAACAAAAATGTCTTTGTAAAATAGATTACAAAATCTTGAAATCCATCACATGACCTTTGACACCTTACAACAAAATCCGACCTCTACATTCTCCCCCTTTGTAAGAACCGTCAAAATTAGGTCATCAACATTTGGATATCTTGATGTAATGATCTTCGAATCTTAGAGTACCACTTGATAATCTTCTTCAGCTCCGCCTTATCTCCATCATTGTTCTTTTTACAACTGTTCATACGAGCAAACAAATTCATATATTAAGCAGTCGTGTATCGTTCAATGTTACATGCTTGGAATAAGTACTTGGTATTCTTCCTATTCTTGTTCTTTCCCACAAAAACAATTCCAAGTGGCTTGACACAAATTTCCCCATCCACATAATTCCTCAACTCAGACTGTTTCTTCTGAATTGATTGAGAAAATGGTACATTTCTTCCCATTGCCAAAGCCATTTCGATATCAGTTAAAGCTAAGAAATCATAATAGTTATCAATAAACAGCTTGACATGAGTAAGACCCAACAAAAAATCTTCTTTACTTGTTCCTTGGAGCTTCGTATGATCAATTCCCTTGAGAATTCTAGCCACTTGAATAAGATCATTTAGGTTCATGAGAGGAAAGTCAGCAACTGAAAAATCAGTAACAACATTGTTAGCTCTGACCACTTGGTGTCGAAAGTTTTGAAGAACATTTTCAAATAATACATCCTTTGTGATTCTCAACACTTGTATAATCTTCATCAACGACCATACCTCCTCTTGAACTTTCACAAGCACTACATGAAAACGAAGTTTTAAGCACTTGATCTCCTTGTTTTCGAACTTTTCAACGATCTGATATTGTGAGTTAATAAACATTATCTCATTAAGTGGAAAGTCAAGTTGATTCATGTCAGTGTTCTCAATTGCATAACTTTTCTTAGGCTTCTTCTCATAATTATGCATCTCTCCAAAAATCACCCTTGCTTCAATATTTTCGTAACTATGAAGCTTTTTCGGATCATCTTTGTTTAAAGTGAGAGGATCATTTTGTTGAAGCATCATTATACTTTGGATATGCCTCTGCTTCTCCATCTCAACTTATATTTCTTCTTTTCTTTCCTATTTTAATTTTTCAACAACTACTCTTTTTCCTTTCCCTTTATCTGCTTCAGTTTGCTTGGGTTTTGAAGAACTTCCTTCACTAGTAGATTTGATTACTATCCCGTTGACAATTGGCCTTGTTGTTATTTTAGTTGTTATCACCGGATCAACCTTCATTACAATTGGTATTGAAAGCTGAGTTGACGAAACTTTGCCAACCACCTTTGCTACTTCACTGCTATTCTTAGAAGCACCTTCGCCTTTACCAACACTCCTCTTTTTTCCCCCTTGCACCCCTGTGACAACAGGTGAGGCATTTGTTGGTAACAAATTTATCAATTGAGATAGTGGGGCCAACTCCTTTTGAATAGTTGTCTCTAATAAACAAAACTTCTGAGTTAAGATCTCACGATGAAGAACCAGACTTCAAGACCAACTCTTTTAATTCACCAAGTATGACATCAAGATTCCCAAAACTTGTAGCATCACTAGCAACCTTATCCTTTATCTTCGGAAGAAGAGACTAATAACACTCAAAAAAATTTGTTACACCCCCTGCAAAAATATCAAGTTTCGAGAGTAAATAAGAGTAATTGGTACTTAACTCATGAATCTCCTTTGCCATATCAACCTTCAATTCTTCAAGTTTTCGATTGACATCTTCCCTAACAGTTTTCAGATCTTGTACGAAAAGAACATGTCGTTCTTTCGCAACTGCTTTTAACTCCACTAATTTCCCATTGAAAGTCTCAGACTGAGCCATTACTCTAAGTTCATTGTTTTTATCCATGACATCGAGCTTGTGTTGAAGATGAAGCTCCTGATCTTTAAGCATGACATCAACTTCAATGCCAAAGACAGAGTGCTTTCCCCCAGTATCCGCTTGAGACTGAAGTAAGGAGTTGAATTTTCTGTTGAGAATTTTGAATTGCTTTCCTAACATGAGCATATGATCTGGGATATCTTCTTCTTCGAGATCAAATTCTAAATCAACAAATGAACCTCCAAAACCTCCATTATCGTTTCATCATCAGTAACCATTTTGGGTGGTTCAGTGGATTGAGAAGGGAACAAAGAGGTTATTGGTTGTTGTAGGATGTTATCAAATGTGGGTGAATGTGTTGAAGTGGAAACAATTGTGAAAAATGGTGGTAAGGAAGTAATAGTCGGAATGGTAGAAGTTTCGAAAGTAGATGAAATGATTATTGTTGAAATACCTTGAGTTGACACTTTTTGGGCATCTGTATTCGATAATACATCACCCATAGTGACATTCGCATCCTTATTAGATACATGTGCAGTGATGCCTAAAGTTCGAACCTCCTCATAAGATGACTTGGTTAACGAAGCTTCGGGTGGTATGACCGAAGTCTTATTAGGAGTCGATATTGTTGTTAAGTCACCAAGAGTAGTAGTTTTCACAGGGCTACTAGAAATTCCTTTCTCCTTGAAATCAGTTTGACAGGAGATTTCTTCTTGGGTGATACATTTCCCATTCGAGATTCAGGAACAATCTCATGTTCCATTAAATCATCATTTATAATCAACTTCCGTTGCTTCTTGGGCTTCTCAGAAATATGTTACTCCATTCCTTCTACTCTTTTTTTCGTTGACTTAGGAGAAACAGGTGTAGGAGTCTCTTGAATGACCACACATTTTCTGTTAAGTTGTGGCTTACGAATAATTGAAGGTGAAAATATTGACGACCCTTCAAGAGAATTACTTGGTCTATGAGCCATCTTCTTTAACCTTTTTAAAACTCCAAATTTCGAAGGCATGACTTCTTTCGAAGGAATAACAGTTTCATCAACAATTGGCTTCTCTTGTTTCTTCGAATCTTTTCCTTCTTTGGTAATTTTCTTCTTTGGAGACTTTGGTGGTTGCTCATGTGTAACTATATTCGAAGGACTAGTTTTTCCTTACTTATTTGATTCTCTTGACTTTTTCGACAGACCCTTAGTGGTCTTCTCAAGTAACACCCTAGTTTCAATAGAAGGATTGATTGTAATTAAATAACCCATAAGAATTGGACTTGTTGGGTCAACCTTCTTTAGCATAGCATCAGAAATTTGAGCTACTGTAGGAAACACTTCTACATCATCTTCAACAGGTTTTGGGTAGTGATACATCGAAAATTCAGCAGTCGCTTCATCAACAGGGACTAGAATACCCTTGTAACATCACAAAATTTCCAAGTATAATATTTGATAAATTCATGTTCCTTAGTAGATCAACTCCATGATTTGGATGCCCAACTTGGCGAGTGGAGTCGTTTTGGCCGCATAGGTTTAGTGACCAACTCGGCGAGTAGAGAGACCAACTCGGTGAGTTGGAGCTATTTGGAGAAACCCTAATTTTCCGGGTTTGTGTCCTATTTAAAGGGCCTTAAACCCTTATTTCCACCTCCCTTATCTCCAGAGAGCCCCGTGAGAAACCCTAGATCGGTTCCATCCATTGTGAGAGAGAAAGCGACTATTTTGGGTGTTCTTGTGCAAATTTGGAAAAAGATTTGGAGGGCATCTAGGCTTGGTCCAGGGAGGGATATTTGGATCCAGAGATTCTTTAGTGGTTAGCTTTTGTTGGAGGTGAAAGATGCTAAGTTGATCATTCTTTATGTAGATCTTGGTTTGGGGAAGTTTATAAGGTTTTCTCCCATCCACCTTGTGTTATTGATTCCCTTGAGCATATCTTGAGGTTGTAACCTCAGATCTGGAGTGTAGGAGGTCTTGTGAGCCCAAAGACCCAAGCTTTATGGAGCTAGAGGCAAGTTATTGAGCGCCAAACCCTTGTAAGAGCTTGCATTGGCATTATTGAGCCAATATGCCATGCATGAACGTAAAGCTACAAGCTTTACGTGATATTCGAGCTTTAGGAGGTCAAATCCAGAGTATGGAGTAGCATTTTATGCCTTAAATCGTCTTAATGAGAATTTGACTTAAGGGACTCGACGAGTCGATGAGTCGTCTCGGCGAGTCGATTAGGGTTTATCCCGATGAGTCTGAGCATGCTGTATCTCGACGAGTTGATGGGTCAACTCGACGAGTTGAGTTGGTTTTCATGAGGCTTCTGAGGAAACAAGGGGACTCAATGAGTTGCTTTGATGCACTCGACAAGTTGGGTCAACATAGACTGGTGACTCGCGTTTAACTTTTGTTGACTTTTAGGGTTTTGACCAAATGTAGGTAATGGATACCATGGAGGGGTAGAATGGTTTTTTACCCTTCCCAAGTGTTAAATAGGGGCTAGTATGAGTTTGTTTAGAGTTGTGATTTTAATTATAGATAATTATCATATGTGTTAGGCGGAGGCTAGATCAGTGATTCGTGTACGAGGTGTATTTGGTTGATTGCTTTGAGGTGAGTCTTCTCACTATACTTAACTAGAGTGGGAATCTTTGTGTGACCAGAGGATCTTATGTGTTTATATTGAGTATTGTGATATCCTGCATTATGTCTTTGTGATTTATGTTGTGTATTATACTATGCTTACTGAGTTAGGACCGGCGGGTCCACCCAAGTTGTGGGACCGGATGGTCCCACTAAGACACATTGACTGGAGGGTCTTATTCGAGGATAGCCATGAGCAGCTAATGAGATATGTGTGGTATTTTTGGAACTCACTAAGCTTTGTGCTTACCGTGTTGTGTGATATGTGTTTCAGGTACTTTTCAGAATCGCAGGAAGGCGCCGACTTGATTGTACACTTGAGAGAAGGAGTTATGTTTGTAGGATCCTAGATTTTTAATAAAAAATTTATGGAGTTGTGTTTTGATAATTAGATACTTGGGATTTTTGTGAAATATGTTATGAGAATTATATGATTTTAAAATGAAAAAGATTATTTGAAAATTTTCGGTGTTACAAGTTGGTATAAGAACCTTGGTTTGAGGGATTCGGATGCACCTTCGGGTATGTCTGGACTCAAACTGAGGATTTGAGAAAAAATTTCAAAAGAAATGATTTTTCTAAACGAGTAACAATATCTAAGAGAAGAACGAGAAGGAGCAGTGTGTACAATCAGCCAGAGCCCGAACGATGATTTCCCAAAATACCCTTAATTGTTTACTTTATGAGATGTTTATGAGATATTAAGGATGCATGCTAGAGGATAGGCTATGTATTTCATAATTTAGGGCTAGATTTGCCTGATTTGTGATGCCTTAGACTAGGGAATGCTATTGCTCGATTTTATCTGTTATTTGCCTTGAGTATGTGCTAAGTAGGAGCAGCTAGCAGGAATCTTTTTGAGAGAGCTTTGAGTAGCTAAGTAACCTAGGAGAGATACCTAGATGAATAATTGAGGAGTCTATTGAGAGAGTAGTTAGATACCACAAGGGTGGGATTGCCTGATTTTGGTGATACCTTTTGAGTTGTGGATAGAGCAAGTGGAGTTGTATACTAGAGTGGTGATATGTGCTGGTGGGAGCTAGTCGGTGCCCGAATGCTGGTTGCTTTGTGCTTTGTGGAACTCTTGAATGATGTGAGTCGGCTACTAAGCAAATATGACGATATTCGGGAGGTAGGTGACAGGCATCATGAGGGTTTTTCAGCAACTGGTGGCAGAGAAGTGTGAGAACCTAGGAAGAGGCTAGGGAGTAACCCGAGTTAAATGAGTAAGCTGATAAGGGAGAGTACCCGTTGGAGAGCGAGCATGTGTAATGAGATTGGTGATCGAGGAGGTTGGGCAACTACTTAGGAAATATGTGACGATCTGTGTGGAAAGTATGGGTGGATGTGGAAGGTAGTATGGCCCCATACTACTGAAAGCAGAGGATCCATACTCGAAACAAGGAGAATTACAGAGGTTCTAAGTAGCAGATTGAGAGGAGATAACATGGTTTGAGTACCACAAGTAGTAGCATATTGAAAGGAGATAGCATGGTTTGGGTACCATGATTAGTAGCAAACTAAGAAGAGACAACTTTGTTTGAGTACCATTAATAGTAGCAGATTGAGAAGAGATAACATATTTTGAGTACCATGATTAGTAGTCATTAGTGCTTCAGTCTTTACTAGTTGTCTCGTTGTGGTTGTTCGGACTGAGAACTGATGTGATAAAGTGTAGGGCCAGAGGTCCATGTTGGAAGAGCTTCAATAGAGAATACCTTAAGAGGGATATTGAGTTAGGTGCCGAGATATTTTATTGGTGAGATGCCAGTTAGAGTCACAAGACTCAAGGATGAGTAAAGATGGTGTTTCATGGAGGATTGTGATATGAGAAGAGCAACCGGTCGATAGTGAAGATATCACTTTCTGTGGCAAGAATTACGCTACCTCTGTTTCGTGTGTGGAGCGCAAGGGATAACGAGTTTCCGGTTTCAGAGTTGGAGGTAAACCCCGTGGGGTAACATGTGGTTCTGACTTTTTCACCAGAGTATTTGGGGGGGGGTATGTCTGATGCAAGGTATTTCTTATATCCAGAGAGAGTCATAAATAGGGACTGAGATGGATGTGGACAAGGGTATACCTTCGTTGAATGCAGTAAGGTATAATCAGTAGCAGTCTGGGTTATTAGGAGGAATATATCAGGGCAGTGGCCCTCGTGGTTTACATCGGACATCGACGGTGAGAGTGAGATATCTTTCTTCTATGATGATCGACACGATGGAATGTTGGTTGAGGGAACAGGGATGAGATGTGTGTTGGTGCATTACTATCAGACAGAGGGTCACGTCTACTTTGGAACAATTGAGATGTTCAGTAGTGTGTCGGTATGACGTTTTGGTGACTAGGGGCAGTCACGTTGGAAAGTTTCCAGGGATTTCATTTGAGATTTGGCATATTTGGAGTTGCATGGTCTTTAGCGGAAGATCATCAAGTGTTATGTGGTACATTTCAAGAGTAAGTGAGTTGTACCTGGTGAAACAGTCCATGGTGTAGTCTGTTGGTATGCAAATTTGCGGTGGTTCGAACGCTAAGTGGGGGAGAATTGGGGTATTCTGTTGAGAGGATCAGCAAACCATGCAAGTGTGGCTAGAGGATGGGTTATGAAGATCTCTGACACAGACTTACGAGACTTGTGTTATAGGTGGACAAGGTCAGATACAAAGCGAGATGATGTATGTGTATGTGCTTAAGAAAGGATGAGTGAATCCACGGCAGGTGGCCGTTGGTCAGAGAGTTTATTGTTGCCAGGGATTTTTCGGGTTTCCAAATGTTGAGTTCGAGGTGGTTGGGTCATTGAGGTCAGGGTGCAATAGTCGAGAATTGCAGGTTTAAGTATAGAGGAAAGGATGAGTGAATCATGGTAGGTGGCCGTTGGTCAGAGAGTTTATTGTGGCCATGGATTTTTTTTGGTTTCCAAATGTTGAGTTCCAGGTGGTTGGGTCATTGAGGTCAGGGTGCAATAGTCGAGAATTGCAGGTTTAAGTATAGATTGTGATCTATACTCCAGGAGGGGCAACAGTTGATTTGTCAACCAATTTCAGAGTCGGTATGAGTAGTTTCATATGGTTCGTGATCAGTAGAGGATGGAGCTTCTGATTTTTATCAACATGTTTTCAGTCATTGATGATTCTTCGGTGTTTCAATTTGTGAGATTGGATTATTTCAAGGTCACGATTTGCGTGAGTCGAAGATCAATGGTTGAGGCAAGACATCGTGAGATGTCGTGATGGTGTACCGAGGTACCCGAGTATGATGTCCTAATTTTTGGTCATGTTGATACTTGAGTTGTGAGATGGCAAGTGGAGTACCGAGTGAATATTGTTCAATTGGGAACCCATCGGTTAATTTTCCCTGGAGTGAGACTGACTAAGGGTGTATCCGTGCTGAGAAATGTGTCTTGCCTACGAGAATTTACATCAAGAATGGTGGTGCATAAGTTGGGTGGGTGTGTGCACCTATCTATGTTGGATTGCGGAGCATGAGTTAGTAAACTCAATGGAGTGAGCCCATGGTGAGTCGGTGAGTGAGAGAGTGTTATAAGACTACGGGGAGTCGTAGCATCCATAAGTCAGTGGGAGAGGGTGTTGTGGTACTGCGGGGAGCCATAGTATTAACCAGTCAGTGAGAGAGTGTTGTGATACTACGGGGAGCTATAGTATTCACTAGTTCGTGAGAGAGTGTCATGATGTTGTAGGGAGCCATAATATTCACGAGTCGGTGAGAAAGTGTCGTAGGCCTGCGGGGAGCCGTAGCCTTCACGAATTAGTGAGAGGAAATGTTGTTATACTACGGGGAGCCATATTATTCGCTAGTCAGAGCATGGCGCAAAAGAATTTTTAGGTTTGGATAGCCTTATTAATTGAATTTTCGGAAACCTGGTGGTCGGACTAGGGGCGAGACTGGGGTCTCCATGATGATCGGAAATCGTTATATCCCGAGTTGAGGCGGGGTTATCGTAGTCGGAAGAAATTAGAGAGATGGGGTGCACATGAATTCACGAATCTTGGGTCATGAGTTGAGTACCAGATTGGAAATGGGTGGTTCCAATTTTGATGGTGAATCAGACTCTCGAGCTTGAGTCTGGATCCATTTGTGTATTGAGTAGGCGGGTGATGTGTGTAAAACCCACTAGTTTTAAACCTACTTTTAATTATCAAATAACACACAAAAGGCAGTGAACCTATCAATTGTGGTATAGCTAAATAAGCAGGGTATCGAACACAGGGAACGACAAATTAAACTAAAAACTAATTTAATCTAAGTTAATTAAAAAGCAGGGGTTGTTCTCTAGTTTTACAAGACTAGAAACTTACTAATTATTACTAATTTAAGCTAGAAAATAAAGACTTTGACTAGATTCAATAACGGAGAAGTACTTCTATTTAGTTCAACTTAATTGATCCTATGGTTGATTTCAAGGTAAAAGTGCAATGGATTAATTCTTTTTCTAGTTACCGATTCAATTGATTAGTTCCGTATTCACTTCATTAATCCTTAGCAAATAAATCAATTTAAACAATGGCCAGTTGTCTATTTCAATTAAATTTACTAGACATAATATTCAGGTTAAGTTAGACTTGCAATAGTTAATTAATTTATCCTTTTAATTAACTTCTTGTTTAATGGTCATCTCACAAGCTTGCACATAAATTTACTTGATTTTCTTATTAATCCTAGTTTCATGTTCACTACACTAGACATATGACAAAAAGTGTTCACTAACATATGAGATTGATAACTAATAGATGTTCATGTTAATTAATTATCTCCCTATTAACAGAAAATCAATTATCATTCACACACAAGGTTCTTTAGCAAGCTAAAATAACTAAATTAACCAACATAGAATTAATCCTACCAAGAATCAAACCATACTACCAATTTCGTATCCCCAAATAGAAGTTTAAAGGGTTTAGCTCATCATTGAAATAAAGTTCAGCAAACAAACAGAATCTAAATGTTCAAACATAGTAACTAAACACAAAGATTTAAGAAGTATGATAAATTCTGCCTCAATGCTTCTTTGGAATTGAACTCTAGCTCGCTTTGACGTCTTCTAGGGTTTTTCAGGCTTCTCAATCGCAGCAAAACCTTTCTGAATCGTCCCAGAACTCTTGCCTCTCGATCTGTGGAATTATCTTTAAATAAGCGGTCCGACTCGTCGAGTCAAGTGGTGACTCGTCGAGTCCCTCTCACATTCCCTGTATTGCGATAACTATCTGGGATCCCGAGTCATTATCCTTCTGATTCCTCGACCGGACTCGTCGAGTAGCTATCTGACTCGACGAGTAGAGGCTTTTTTTTAGTGTTTTTCCTTCTTCATTCCACTCTCGAGCTCCTAACCGCTTCTCTTGCTTCCTTTTGCTTCCGAGCTTCATCTTTGGACTGAAAAACATAATTTAACACTTTTAAGTACCTTTTGTCCATAATATGCGATAATTTAGCTAATATATGAATAAAAAACTATACTAAATACACACTAAATATGCACATATCAAAATACCCCACACTTGTCTTTTGCTTGCCCTCAAGCAAAACTGAATTTTAACACATTAGAATTATGTATAACAACTCCAATCTAACCCAGCCATTATGCCAAGACCGCAACGCATGCATTTCTGTCTAAAATTTTTCCTAAAGAACCCCCCATATTCCAAATACTCACAATCCTCATAAACATTCACCCACTCACCCCGAACTATGCTCATTTTATGCAACCCTCCGAATCCATCCGCAGAAAACCTCTTTACCCTCAAGGTATTTTTAATTGAGCCACCCAAGCATACATATTCTAGAAAATTACAACTTTTCGATACCACTATGGAATTCTTTGAATTCTTCACTTTCTTGATAATTTGATCTTTGATATCTTTGAATTCACCAACTTGTATTGACTTTTGGTATCTTCAACTTTTTTGGATTTCTTGGAATTTTGATCTTTTGATCTTCACTTTATTTGCTCCAAAATTCTTATAACTTTTCTTGTAATTCTCTCTTTTTTTTTACATGTATACCTCACTTTTTCTTTCACTCAAAACCCTACATGCTTAAGCAGGGGCGCTCAATCTCAACCTTTATTGGCTAATGATAAAAATTTTCCTGGATACATTTTAGGTTTAGGCTGCTAAACATATTGCATCCCTCAGGCTGAGCAAGATTGTGTTTTTGTCTCATGATTTCACTAGAATAAGGAAGCCACAAATGCACTAGAACGTGTATAGGCTCAACTAAACATTTGGGTTATCATGCAATTATCAACACAAATCTAACATGGAATCCTAATTTTTTTACCAAAATTTTCTAATTAAGTCCTAAATAATACTTTTGGTATGCAAATTTTTTTAAAATTGACTACTATGTAACCAACCCCCTACCCCACACTTATATGATGCAATGCCCTCATTGCATATGATGCATAAAAACATAAAAAGAAACTAAAGAGGAAATTGGAACAAACTCCCCTGGAATAGCAGTGGATAGGCTGATCACACTCATTTAAGCTCCAACTTCAATCAACTTTAGACATGGTAACATCTCATCCATGCCTTGGGTGTCAAAACTCGTGTGGGTCGCTCCAAATACGCGGAAATCAGTGTAAGATCTTCAAGAATGGATATGGAAGAATAAGTGAGCAAGTGGGACTAGTAGCAGCATCAAATCAACAGTCCGTCGGTATAAAAATTGAACGACTCGTCGAGTCTTATGGTGGACTCGTCGAGTACCAGCGCGCCTTCTCAGAATATGTAGAAATACAAGGCGACTCGTCGAGTCAGCTTAGTGCACTCGACGAGTAGGCCACTGAACGAAAAAAACTTGGTATTTTGCAACTGTTTTAGCCTCTAAAAACTTCTTTAACCCTTCCTCACATTTGGAATCAATTGCTCATACCCCTAGGACCGGACTCGACACTTTGACGTTTAAAAAAACCCACTTCCTTGACTCGCTCTCACTCGCGAAAACATCCATGCTTTACATCTCTAAACCATCCTAAGCGAGCAATCATAATTCAATCCTGAAAAATAACTAAAGCAAACAACCATTAAACATAATAAAATCTCAAAGCATACACACCAAATAAAAAAAATAAAACAAAACAAAAAAAATTAAAATTGTTTGATTAAAAACACATCAATCTTCATCCTCCTCATCATCATTGGCGGCTCCACTTCCCCCGGCTCCACTTCGTCTCGCAGCAATCACCTCATCCCAAGATGGAATGAATGGGTAATTCCCACCATCAATATGTGGAATATTGAAGTGGTCAAAAAGTCGTATGTGGGATTGGTTGCAAAAGTTCAGCCCCCTCGCCATTTGATCCTGCATCCGCCTCATCTCTACATTGTACCAATCCATTGGTACGTCTTCATTTTCGACCGGAATCACTGGCGGCTCGTCCTCCACATCCCGCTCTCTTCTTGATCTTACCCTCCTTCCCGGTGCTTCGGGACCAACAACAGGGTCATCATTTGGAATGGCATAATGGCCACCACCATAGTCTTCAATTATCCGTGCTATTCGGAAAAGAATGGGATTAAACGGGGGCGTCGGGATCAATGTCATGAAGTTCCAGGCACCGCGGTTCATCAACCCGAATGAATTAGCCAAGCGAGTGACAAACATTCCTCCATTGATACGGGAGGTTTTGCGATCTTTGACCGCACCCTCCGAAAGGTATGAAGCAATACACCAAGGGATGTTGCAAAAGACGCCGGGTGTTATTATGCTCCATAAGTAGAAAACGTCAAGGTTGGAGACCTTGTCATCGTCTTTCCTTTGGTTGATGGTGGAGGAAATAAGGCGGTGAATGAGGCGGTGATTTGGGGATCGGATGCTCCCTTCTTGTGCAGACTTTGGGATGTAAACTTTGTTTCCTATGGTATTCCACCAACCCGTGCTTGTAACTCCATCGGGAAATGCCATGTGAGTGTTTGCCAAAAAGGCCCGAAAGATGTTTGTTGACACCAAGGGTTGATCATAGATCCCTAGTCGGCAGGCAAGGTCCACCACCGAGCATTGACGATACTCGCCCCCAAGACAAAAAGTAAAGCTTGCCGGGTGAAAGACATCCACTCCCCCGGTGAAAGACACCGTGGAGAAAAACTCCAAGCAAAGCTCTAAATAGACCGGCTCTTGTATGCGGAAGACCCGGCTCCACCCATCACAGATCATTGTCTCGCCTTCATGTTGGAACTCCTTCAAAAGGTAAGGAGCTAGTTCTTCTTCATATCTAACACTTTGCAGCCATTCCCAATCAATTCTGTTCGGCACATACACCTCCTTCTTCTTAATGTCGGAGAGCTTCTTCTTCCACTTCCTCATTGTTGAAGCGGATTCAATTTGCGGGAAGTTTAACCATGGAAACTCCCCTTGGCTACCACTTGAAGATTGTCCTCTTCTGAACATGATTTCTGCAAAATAAACACACAAAACCCAGAAAACACAGAATATAGTTAAAAAATATCTCGTGTCTGTAACTCGACTGGACTCGTCGAGTCCAGGCCCGACTCGGCGAGTCGCGCAACCTGCACGAGTCGGTCGACGGGTCTCATAAAATTGGACCATTAAACTTGTAAATTCTTTCAAGGGTTTTGTTCAGGGACTTCCTACTAAGTAATAAGGCCAAAATAAACGTTCAAAACAACAATATTCATGAAAAATCGAAACCCTAGAATTTCATTACTTTTCAAAAACGGGTTTTTCATGCAATTGCAGATATAGATGGCCTTATAATCACATTCTTACTAAAAATCAAGAAGAAAGTTGTTACCTTTTGAGTTTAAACCTTGATAAATTTGAAGAAAATTTGAAGAAAACTTGATAGCTTGAGAGAGAGTTTGAGAAAGAGGTAGCCGACGAGTGTGGTGTGGAAACTGAATCTTAGGGTTAAAACCTTATTTACCAGATGTAAAAGTAATTTCGAAGTTATTTTTTTCTGTAAATAAAACCGACTCGTCGAGTTAGCGTCAGACTCGACGAGTCTAGTCGCGCAGTCAAAGATTTTCTGAAATCAATATATACTCGTCGAGTCAGGGTCAGACTCGGCGAGTCTCTTGTAAAACATTACTGATTTTCAAAATTTTGTTATTTATTCAAAATCTTTTCACCCCACCCTTAAGCTATGCAACTCTCAAGCAGACATGTCCGATGATTTGGAAGATTAAAATTGTGAAACGAAACAAAAACTAAAAAAAACTAAAGAGTAAAAGAAAGCAAACTCTAACGACGGGTTGCCTCCCGCCAAGCGCTTCTTTTTAAGGAGTCATTAGCTAGACTCCTTCCTATTTACGTTTTGTCATCTTCAAGCATCGGGAATGTACGCCTCACTTTTTGTGGTTTATACTTGGTCTTGTAGGCGTGAATCTTTTTCTTGTAGGCCCTTTTTAATTCATCCCTTTTTCTTTTCATTGTTTCATCTCCAGCTGCTTGGGCTTCCCTTTTTCTCTTTTTCTTCTTTACCCCCTTCTTTTTCACCAACTCTTGAACATCCTTCTCGTTAAATTTAATAACTTCATATTTCATGATGGTACGTGCTCTAGGTTTAGTGGTGAATTGGTGATCAGCTTCCTCCTTCCTTTCCTTTATTCCTGCATCCTTTCCCGTGCTCAACTCTTCTCCAAATGGCATCGTATCAAGGCATGCCACATCGGCGTGTTGGACCTCCATTCCTTTTACTTCTTCTGCCGATTGTTCTTCCAAAGAATCAAAAACAGTAACTGAACCCAGGGTATGTGAAGAACTATCAACAAACAAATCAGCTTTGGTCAAGTTTTTATCCAAATCGACTGGACTCGTCGAGTCCATTGTGGTGACTCGGCGAGTCTGATCAGGTTCCATCAATCCTGGAGTGTTTTCTGAGTTGGCTCCTTCCAGTAGCTTTTCTAGCTCCTCCAAGTCTTTGTTAGCATCTTCAACTCCTTCAGAGTGTAGCGTGAACTTACTTGGGTCTTCTTTTAGTAAAATTTCAAGCTCTTTTTGTAATACCTCATCATCCAATTGGATAAATGAGATTTCTTCTCTCTTTTCTTCTTCTTGCTTGACTTCTGGAATAGCTTTAAACATCACCGACTCATCACCCACTCTTAATGTCAATGTAGACTCACATATGTCAATTAGGGCACACGCGGTGTTTAAGAATGATCTTCCTAAAATAATTGGTATTTCGGGGTCTTCTTCCATTTCCACCACCACGAAGTCTACTGGAAAAATAAACTTGTCCACTTTGATAAGGAGATCTTCACAAATGCCTTGTGGATGAATTATTGTTTTGTTTGCTAAATGGATTCTCATATTTACCGGCCTTAGTGCTGGTAAATTCAGCTTCTTAAAGAATGAATAGGGCATCAAATTAATGCTTGCACCTGAATCAGCCAATGCTCGTGTAGAAACTTCATTACCAAATTGGCACGGAATTACTATGTTACCCGGATCACCCTTCTTCTCAGGCAGCTCACTCATCAATATCTCCGCGACTTCAGCCAGATCTTTCCTAGCAGCAAAAAGGCCTTTAAGCAAGTTAAAGTATTTGGGAGTTTGGAGCATTGTTTCCACAAATGGCATATTGACTTGTAAAGCTTTTACATGCTCCATGAAGGTTCTATAGGCTTGAACTTTTTCTGCAGGCATGGCTCTGGTTGGGTATGGCAAAGGAGGATTGTATGGCTTTAGAAAACTGGCAGTATCTTCATTCCCGACTGGACTCGTCGAGTCCATGAGAGTAACTCGTCGAGTCTGGTCGGGTTTTTCTGGTTCTGGTTTTTCTTCCTTTTCTGCCTTCTTCTTGGAGACTCTTAGTGCTTCTGTAAATTTTTCTTCACCGCTGGAGGTTATTACGTTCACGTTCTCCATTCTTGGATTGGGCTCGGTGTTGCTCGGAAGTTGACCCGGTCTTCTTTCATTCACTTGATGTACAAGCTGTCCCAGCTGTTTCTCAATGTTGAGAATGGAAGCTTGCTGATTCCTCAACATGTTTCTGGTTTCTTGCATTGCTACTTCGTGATCATTATGTCTTTTCTCGGATGCGGTTATGAACCTTGTGAGTATATATTCTAAATTTTCCTTCTTTTCCGTCACCGGCTCTTCCTTTTGATAGAATCCCCTCTCCCTCTGTTTGTATTTCTCCTCCTTAGCCTTTTTATACTCTTCGTATGGGAGCCATTCCTTCTTCGGTTTCCTCCAGTCTTCATCGTATCTATCGCCACTGGAATAGAATACTTGAGCCTTTTTATTTCCATTCTCGTCTCGATCACAATCCTTGCTAAGATGGGGGCCGCCACAATTTTCGCATCCTACCCTAATAGCATGGATCGTTTGATCCATTTTTGTCATTCTTCGGTCTAGGTGTGACATCCCCAAAATCACGGCCAGAAAAGACCGGTTTGTTTATGCTTTGTTTAAAAATCAGAGTTACATTTTAAATGAAAGTGTTGCGGAATTTGTCCCAAAACAAAAATATGATAAAGATTTATCAAAAGCATTTCCATAGAAATGTATTTCATTAAAAGACTCGGGATGTCATGTTCGTACAGATCAAAAGCATAAACAGTACAATATAAGCCTTACTACATTATTTCATATCTACAGGCCTATATCCGTAATCCCTCGTCCAAAACATCACACCTATGCTCATGCGCCACTACCTGTAATACATAAAACTGAGTGGGTCAGGCTTGGGAGCCTGGTGAGCACATAGGGTTTTCAACCCACAATAAATAAGTTTATTAATTTCATCAATCAACAATAACCCGATTACCCGTTCCCGTTATCCTCACTTTACGTCCCTAAACACCTATCATAAGGGACCTAGCCTAAGGATCATCATCGGGATGGACACTACCGCTAAGGGGATTCCTCGGCAATAAATGTCCTAAAGGCAACCATGTGGGGGATGGAGTACACCGGTGAACACATCGTTCACAAACACCTACAGGTTGCGAGCCTGCTAGTGTTCCACTGGACTGTCTAGAAGAGTCCGTGGTCGTCATCCATACTCCGCTAGATGACAGAAACAACAACATCAACATCGAGGCCTCTCATCATTTTATCACAACATCACCTATTACATCTACCCATGTTTTACCCCAACATTTTCGTAGATATAAAATACATATACAGTTTATATCATTGAAAACATGTATAACAACGTTCATCTAGCATAGATAGCAAGTATTCAGATAATATGCACACATAGCACGTAATTTATATAAAATATTTCATATCTATGTGTAAGTTGAAAGTAACTATGCACTCACCTGATTAGGTGGTGACTCAGCACTCGGACAGCGCTTCGATACTCTCAAAACGATATTCCTTCGATAAAACCTAGTATCGATACCACTAGGGTTTAGTTTAACGATAACCGTGACAAATTAATTAGTCCGAGTATTATTAAGCGTTAATAATACTCGATATAACTCATAATAATAGTCCAAATAATTATTTTAAGGACCTAATAACATTCCTATAATTATTTGAAAGCTATATTAAAAATTGCGTAAGCGTAGCACACTTACAGTGAATTTTATCGAGAACCGGGACTTAATTGGAGCAGCGTTTCGAAACCGAAAAACTCCTTTTTCTCGGGACTCCGGGAGCCTCGGGGCTTCCCTAGGGTGCTAGGGGGTTCTTCCTAGGGTTTAGGGGGTTAAAATGGGCTAGAGAGAGAAAGTAATTTAGAGAGAGAGTGAGTTTTGGTGTGAAAATGAGGGCTGTCTTCGGACCCCTTTTATAGGTGCGCAGCTCGGACATTACGCTGGGCGTACTGAGGGTACGCTGGGCGTACTCCTCGGATAAGAACTCCAGCTCGGACCCAGCTGTCTTCCACTCGTCGGATGGATCAGACCGAGGTTACGCGGGGCGTTCCGGATCTCATACGCGGGGCGTAGGGCGAGGCTTCGTGGCATGATCCGAAGCGAGATCCGAGACCTTCATCGGACGGCCCACAACGCGCCACGTCACCAGTCTTGCACCAGACTTCGCATTTTCATACTTCGACTTTAAAAATTCGTAACTTTCTCATACGAACTCCGTTTTTGACGTTCTTTATATCCACGCGAAGGTGGGAACGTACTCTACAACTTTCGTTTAGATTTCGTCGGCTAATTTTGGCTCGATTTTAAATTTTATATTATTAACGGGCCGGGATACGATTGGTCCGTTAAATCCTCATAACTTCTTCATCCGACATCCGTTTTCACCCATCTTTTTCTCGTTACGCTACTCTTAATGAGATCTTCGATTCTCGTTCAGGTTGTGTCGGCTAAAAACCGCTCGATCTAATATTCGAATTTCGGGCTGTACACTATCATTCCGAAACTTCGAAAAATCATAACTTCTTCATACGAAGTCAGATTTGGGCGTTCTTTTTATCGATGTTCTTAGTTTAACATATTCTACAACTTTCGTTTAGATCGCTAAGGCTAAATCTCGCTCTATCGTAAGTTCACTATTCACGCTTCCCGATATCGTGCCATTTCTGTCGCGAAACTTCGACGGGTCATAACTTCTTCGTTATAACTTGGATTTCGGCGTTCCTTATATGCACGGAAACCTTGAGACATATTCTACAACTTTATGTAGAGATATAGGGCTTATCTCACACTTTAATTTTGACGCTTATTTTTATTATTTATTAATTATACACTTATAATTAAATAATGAACACATAAACACACATAATTCACATAATACTCAAATATTTCATCTTTATTACTTCCAAAAGAGTTACAAGAGTTGACCTAGACTATTACATTGACAAAAATGCTTAGCCCTGAAACCCGGGCGTTACACTAGGCTATCGAGTTTAGCTATTATCGCTGCCATGCCATCGTTCACCGAGTTTACTGCTCCACGACTCACTTCATTCCTCGGATTGTGGTATTCTCTAGAATGCTTAGAGAATTCTTCAATTAATTCCTTTATTTCCGGAGGTGGCTTTCGGGTGAGCGGGCCTTGTGAATCGAGTAGTTGCCTTGTGGTGACATTAACTCCATCATAAAAGATGGAGACCTCCTGTTGGCTATTAAGATCATGGTGTGGGCAATTTCTAAGTAGGCTCTTGTACCTTTCCCAAGCTTCATAAAGAGATTCACCGGGTTGTTGCTCGAAGTTGGCAATGGCTTTCTTTAGCTTGCCTATCTTAGAAGGTGGGCAGAAATGGTCAATGAACTCTTCTTTCATCTTGGCCCATGTGGTGACCGATCCGGGAGGAAGTGATTTTAACCAATCTTTTGCAGCGCCTTTAAATGTGACAGGGAGCATTCGAAGAAGCTAGGTCTCGCGTGGAACATTAGGCACGTTGAAGTAATCGGCCACATCATTTACTTCGTCCAAATGCTTATAAGCGTCTTCATGATCTCTCCCGTAAAAAGGGATCTCCTTGAGTTGAGCGAGAATATGGCCCTTTAGCTCAAACGTAGCGGTTGCGGGAATTGCGGGTTGCACAAGTCCCGGCCCGGTGTCATCACGCATCCTTTTCTTCCATTCCCCCATGGGGACTTCATCGATGTTAGCCATAGTGATAGCTAACTCTTCTTCGGAATCGGTTTCGTGCTCGGAAATATGCTCTTTTTCTTCCTCGGTTTCGTACTCGATGTCTTCGTGAATTGGTTCTTCAATTGTTAACGATACACTGGATGCTCCTGATTTGCTGCCTTTCTTCTTGCTGAAAACAGATTTCAAGTTCTTGAGTGGTGAGTTCTTTGAAGTTGCGGTTTCTCCTACGGCTTTTCCCTTGCTTCTCTTTAGTGCGGATTCCGGGTCTTCCAAAGGTGGTACTAGAGGTGTGTCCGATCCTCGGGTCATGAAACAGCTGAAAAAAAAAAACGAAACAAAAGAAACGAAACGCGTAAAAGGAATAAAAACGAAATAAAAAATAAAGACTAAAACAGCGATGGACTCGCCGAGTCTGCTCGAATGCACTCGGCGAGTTCAAGGCCAAAATAGAAAAGAAAATTTTCTAATTATTCTAAAAACGGAATTTATTAAAACTAAATCTACTTACTGATTTGCTTTGTAAATAACTTTGTGTAAGATAAATCCCACACAAAGGATCGATTAAACTAGATTTTAATATTAATTTTAGAACCGTTCCCCGGAAACGGCGCCAAAAACTTGATGTGTGTAAAACCCACTAGTTTTAAACCTACTTTTAATTATCAAATAACACACAAAAGGCAGTGAACCTATCAATTGTGGTATAGCTAAATAAGCAGGGTATCGAACACAGGGAATGGAAAATTAAACTAAAAACTAATTTAATCTAAGTTAATTAAAAAGCAGGGGTTGTTCTCTAGTTTTACAAGACTAGAAACTTACTAATTATTACTAATTTAAGCTAGAAAATAAAGACTTTGACTAGATTCAATAACGGAGAAGTACTTCTATTTAGTTCAACTTAATTGATCCTATGGTTGATTTCAAGGTAAAAGTGCAATGGATTAATTCTTTTGCTAGTTACCGATTCAATTGATTAGTTCCGTATTCACTTCATTAATCCTTAGCAAATAAATCAATTTAAACAATGGCCAGTTGTCTATTTCAATTAAATTTACTAGACATAATATTCGGGTTAAGTTAGACTTGCAATAGTTAATTAATTTATCCTTTTAATTAACTTCTTGTTTAATGGTCATCTCACAAGCTTGCACATAAATTTACTTGATTTTCTTATTAATCCTAGTTTCATGTTCACTACACTAGACATATGACAAAAAGTGTTCACTAAGCATATGAGATTGATAACTAATAGATGTTCATGCTAATTAATTATCTCCCTATTAACAGAAAATCAATTATCATTCACACACAAGGTTCTTTAGCAAGCTAAAATAACTAAATTAACCAACATAGAATTAATCCTACCAAGAATCAAACCATACTACCAATTTCGTATCCCCAAATAGAAGTTTAAAGGGTTTAGCTCATCATTGAAATAAAGTTCAGCAAACAAACAGAATCTAAATGTTCAAACATAGTAACTAAACACAAAGATTTAAGAAGTATGATAAATTTTGCCTCAATGCTCCTTCGGAATTGAACTCTAGCTCGCTTTGACATCTTCTAGGGTTTTTTAGGCTTCTCAATCGCAGCAAAACCTTTCTGAATCGTCCCAGAACTCTTGCCTCTCGATCTGTGGAATTATCTTTAAATAAGCGGTCCGACTCGTCGAGTCAAGTGGTGACTCGTCGAGTCCCTCTCACATTCCCCGTATTGCGATAACTATCTGCAATCCCGAGTCATTATCCTTCTGATTCCTCGACCGGACTCGTCGAGTAGCTATCTGACTCGACGAGTAGAGGCTTTTTTTTAGTGTTTTTCCTTCTTCATTCCACTCTCGAGCTCCTAACCGCTTCTCTTGCTTCCTTTTGCTTCCGAGCTTCATCTTTGGACTGAAAAACATAATTTAACACTTTTAAGTACCTTTTGTCCATAATATGCGATAATTTAGCTAATATATGAATAAAAAACTATACTAAATACACACTAAATATGCACATATATCAGCGGGATGAGGTTCTGGATTCGTAGATGGGTTTCATTTTGAGGGTTATTAATCTCCATCTGATGTCCTAGACTGGAATGGGTCAGTTCCGTTGGTATGGGAAGAACCGCGAGATGCTTGGAACTAGTGAGTAGTAGACAATAGAGGTCGGAAGTGAGGTGACTTCAAATGGGGTTGTAGTATTCGCTTGGGGTAAAGAAAACTTCGTGACTTGTGTGTTATGATGGGCCGAGATAGTTATTGTGAGAAGGAAGTCGGTAAGTCATTTTATTGGGTGTGTAGAGGGTAACCTTTGGAGGTTCAACTATTAGGTCGGGAGTTGACCTGGTGCTGAGTTTTGAAAGGGATATTTGAGAGGAAGCAAGGGCTTATGATTATAGATGTCAAAGGATACTTCTGAGCGAGCACGATCATTTTCTTGTGTCTGAGGACAGAGTGTTGAGAGTCCATTTTTTAGATGGCTTCTGATAGCAATACAGTTGATGGGTACCTAGTGAGATGTGACCCTTTCGTTCCTTTGGAGTGAGATATGGATCAATTTGTATATCTGGTATGGCTGACCGGTAGTCAATTTTTGTCAATGACTTGATTCCATCAATCGCAACAAGAGAATCAGAGTGGCGGTGTGTTAACAGGGTCTGTTATCCGAGGAGCGAATAACATGATGTTATCCTGCGAGGGCGGTCTGGCTGGGAGACAAACCACTAGAGTTTCCAGGTTCTGGAGAGCTAGAACGGGTACCGCAATGGCAGAGGGGTCCGTCCTTTTTCGGGATTCAAAGTTCCTGTTTGGGCTCAGGTGTCTTTAGAGGCACATTGTTGTATGATATGAGATTCTTTTGGTGGTGCTTCTCAATTCATTGGGTTCGATCTATGTATTGTTGCAGAGTAATTTCGAGGGCAAAATCTAATTCAAGTTGAGGAGAATTGTAACATCCCGAAATTTCCAAGCATCATATTATATCAATTCATTTTCCTTAGCAGAGAAACTCGACGAGTTGGATGCCTAACTCGGCAAGTGGAGTCGTTTTGGCCACTTGGGTTTAGTGGCCAACTCGGCGGGTAGAGAGACCAACTCTGCGAGTTGGAGTTGTTTAGAGAAACCCTAATTTTATGGGCTTGTATCCTATTTAAAGGTCCTTAAGCCCTTATTTCCGCATCCCTTGTCTCCAGAGAGCCTTATGAGAAACCCTAGATCGGTTCCATCCATTGTGAGAGAGAAAGAGACTATTTTGGGTGTTCTTGTGAAAATTTAGAAGAAGATTTGGAGAGCATCTTGGCTTGGTCCAGGAAGTGATGTTTGGATCCAGAGATTCTTCCGTGGTTAGCTTCTGTTGGACGTAAAATATGCTAACTTGATCATTCTTTCTGTAGATCTTGGTTTGGGGAAGCTTTTAGGGTTTTCTCCCATCCACTTTGTGTTATTGAGTCCCTTGAGCATATCTTGAGGTTGAAACCTCAGATTTGGACTATAGGAGGTCCTGTGAGCCCAAAGACCCAAGCTTTATGGAGCTAAAGGCAAGCTTTTGAGGGCCAACCTTGTAAGAGCTTGTATTAGCATTATTAAGCCAATATGCCATGCATGAACATAAAGCTGCAAGCTATATGTGATATTTGAGATTTAGGAGGTCAGATCCAGAGTATGGAGTAGCATTCTATGCCTTAAATGATCTAAATGAGAATTTGACAAAAGGGAGTCGACGAGTCGATGAGCCGACTCAACGAGTCGGTTAGGGTTTATCCCGACGAGTCTGAATATGCTGTAACTCGGCGAGTTGATGGGTCAACTTGACGAGTTTAGTTGGTTTTCATGAGGCTTCTAAGGAAATGAGGGGACTCGATGAGTCGCTTTGATGCACTCGACGAGTTGGGTCAACAGGGACTGTTGAATCGAGTTTGACTTATGTTGACTTTTAGGGTTATGACCAAATGTGAGTAATGGAGACCATGGAGGGGTAGAATGGTATTTTACCCTTCCCAAGTATTAAAGAGGGGCTAGTATAAGTTTATTTAGAGTTATGATTTTAATTAGAGATAATTATCATATGTTTTAGGCGGAGGCTAGATTAGTGATTCGTGTATGAGGTGTATTTGCTTGCTTGCATCGAGGTGAGTCTTCTTACTATACTTACAAAAAGTAGAATCTTTATGTGACCGGAGGATCTTATGTGTTTTATATTGAGTATTGTGATATCCTTCATTATGTCTTTGTGATTTATGCTGTGTATTATACTGAGCTTACTGAGTTAGGATCGAAGGGGTCCACCTGAGTTGTGGTACCGAAGGGTCCCACTGAGACACATTGACCCGAGGGTCTTATTCGAGCATAGCTACGAGTGGCTAATGATATATGTGTGGTATTTTGGGGAACTCACTAAGCTTCATGCTTACTGTGTTGTGTTATATGTGTGTTAGGTACTTTTCAGGATCGTGGGAAGGTGCCAACTTGATTATAAACACGAGAGAAAGAGTTATGTATTGAGGATCCTGGATTTGTGATCAAACATTTATGGAGTTGTGTTTTGATAATTAGATACTTGGGATTTTTGTAAAAATATGTTATGAGAATTATGTGATTTTAAAATGAAAAAGATTATTTGAAAATTTACGGTGTTACAACCGTCCTCATACACATAGTTGAGAATTATACTCCAATACCTTGCACAAGAAACAACAGTAATGACATTAGAGTTAACGATTCTCTTTAAGAATTCATCTCACATCTTAGTCGCATAATCAACTTGCATGTCATAGTAGAGACCAACAACCATTGTGTATACCTCCAGTCTTGCCTTATCTAACCCAACATTATGATCAGGTAGACAACGTAGAAAAATCTCAAATAAGAAGTTCCAGATGCAAGGTAATCCCGACTTCTTGAAGTCACTTATCTTGGTAAGCATGTGCTAATAATCCATTTCATTAAACATGTGAATCAAATGTTCATTCGTAAGTTTGAAATAAGGAAGGGTATTTGGGATTTCAAGGATTCGAGCAAAGAGTTTTTTTGAAAGATGGAATTTCTTGTCATTAGTCAGATTGAAGGTCACAATCTGCATCGTCTTGCTATAGGAAGCAGTAGAACTAGCCAAAGAAAGCCAAGACATTGGAACAACGGAGGATCGAAACATCGCCATTAACAGAACAGAGTTCTTGAGAGCAAGAACAAGCATCTTCAAACCCTCTAACACAAGTTTGCTTCTTCGATTGCCAACTTACAAGCTTCCCAATTAAAAAGTGACATCCGCCACTTGCGCTTTTTTGATATAGTTGACATCCACCACGGTCAGCATCTGAAAAAGCTTGAATGAAAAATCCTATTTTTGAAGGATACCATAATCCTAACAAAATTGTTCCTTTTAGATAACAAAATATATTCTTTACTGTTGTAAGATGAGATTCTCTTGGATTCGACTGGTACCTAGTACAACTACATACCGAAAACATAATATTAGGTCTACTAGCTGTAAGATATAGTAGTGAATTAATCATGCTTCGATATAATGTAAGATCAGATTTCGAGTGTATTTTTCTTGATTGATAAAGATCTCGTCTCTGCATTAATGAATATTCAAACCCAGAAAATTGTTCTCTTCCCCATCAAACTCATCTCAAATTGATTTTTCATTAGATTTTCAAATTCACTTGACAAAGTTGGATCTGTAGAGCCAAAAATAATGTCATCGACATAATTTTGAACAAGCATAAGATGATTCCCAACTTTCTTTCGAAAGAGTGTGGGATCAACGGATGCTTGTTTAAATTTTGATTGCGTTAAAAATTGGTAAGAGTTGCATACCAGGCTCTAGGTGCTTGTTTTAACCTGTAACCAGCTTTATCTAACACATAACAATATTTAGGATACTAAGAATTGATAGACCTGGTGGTTGTTCAACATAAACCGTTTCTTCAAAAACTCCATTGAGAAAAGCACACTTCAAATAAACCATTTCTTCGAAAACTCCATTGAGAAAAGCACACTTCAGATAATCAAGATTTTCCATAAAAATCTTGACTGTTTTTGGTTCAATTTTTGAAATAAAAACATTGAACATGCAAAATTCTTGATGGAGTTCTAACTAGAGCTCTAGTTAAAACGTTGGCAACTCTAGTTAAAACTCCATCTTGATGCCAAATTCATTAAACACCACTTGATTACCAGTTCCCACCACAAGTTGTGAAACATTTATCAAGTTATGTTGAAGACCTTCAACATAGGCAACTCTGTTGATTGTGAAATTCCTATTTGTGACTTTTCAATATCCTCGAACATGGCATTTGTTGTTGTTCTCAAATTTCACTACTCCAGCATTCTCCAAAGTCCTATAATCACGAAGATTCTCCTTTCGACCAGTCATGTGACGTGAGAAACCACTATCAATATACCATTTGTCATCATATTGCTCATCACTCAGTACCTGCGATTGATGAAAAAAATTTAGGTCCCCAAGGTTGTTTGGATCCTTGGTAGTTTGAAAAATATTATAAAACGAAGATCCTGTGATCCATTTTCGAACTTTAGACTTGAGACTATCAACTAAGTCTACTTCGTTAGTTAAATGTACATAAAAGTAAGCATTCGTAGGTTTAAAATCTTCAATGAGTTTTTCCTTTTCCTTCTCAGTTTGTTTCATACGAACTGTTGCCTTTGGAAGAACTTTCCATTGTTTGACAGAAATATTCGACTCTTGTGAGGAATAACTTCCATTTGTTAATTCATTCACATTCTCATTCTCCTCCTTGATTACCTCTTCTGAAGATTTTGCATATTGAAATTTCTTTCCTTTACCTTCCAACCAATGATTGATACTCTTTACTGTAGCACCCGGTTCCTGGTACGTAAATGTTATTTGAGTATTTCCTTTCTTTTAGCCATGGACTCGGCGAGTCATAGGTCCGACTCGCCGAGTGGATGCGGGACCCGGGACACGTTTAAGTTGGCGACTCGGCGAGTCCTTATCCTGGACACGGCGAGTCACAGTTGTTGGATGAAACCCTAAGTTTCAGAGGTTTGCACCCTATTTAAAGGACTTATCCGCCCAGGCCAGCCCCCATTCTCTCCCCAGAGCTCCCAACCCTCGTTCTAAGCTTGTTCCTTGAGATTTTGAGGCTATTGTGTGTGTTCTTGAAGGTATTGAGGAAAAAGGGGAAGTAGATCAAGAGGAAGGAAAGGAATCCAGGCATCTTTGCACTCTTTCAGTAGTTCCTTTGAGGTATAATCCATTTTTCCCATGTTTCGATGCTTATTACTTCATGTAAGTCATTCTTGAGCCAAACCCCAAGTTTGTATGTGAAAATTATTTCGTAATAGGCTGTTTGGCCCTTAGATCTAGGCAAGATTGAGCTCCAGGAGCTCAGATCTGTTAGCTTTATGACCCCATGTTGCTTGTTCACCCTAGATCTATCCTTTTGAGACATTTTGAGCCCTAAAATCCATATTGGTGAATATCCACACGTAAAGTTGGAAACTTTACGTGTGATTCGTGTCCTAGAAGTCCAGATCTGTGAATGGCATGGACTGGAATCGAGCAAATCCGTGTATTTAGTGGGTGCATGGCAACGACTCGGTGAGTCGTTCATATGACTCGGCGAGTCTGTTCGCGAGTCTCCGAGTTTGTCCCCTTTTCGTAGTGTCGAGTGAGCAGTGATTCACGGGGTGTGACTCAGTGAGTCGGAAGCTTAACTCATCTATGGAGGTACTCGGCGAGTCAATGCCCTGACTCGACGAGTTCAAGGCAATCTCCTTAGATCAAGAACAGACTCGGCGAGTTGTTCATACAACTCGGCGAGTCGCAGCATAAGTGTTCTTCGGATGAAGATGGACTCGATGAGTTGTTCATACAACTCGGCGAGTCTTAGCATAAGTGTTCATCGGATGAAGATGAACTCGACGAGTTGTTCATACAACTCAGCGAGTAGGATGAAGGACTTGGATATTGGTTAAGAAGGCGAACCCGTCGAGTCGTCGCCTAACTCGACGGGTAGGATTGGGATTCAGGGCAGTCGTTTGGGTAGGGACTCGGCGAGTTGGAAAGCCAACTCGGCGAGTCGGGTCAACTGAAAGTTGACTCTGACTTTGGCTTAGGGCAAGGTCAGGGGTAAAATGGTCATTTTACCCAAAGGTCAGTGAGCAGTGTTTGATTGATTATATTGTGGGAATTGCAGCCGGAGGGTTTCCGGAGCAGCAACAGCAGTATTAGGTGATCAGTTCCCACACAGACCAGCAGCTATTTCGAGGTGAGTTTCCTTTCTAGTTGGAACGGGTCTAAGGCACCAAGGCCGACCGGCGTAGACGAGACGCTAGTACTAGAGTGTGGGCTGAGCCCGTATCTCTGGGTTTAGTCAAGTATGATATATGTGTTAATATGATAGAGTTGCTTATACTTGTTGTCTGCGTGATACTTGTATGTTATGGGTTAGCGGTTGAGTGTGGGCAGGGCCCGTATCTCTCCGAGGTTGGAGTGTGGGCTAGGCTCGTACCTCCCAGATAGCAAAGTGTGGGCAGGGCCCGTATCTTCACAAGTGTGGGCGAGGCCCGTATCTCCCGGCTAGCGAAGTGTGGGCAGGGCCCGTATCTTCCCGAGTGTGGACAAGGCCCGTAACTCCTAGCTGAACATTGGTTGTTATATGTTTGCATGGTATGGGGTATTATGGGGCACTCACTAAGCTTTGTGCTTACAGTTTTCAGTTTTGGTTTCAGGTACCTCCTCAGCTAGGGGAAAGGAGCCGGCGCGGTAGTAGCATGTCACACACACACTCTCCGGTTTCCGCATTTACGAGCTTCACTGGGATTTGTACTCTGATATTTTGATTGAATGTATGAATTGGCTTTTAGACATGGTTCACTTTGTGTTATGATTTGATCAAACAATGTTTTTAGTTATTAATATTTTCTAAAGTAATGTTTTTAAAACAAAATTTTTGGTCGTGACAATTGGGTCGTTACAAGTTGGTATCAGAGCCCTGATTTGAGGGATTCGGACACATCCTCGGGAGTGTCTGAACTCAAATCGAGGGATTAAAAGATTTTATAAAGTAAAAAATGTTTTCTAAAATTGAGAAAAGAGCTTTGAGAAAGAATGAAGTGTGTGATGTGTGCGACCGGCCGAGCTCAAGTAAGTATCCCCAAAGTACCCATACAAGTTTATGTTATGTTTATCAGCTTTTGTAGAACAGCATGCTAGAATAGGACTAAGGATCTAGGAGTGATGCCTTATGTGCCTGCTTAATGTGTTTCAGTTGTATGAGAACTTGCATGCTAGTTATTGAGTAGACAGTAAGTAGGATAGCCTGATTAGGTTATGCCTGGTAGTATGAGCTTAGCACTTTATGCTAGCTCAGTTCCTGAAAGTAGATAGAGTTAATTAAGATTGTTACCCTTATCTGAATGCTGCTTGCTTCGTGATACGTGGGACTCTGAATAATGGGAGTTAGCCATTAGGCGAATGCGTCACGTCACATGTGATCAGGGTTGAATAATCTTAGAGTGCCGGATTTGATCCTACTGCGCAGCTCTTGTTTGAGTCCAACCGTTGTAGGGACGAGTCGGGTACTCGAAGGATTATCTGAGCCACGTCACATGTGATGGTATTCGGGTAATGGCTAATTGGAATTACAAGGAGGCCTGCAGCAGCTGAGGACTGGTTAGAGTGGAGTTAGAGATTTCCCCTAGGGCAAGCCTAGGATGAGTATAGCAGTGATCAGCAGTAGTGAAGGGGATCTGGTGGAGTCGAGGCATTCCTTGAAGAAGGTACGGATAGAGGTGGAAGGTAGTATGGGCCCGTACTACTGAAAGTAGAGGATCCGTACCCGAACCAAGGAAGGCCAAGATAAGACCAGGTAACTTGTAAGTAGTTGTGATCCCTCAGGAAGTATCAGTATCACTAATGATTGTTGTGATGTATTGCAGAATGGTGGTACTTCGATCGAGGCCGGTAGATGGCGGTTTAGGAGAGGGGTCAGGTTCGGGATCAGGTTCCGAGCCGGTTGATGAGGGACTACGTGAGTTCATCGCGTCAGAGATTACCAGAGGCATCCTTGAGTCGACCCCCATTCTCTTTGGGTCGATCAAGGAAGGGATCATGGAGTTGATGGAGGATCGCCTTCGGGCATTCAGGAGTGATATGGCATCTAGCCAGTCAGGATCTCGCACGCTGTCCTTTAAGGACTTCAGGGGAAGTGGTGCGCCGGATTTCCATGGGGTGAAAGACCCCATTGCTGCCAGGCGATGGATTGCAGACATCGAGTCTGCCCAGTTGACTAACTACTGCCCCGAGGGGTCGAAGGTGAGGTATGCAGCAGGGTGTTTACGGGACCGAGCCCAGGATTGGTGGGAGTTAGTGGGTGACTCGTTAGGAGCCTCAGCTATCGAGGCTATGACCTGGTCGGACTTTCTGACCAGGTTCAGGGCAGAGTTTGCGCCGGCTGTCGAGCTTCAGCAGCTAGCCAGGGAGTTTCTAGACATGAGGCAGACGACGGAGACTGTGGCGGAGATAACCGCCAAGTTCCGGGAGAGGGTTTTTTTGGTGCCCCAGTATGCTGGTGACAAGGACATGAAGAGGACTCGTTATCATGATATGCTTCGAGCTGACATCCGGAAGCATGTTAGTTTTTCGGCTTGCCCTACCTTGGATTCTATGATTGTCAGGGCAAGGGAGAGGGAGATAGATTTGGAGCACATCCGGAAACGGAAATTAGAGGAGGGTCAGGCAGGAGGGGCTTCGGGGAAGAAGCCCAAGGGATCAGATGGTAGGCCGAAAGGCCAGTCAGGACCGAGCCGTTGCGGGAAATGCGGCAGGACACATGTGGGGGCATGTAGGATGGGATCAGTAGGCTGCTACAAGTGCGGCAAGGCAGGGCACTTTAGCAGGGATTGTACTATTCCAGTTTCAGCTATTCAGACATCGGAGTTGCTGTGTTTTCACTGCAACCAGAGGGGCCACAAGAAGGCCAATTGCCCCCAGTTGACAGTTGCAGCGCCAGTGAAGGCGCCAGCTCCAGCGACCCTGCGGATCACGGATGGTCGGCAGGGCAAGGCAGAGGCTCCAGTGGTGAGGAGTCGGGCATTTCAGCTGACTACCAAGGAGGCACGCGCCGCACCTGATGTGGTGACGGGTATGATTCTTTCCCTCTACTTTTATTTTATGATGTTATGTTATTGATATGTGCTCCGTATGTATATGTATGCTTTAGGATCGTTCCATGTGAACGGCCTTCCAGTTCAGGTGTTGTTCGACTGGGGTGCGTACCGATCATTTGTTTCCCTTGCGCTTAGCAAAAAGTTTCACGAGTCATCGGGCGAGTTAGATTGCCCTTTGGAGGTGGAGATTGCTGACGATCGATCGGTGCGAGCATCAATGGTATTTCGAGATTGCGTGCTGCGTTTGTTCGAGGAGCGCTATTTGGTAGATTTGGTTCCCATTCCGTTGCGTGGGAACAAGGTGATTATAGGCATGGATTGGCTGAGCCCTAATGGGGCGGTGATAGATTGCGCGCAGCAGCTAGTGCGGGTCAGGACCCCAAGCGGGGAGAGTTAGTGATTCATAGTGAAAGGCCTCAGTATGGACCCGCTGTATGTTCAGCAGAGAGGGCTAGGCGCTACCTTCAGCAGGGATGCGCAGGATATGTCGCGTATGTGATGGATACCCGGGAGGCGGGTAAGGCGACAGTGAGCGAGGTTCCTGTGGTCCGAGACTTTGCAGATGTTTTCCCAGAGGAGCTTCCTGGGATACCTTCGGAGCGACAGGTGGAGTTTCGGATTGACCTTGTTCCTGGTGCGGCTCCGATAGCCAAGGCACCGTATCGGTTGGCTCCTCCCGAGATGCAGGAGTTGTCTACGCAGCTGCAGGAGCTGTTAGACAAGGGATTTATTCATCCGAGCAGTTCACCCTGGGGAGCCCCGATTCTGTTTGTGAAGAAGAAGGACGGGTCGCATCGGATGTGTATAGATTATCGGGAGCTGAACAAGGTAACGGTGAAGAATCGTTACCCGCTTCCGAGGATTGATGACCTCTTTGACCAGCTTCATGGAGCATCTCGGTTCTCCAAGATTGATTTGCGTTTGGGTTATCATCAGATGAGGGTCAGGGAGGAAGATATGCAGAAGACCGCGTTTCGGACGCGCTATGGCCATTATGAGTTCGTGGTGACGCCGTTTGGGCTCACCAATGCTCATGCCGCGTTCATGGACCTCATGAACCGCGTATGCAGATCGATGCTGGATCGATCTGTGATAGTCTTTATCGATGATATCTTGGTTTATTCCAAGACTCAGAAGGAACATGAGGAGCATCTGAGAGAGGTGTTGGAGAACCTGAGGAGGGAGAGCTTGTATGCCAAGTTCTCTAAGTGTGAGTTTTGGTTGCGCGAGGTGCAATTTCTTGGACACCTCGTCAACCAGAACGGGATTCTGGTCGATCCGGCCAAGGTCGAGGCCGTGATGAGATGGGAGGTTCCGAAGTCTCCATCTGAGATTCGGAGTTTCCTGGGATTGGCAGGCTACTATCGGAGATTTATCCAGGATTTCTCCAAGATAGCCGTACCCCTGACGCGGCTGATGAAGAAAGCCATGGTCTTTCGGTGGGGACCCGAGCAGCAGGCTACATTTGAGACGCTGAGACAGAGATTGTGTGAGGCGCCGATCTTAGCCCTGCCAAAGGGCGTAGAGGATTTTGTGGTTTATTGTGATGCGTCCATTTCTGGGTTGGGCGCGGTACTGATGCAGAAGGGGCATGTCATTGCCTACGCTTCGAGGCAGCTCAAGCCTCACGAGGCGAACTACCCGACGCACGATTTGGAATTGGGGGCGGTGGTTTTTGCCCTCAAGATTTGGCGGCATTACCTCTACGGGGTTCGATGTACCATCTACACGGACCACAAGAGTTTGAGGTACCTCATGGATCAGCCAAATCTGAACATGAGGCAGCGTCGATGGTTGGACGTGGTGAAAGATTATGATTGTGAGATCCTTTACCACTCGGGGAAGGCCAATGTGGTGGCCGATGCGCTTAGCCGCAAGGCGGCGCCGATCAGGGACGTTTGTATGAGGATGACCGTGGTGACTCCCCTTTTCGAGCAGATTCGGGAGGCTCAACGGGAGGCTATCAAGGAGGAGCATCGGAAGAGCGAGCGCGTGGTGGGTCAGGTTTCCTCCTTTGATTATGATAGCCAAGGACTATTGACACTACACCGTAGGGTGTGGGTGCCGTATCACGGAGGTGTGCGCCAGATTTTGATGGAGGAGGCGCACAAGTCCCGATTCTCTATTCATCCCGAGGCGACGAAGATGTATAGGGATCTTCGTCTAGACTATTCGTGGCCCTGCATGAAGCGGGATGTCGCATGGTATGTCGAGCGATGTTTGACCTGCAGGAAGGTCAAGGCCGAACATCAGAGGCCGCATGGCAAGATGCAGCCGTTGGATATTCCACTGTGGAAATGGGAAGATATCACGATGGATTTTATCACGAAGCTTCCCAGGACCGCACGTGGAGTGGATTCGATTTGGGTCATCGTGGATAGATTGACCAAGAGTGCTCACTTTATTCCGATTCAGGAGAGCATATCGGCCGAGAAATTGGTCGACATCTATATCAGGGAGATTGTGGCTCGGCATGGGGTGCCAGTATCGGTGATCTCGGACAGGGATGTACGTTTTACTTCCAGATTTTGGAAGAGATTCCATGACGAGTTGGGCACTCATCTGCATTTTAGCACTGCCTTTCACCCACAGACGGATGGGCAGAGCGAGCAGACCATCCAGACTCTGGAGGATATGCTGCGGGCGTGCGTGCTAGACTTCGGTGGTAGCTGGGATACCTATCTTCCCCTGGCCGAGTTCTCCTACAACAACAGCTATCACGCGAGTATTGACCGCCCTCCCTTCGAGATGTTGTACGGACGGAGGTGTAGGACCCCGATATGCTGGGGTGAAGTTGGCCAGAGGGTCATGGGGAGCACCGAAGTGGTGCTCAAGACGACCGAGAGGATCCAGCAGGTCCGGAGCAGGCTTCAGACTGCTCAGAGTGGGCAGAAAAGTTATGCCGACAAGCGTCGATCCGATTTGGAGTTCCAAGTCGGGGATATAGTTCTCCTGAAGGTATTGCCCTGGAAAGGCGTCATTCGATTCAGGAAGCGGGGCAAGTTGGGCCCGCGATTCATCGGACCGTTCAGGTTCGTAGCCCAGGTGGGCAAGGTAGCGTATAGGTTGGATCTGCCAGCCAAGCTCAGCCAGATCCACAGCATTTTCCATGTTTCTCAGTTGCGAAAGTGCCTAGTGGACGATTCTGCAGTAGTACCTTTGGAGGATATTCAGGTTGATGACAGCCTGAATTACATTGTGCGCCCAGTCGCAATCCTCGACAAGAAGTCAAAGGATTTGAGGAACAAGAAGGTGGAGCTAGTGAAGGTGCAATGGCAGCACCGCAAGGGTTCGGAATGGACTTGGGAGCCGGTGGACGAGATGATGGAGCATTATCCTGAGCTGTTTCAGGATCGAGCAGTAGACTTCGAGGACGAAGTCTAAAATAAGTGGGGGAGATTTGTAGCACCCGGTTCCTGGTACGTAAATGTTATTTGAGTATTTCCTTTCTTTTAGCCATGGACTCGGCGAGTCATAGGTCCGACTTGCCGAGTGGATGCGGGACCCGGGACACGTTTAAGTTGGCGACTCGACGAGTCCATATCCTGGACTCGGTGAGTCACAGTTGTTGGATGAAACCCTAAGTTTCCGGGGTTTGCACCCTATTTAAAGGACTTATCCACCCAGGCCAGCCCCCATTCTCTCCCCAGAGCTCCCAACCCTTGTTCTAAGCTTGTTCCTTGAGAGTTTGAGGCTATTGTGTGTGTTCTTGAAGGTTTTGAGGAAAAAGGGGAAGTAGATCAAGAGGAAGGAAAGGAATCCAGGCATCTTTGCACTCTTTCAGCAGTTCCTTTGAGGTATAATTCGTTTTCCCCCTGTTTCTATGCTTATTAATTCATGTAAGTCATTCTTGAGCCAAACCCCAAGTTTGTATGTGCAAATTATTTCGTAATAAGCTGTTTGGCCCTTAGATCTAGGCAAGATTGAGCTCCAGGAGCTCAGATCTGTTAGCTTTATGACCCCATGTTGCTTGTTCACCCTAGATCTACCCTTTTGAGGCATTTTGAGCCCTAAAATCCATATTGGTGAATATCCACATGTAAAGTTGGAAACTTTACGTGTGATTCGTGTCCTAGAAGTCCAGATCTGTGAATGGCATGGACTGGAATCGAGCAAATCCATGTATTTAGTGGGTGCATGGCAACGACTTGGCGAGTCGTTCATATGACTCGGCGAGTCTGTTCGCGAGTCTCCGAGTTTGTCCCCTTTTCGTAGTGTCGAGTGAGTAGTGAGTCACGGGGTGTGACTCAGTGAGTCGGAAGCTTAACTCATCTATGGAGGTACTCGGCGAGTCAATTGTCACACCCCAAAACCAAGAACGGCGGAAACGTTCTGGGGCGGAGGACGTCATGTATAGTATCACAACACAGTAAATGTAAATAAGCAAACAACATCATCCATTGCATTAAATATATAATTTTAATACAAGTGTGTTTTGTACAGTTATAGACACCAAAAATAATGAAACACAAAATAATATGAGATGAGTCTTGAATGCACTCCATCTTCTCAAAAGCTGGCCTCGGTACCTGTCTACTGATGACCTGAGAATACAAGTTATTTTGAAAGAGTTTATCAACATTAAGCTGGCGAGTTCATAAGTATTTTAGTGTCAGTGTTTCTTGTAAAAATGTTTGAACCTGTCTCAATGTATAAGTTTGTAAAAATGTAAGCAAATGTTTGAAAGTGTTTGTAAAAGTTTGAATCTCTCAGAAAATCCTATATTTTCTATAAAAGTAACCTTCTACCGAGGCTAAACTGTTTTGTAAACTTGTCTATTGTAAAAGTGTGTAATTACCCAAGTATAACTATCATTTGTTAAAAATATAGTTTGTACACTAATGCTTAAGTGAGATTGTCACTAAAATATGAAATGGGTAAATCATTGTAGTACTGTAGCTTTGTATAATAAGACTACTGCTGTACTAAATACTACTACCTTAAACCGGATTTATATTAAGGCATAATGTGATAAATTGCACCATGCTATCGACTGGTAACAACGACATAATGAATGGTCATAATAAAAGAAATGACGTTTGGCACCCGCAGACCTGCAGGTCCGGCTGTAGCTAGCAGCAAGGTGTAGGATAGTCAATCCAGTATAGATCTATACGCAAACTCATGCTCTCCCTCCAGGAGAATTCTGGCTACAACTCGGGTCATGACACTTAAGGCATGCCCGATACAGTGGATCACAATTATTACGTATTTATGTATATGTATTGTTGCTTGTATATCTGTATATGTATTGTTTCTCGTATATCTGTATATGTATTGTTTCTCGTATATCTGTATATGTATTGTTTCTCATACATCTGTATATGTATTGTTTCTCGTATATCTGTATATGTATTGTTTCTCGTATATCTGTATATGTATTGTTTCTCGTATATCTGTATATGTATTGTTTCTCGTATATCTGTATATGTATTGTTTCTAGTATATCTGTATATGTATTGTTTCTAGTATATCTGTATATGTATGATCCTGCGTTACCCCGATGGTAACCAGCTAATGATGTACTGATGATTATGAATATGGAAGTACTTTTATGTCTATACATGTATATATGATATATAAGTAATATGGAAATGACCTTCGGATGGTCACCCGAAATCCCACCAGACCACATCCAAATCGAGGAAAAGGAAATAGGGCGGATGGCATTCCTAAGCCTTTTGAACATTATTTATATATCTATACATATATGGGCATGCAATTGTATATATATAAAGCATAAATAAGTTTTCATAAAACATTTTGAAGCATAAATATAATTTCAAGAGAAGATTGACTTGATGTCGATCTATAAATCATTTGGAAAGCATAAGTTGATAATACAGTTTAAGTATAAGAAGCATTTGATTGAATCACAGTCTATAAGTAAGTTTGGATAGTAAAACAGTTTGTAAAACATTTCAATAGTAAAGCAGTTGAAAAACAGTTTGAACAGTGTGAAAATCGTTGTTTTCCTAGTTATTAATCACATGTGATTAAACACAATCACATGTGATTGAAGTAATAACTTATTAGTATTTGACTTGTATTCCCCCCCATAAAGTGTTTATAAAACATTTAAAATCATTTCAAAGGTTGATTCAAGGGGTATGAACTCACTTGTGGTGAGTCGTTTGAATTGCAGTGTCGGCTACCGTGCTAGGTGACAAACGGAGACTGGTTTACACGCACGAGCCTAGTTATCATATAATAAGCATATATATAACTAATTAGACATAAAATAACTTAAATAAATAAGTTAAGACACTTAGAAAACATTTAAACACTTTTGTGAGTGTTTAAGGTTCAAATGGTTGCATCTAAGTTGCTACGGGACAAGGCAAAAGGGTTTGAAACATCAAAGGGCCTTGTATAGGAGTTCACCACCCAACCAACCCCACACCTTGGAGTTTACGGCCGTAAACTCATAGGTTTATGGCCGTGAACTCCTCAAATGGTGTTTTTGGGTGTTTTGTGGTGTTATCTTGCATCTAGAACACTCCTAGCTTTGTTGGAATAATACATGAAGTAGTTTTAAGGCTTTAGAACACTCCATATGGGAGTTTACGGCCTAAGGTCCTTCACCTTAGAGTTTACGGCCGTAAACTCTAGGAATTAAATTGATTTGAGGCACTTAAACATCAAGGATTGCTTTCATGAATTTATCTAAGGCTAATGGGGACAAGAGACACACTTTGGTGCCTTCACTTGGAGTTTACGGCCCAAGCCATGTTCCTTGGCCGTAAACTCCTTTCAAGGAGTGATTTCTATGTGTTCTACTCTCCATTCTAGTCCCAAAGGTGCAAGGTAAATTGTCTAAAGGCTTAAGGGTAGCTTGGAATGATTTTTGTCCCACAAAAAGGGGTTTACGGCCCAAGGGAGTTCCTTGGCCGTAAACTCCAAGAACTTGTGCTTCTTGGATGATTTCTAGGCTACAAAGATCATACACTAAGTCCTTTATAAGTCCTCTAACATAGGAATGGGTCTAGAAAGCATTAAAGTTCAATTTTGGAGTTTACTCCCCAAGAACGTTCTTGGGCGGTAAACTCCCGGATCTTGATATCTAGACATGTAATTGTTGTTAATATGCATTAAACAAGTATTGAAAAACATATAGAAAAGCAGACTCACAATCTGGGATGAAAACCCGAAGATCCGTCAGAGAGAATATGGCTTTTCTCTATTTGGAATTGTGAATAATGAATTAATTTAATTCAGAAAACTATTTATAGTCCTGGAATATTTTGGCAGAAAATATTTTCATTCCTGATGTTGGACTGTAACAGTATCAAACTTGAAATGCCCAAGTTTCACAAAACCAGGAGTATCCACTCTCCTGATATCATCTAAAACATAAACCCTAATGTACACAAACTTGTTCGGAAAAGCTTGAAAATCACTGAAACTGAACTAGCTTTTATTGAATAGATGATGTTCGTACAATGGAAATTTCAGGTTGTCACACATCCCCCTGTTAGAGGGAATTTCGTCCTGAAATTAGAATTTAAGCAAATAAAAGTTACAAACAATTAAGTGAAAAGATGAGGGTATTTCAACTTCATCTGATCCTCGCGTTCCCAAGTGAATTCCGGTCCTCGCTTGGCGTTCCAGCGAACCTTCACGATAGGGATACGGCTTTGTTTCGTCTGCTTGACCTCACGGTCCATGATCTCTACAGGTTCTTCCACGAAATTGAGGCTCTCGTTGATCTCGATCTCGTCGAGTGGGATTACGAGAGTCTCGTCGGACAGACACTTTTTCAAGTTAGATACGTGGAATGTAGAATGTACGTTACGCAGTGTGTCGGGTAGATCAAGTTTGTAAGCTACGGGGCCGACTCTGGCAAGAATCTCGAAAGGCCCTATGTACCTCGGATTAAGCTTCCCACGCTTGCCGAAGCGTATCAAGCCTTTCCAGGGTGAGACTTTGAGAAGGACTCGGTCTCCCACCTGAAATTCCAAAGGTTTTCTTCGTTTATCGGCGTAGCTCTTCTGTCGGTCTCTAGAGGCTTTCAATCGTTCACGGATTTGAACGATTTTCTCTGTCGTTTCCCGAATGATTTCTGGACCAGTGAGAGTACTGTCGGAAGCTTGCCCTCTTGCTAATTGGGTATCACCAACCTCAGCCTAGCACAGAGGGGATCTGCACTTGCGGCCGTAGAGAGCTTCGAATGGAGCAGCCTTGATGCTCGTGTGATAACTGTTATTATAGGAAAATTCGACAAGGGGTAAATGAGTATCCCATGCTTTCCCAAAATCAATCACACAGGCTCGCAACATATCTTCCAATGTTTGGATGGTTCTCTCACTCTGTCCATCGGTCTATGGATGGTAGGCTGTACTCATGTCCAGCCTTGTTCCTAGGGAATGTTGTAGGGATTGCCAAAATCTTGAAGTGAACCTACTATCTCTATCGGAGATAATGGAAATAGGTACACCATGCAACCGTATAATTTCCCTAATGTATGTTCTTGTAAGTTTCTCCATCTTGTCGGTTTCTTTGATAGGCAGGAAGTGTGCAGACTTGGTCAATCTATCAACGATGACCCATATGGTGTCAAGTCCACCCGTCGTCTTGGGTAACTTGGTTACGAAATCCATAGTGATCCGCTCCCACTTCCATTCCGAGATCTCTGGTTGTTGCAGTAAACCAGAGGGCTTCTGGTACTCGACCTTAACCTTTGCGTAAGTAAGGCATTTACTTACGAAGGTAGCAATCTCTGCTTTCATATTAGGCCACCAGTATAGCTTTTTTAGATCCAGATACATCTTATCTGAACCTGGGTGGACGGAATACCGAGTGTTGTGCGCCTCGGTCATGACCAAGTCTCGGAAACCACCGTGTTTCGGTGTCCAGATCCGGTTCATGAAATATAAAGCTCCGTCACCCTTGGCTTCGAAGTTCTTGTCCATTCCCCTAAGGGCTTCACTCGACACATTTTCAGGTTTCATGGCCTCAAGCTGAGCCGCCTGAATTTGCTTAGTCAGGTGTGAATGGATGGTTATTGATAATGACTTGACTTTGCGACCAGAATATTCCTTCCGACTTAGGGCGTCTGTTACTACGTTGGCTTTACCCGGATGATAACGAATATCGCATTCGTAATCACTGAGTAGCTCCACCCACCGTCGTTGTCACATGTTGAGCTCCTTCTGATCGAAAATGTGTTGTAAACTTTTGTGGTCGGTAAAGATAGTGCTCTTCGTTCCATACAAGTAATGTCTCCAGATCTTCAGAGCAAACACTACTGCTCCTAGTTCAAGATCGTGGGTCGTGTAGTTAACCTCATGTGTCTTCAACTGCCTCGAGGCGTAGGCGATGACCTTACCTCGCTGCATCAGAACACATCCGAGTCCTTGATTGGATGCATCGCAATAGACAACGAAGTCTTCTATTCCTTCTGGAAGGGATAGTATTGGTGCGGTGCACAAGGCTCGTTTGAGCGTTTGGAACGCTCTTTCTTGTTTCTCTTCCCAGTCAAAGGACACGCCTTTCTGGGTCGGGGTCGTAAGAGGCTTTGCTATTCGTGAGAAGTTCTGAATGAACCTGCGGTAGTAGCCAGCGAGACCTAGAAATTGGCGAATTTCTGTAGGTGTCTTTGGTGCTGACCAGTTCTCAATGGCTTTTATTTTGGATGGGTCCACGTGGATTCCTTCTTCGCTAACCACGTGTCCTAAGAATTCGACTCTTCGGATCCAAAATTCACATTTCGAGAACTTCGCATAAAGTTTCTCCTTTCGTAGTGTCTCTAGAACTTGTCGTAGGTGGTCGCCATGCTCTTTCTTACTTCGGGAGTAGATCAGGATGTCGTCAATGAAAACGATGACGAACTGATCTAAGTAAGGTCGGCATACTCTATTCATCAGATCCATGAAGACTGCGGGCGCATTGGTCAATCCGAATGGCATCACCACGAAGTCGTAGTGTCCGTAACGAGTTCGGAAGGCTGTCTTCGGCACATCCTCCTCGAGCACTCGTAACTGGTGATATCCGGATCTCAGATCAATTTTGGAAAAATAGCTCACCCCTTGCAGTTGGTCGAATAGATCATCTATGCGTGGCAGAGGGTAACGATTTTTGATCGTTAACTTGTTGAGTTCTCTGTAGTCAATACACATACGGAATGATTCGTCTTTCTTCTTAACGAATAAGACCGGTGCTCCCCAAGGTGAGAAACTTGGTCTTATAAAGCCTTTGCTGAACAGTTCGTTAAGTTGACCAGAGAGTTCTTGCATCTCGGCTGGTGCTAAACGGTAGGGCGACTTGGCTACTGGGGTAGCTCCTGGGACTAAGTCTATTCTGAACTCGACTTGTCGTTGCGGAGGTAACCTGGGTAGTTCTTCTGGGAAAATGTCGGGAAAGTCGCTCACTACTGGGAGGTTCTTCAGTTCTTTCGTTTCTAGGTTCGTGTCGACGACGTGAGCAAGGAATGCATGGTATTCTTTGCGCAGATATTTCTGTGCTTGAATACTAGATATAATGCGAAGACTCGCACCAGGTTTGTCGCCGTAGACTATAAGAGTTTCGTTAGACGGGAGGTTTAGTCGGACTGCTTTCTCGTAGCACATGATGTCGGCGCGATGAAGACTTAACCAATCCATGCCGATAATAACGTCGAAACTTTTTATCGAGACCGGCATAAGGTCAATTGGGAATGAATGGTTATCTAAGGTTAGAAGACAACCTAAGTATATGCTATTAGTACTTTCAGTTTTCCCATTGGCCATTTCTACTGTGAATTGTTCATTAAGTGCGTGTGGTTGTTGCTTAAGCATGCGAGCAAATTTGTGGTTTACGAAGCTTCGCTCCGCTCCACTATCGAACAGAATGCATGCATAGGAGTTATCAAGGAGGAACGTACCAGTCACCACTGTCGGGTCAACAACTGCTTCCCCGTGGCCTATTGCTAGTACCCTCCCTCCTCCTCCAGTATTCCTCGCCTTAGGGAAGTCCCTTTTAAAGTGGCATGCTTCGCCACATCCATAGCAAGTTGGGCTCACGCCAGAACCAGGAACTTGGGAGATCGGTTGCGCCGGGAACCTACAGAATCGGACGGTGTGTCCTTTTCTATGGCAGTTGTTACACTGCATTTCACGGCAGGCGCCGTTATGGTGGAAGTTGCAGTTGTTGCACTTCGGCAAATTTCCAGAATACTGCTTCCCCGGAGCAGTAACAGCAGTAGGGGCTACCGCAGCATGCACTGCTACGATTTTTTGTTTCTTCGAAGCACGCTGCTTCTTCTTCTCATCCCAGAACTTCCGCTTGTTGCCAGCGGGTTTGGAGGGTTCTGGGATGGCTAGGATGGTTGTGGCTGCAGGGGTCTTGACTCCATGGTCAATAAGCCTTTGTGCCAATCGCTTGGCACTGTCGAAGGTAGCGGGGTTGGATGCTAAGACATTCCCCTGGTACGGAGGCACTAGCCCCCATACATACCGTTCAATCTTCTTCCCTTCAGTGGGAACCATATTGGGGCATAGGGCCACCAGTTCGCTAAAGCGGGCAGTGTAAGCGATCACGTTGGTGCCCTTCATAGTCAGATTCCAGAGTTCATGTTCCAACTTCTGGACTTCGCCCCTAGGGCAGTACTCCTCAGTCATGAGGTCCTTCATCGTTGCCCAGCCCATGTCGTTAGCCACGACGAGAGTTAGGGCTTTGACGTGGCCGTTCCACCACGTTAGGGCTTTATCCTCGAAGGTGCATGCGGCATATTTTACTTTGAATGCTGCAGGGCACGAACAGATTTCGAAGACTGATTCAGTCTTCTCGAACCATTGCGAGAGAGCAATGACTCCGCCGGTGCCATAAAAAGGCTTCGGCTTGTAGTTTGTAAAATCCTTGTAAGAGCACTCCCTCGAGCGCACAGGGATTTCAACTGGGATAGATTCAACAGGGGTTCCACCTCTGCTGGCATCCGATGAGTGATACTGAGCCATGGCAGTTGCCACTGCTGCAGCTACGGCAGCATTCAGGGCTGCAGTATCGATGACTGCAGGTGGTGGAGGCGGTGGAGGTACAGGATTATTCCTATTCCGGGGAGATTTGCGAGGAGGCATCCTTCAGCTATAAGTTTATAAAGACAAGAAGGATGTTAAGAATCAAATTGTAAGCAAAGTGAGAGTGACCCATGGACTAAATAACCATAGCCCAACCGTTGACTGAGTGCTTGAAATCACAATAAGAAATATTAGTAGGAATACACAAGTGTACAAATTTTTCCCACATAATAGATTTCAATAGTACAGGTATTACTGATGTAATAAGTTCAATGAAAATCGACCTATCAGTAGGTCTTACATCATACCATAAGGACAATACTGACAGTCCTAGATTCCTAATTAGAGTATCGAAAGTTAGGAATATTTTACAGACAAGTGCTACTTAGAGCACATAAGTTCAAGGCTATCCCTAAATCAAAAGACAGATATGTACTAGACATCATCTAATGGCGATGGGAGTTCCTCGGGCGATCCCTGAGGTCGGACATTTGGCGAAACACCTCTTGAAGGTGTCGGTCCTGAGCTCTCTGACGAGCTCGGAGTTCTAAGACTTCAGCACGGGAGGCAGCGAGCTGTTGCTGCAGAGTTTCATTGGTTCTCCGGGTCCGTTCCATGTCTTCTTCAAGACGGCGGATGCGGACTGTGTTGACACCTGAATTGGCATCAATCTCCATGACCCGGTCGATGGCTGCTCGACCTTGCTCGACATTACGAGCTATCCTGCGGATGATCACCGGCAGAGCTCTGTCAGCAGAGCCACCATCGCTGATGTTGTAGAAGGTTCGGTCCCCAAAGTATGGTAAGGGCTGACCCTGCTCATCACTCCAGCGATTCAGATTGTTTGCCCACATGGGAGTAGGACCTGGAAACGCTGGTTGAGGGTTGTTGTTCGGGGCTTGACCTACTAGCGGTAGGTTGTTGACTTCAGGCTCGGAGTCGGATCCATCCGAAAAGCCTTCTGCGAGGTGATCATCCAAAGGGATTGGATGCTCATCTTCAGGCTCTTCATCGATCCATCCGGCATTGCCTTCATTGGGAAAGTACGGGTCGCCATGATGGAATCCAGCCATTTAGATCTACGCGAGAAGAGAGGTATAAGAATATAGTATACGTGTAACTAGTAGCACAAAATACTCCTATAGTATTTTAAGTTCTAAGTTCTACTGATCTTCTTGTGGTATTGTTGGTAAGTTTTTAGACTTGTTAACATATCACAACCATTCTAGGGCATATGCTAATCACTCCTAGGACCAGCATAGTTGATCAGGCTATGCCATTCCCAGGACTGACCATACATCCCCGAGCTCACTTGTGATATTCAACAATCGTAATACTTTTGTTCTTGTCATTGTGACACTGATTTTAGTATGAATACAGACTAGTATACTTAATTAAATATTTTATTATTTAAAGTATAGACTCTTGGTCAGAGTGTTTTAGTCCCTTTTGGGTTTATAGATTAGTATATCTTTTATGGGTTGATATACTTGATTCACTATAACCAATGCTCTGATACCAATCTGTCACACCCCAAAACCAAGAACGGCGGAAACGTTCTGGGGCGGAGGACGTCATGTATAGTATCACAACACAGTAAATGTAAATAAGCAAACAACATCATCCATTGCATTAAATATATAATTTTAATACAAGTGTGTTCTGTACAGTTATAGACACCAAAAATAATGAAACACAAAATAATATGAGATGAGTCTTGAATGCACTCCATCTTCTCAAAAGCTGGCCTCGGTACCTGTCTACTGATGACCTGAGAATACAAGTTATTTTGAAAGAGTTTATCAACATTAAGCTGGTGAGTTCATAAGTATTTTAGTGTCAGTGTTTCTTGTAAAAATGTTTGAACCTGTCTCAATGTATAAGTTTGTAAAAATGTAAGCAAATGTTTGAAAGTGTTTGTAAAAGTTTGAATCTCTCAGAAAATCCTATATTTTCTATAAAAGTAACCTTCTACCGAGGCTAAACTGTTTTGTAAACTTGTCTATTGTAAAAGTGTGTAATTACCCAAGTATAACTATCATTTGTTAAAAATATAGTTTGTACACTAATGCTTAAGTGAGATTGTCACTAAAATATGAAATGGGTAAATCATTGTAGTACTGTAGCTTTGTATAATAAGACTACTGCTGTACTAAATACTACTACCTTAAACCGGATTTATATTAAGGCATAATGTGATAAATTGCACCATGCTATCGACTGGTAACAACGACATAATGAATGGTCGTAATAAAAGAAATGACGTTTGGCACCCGCAGACCTGCAGGTCCGGCTGTAGCTAGCAGCAAGGTGTAGGATAGTCAATCCAGTATAGATCTATACGCAAACTCACGCTCTCCCTCCAGGAGAATTTTGGCTACAACTCGGGTCATAACACTTAAGGCATGCCCGATACAGTGGATTACAATTATTACGTATTTATGTATATGTATTGTTTCTCGTATATCTGTATATGTATTGTTTCTCGTATATCTGTATATGTATTGTTTCTCGTATATCTGTATATGTATTGTTTCTCGTATATCTGTATATGTATTGTTTCTCGTATATCTGTATATGTATTGTTTCTAGTATATCTGTATATGTATTGTTTCTAGTATATCTGTATATTGTGGGAATTGCAGCCGGAGGGTTTCCAGAGCAGCAGCAGCAGTAGTAGGTGATCAATTCCCACACAGACCAGCAGCTATTTCGATGTGAGTTTCCTTTCCAGTAGGAACGGGTCTAAGGCACCAAGGTCGACCCGCGTAGACGAGACGCTAGTACTAGAGTGTGGGCCGAGCTCGTATCTCTGGGTTTAGTCAAGTATGATATATGTGTTAATATGATAGAGTTGCTTATACTTGTTGTCTGCGTGATACTTGTATTTTATGGGTTAGCGGTTGAGTGAGGGCAGGGCCCGTATCTCTCCGAGGTTGGAGTGTGGGCAAGGCTCGTACATCCCAGATAGCGAAGTGTGGGCAGGGCCCATATCTTCACAAGTGTGGGCGAGGCCTGTATCTCCCGGCTAGCGAAGTGTGGGCAGGGCCCGTATCTTCCCGAGTGTGGACAAGGCCTGTAACTCCTAGCTGAACATTGGTTGTTATATGTTTGCATGGTATGGGGTATTATGGGGGCACTCACTAAGCTTTGTGCTTATAGTTTTCAGTTTTGGTTTCAGGTACCTCCTCAGCTAGGGGAAAGGAGCCGGCGTGGTAGCAGCATGTCACACACACACTCTCCGGTTTCCGCATTTACGAGCTTCACTGGGATTTGTACTCTGATATTTTGATTGAATGTATGAATTGGCTTTTAGACATGGTTCACTCTGTGTTATGATTTGATCAAACAATGTTTTTAGTTATTAATATTTTCTAAAGTAATGTTTTTAACACAAAATTTTTGGTCGTGACAATTGGGTCGTTACAAGTTGGTATCAGAGCCCTGATTTGAGGGATTCGGACACATCCTCGGGAGTGTCTGAACTCAAATCGAGGGATTAAACGATTTTCTAAAGTAAAAAATGTTTTCTAAAATTGAGAAAATAGCTTTGAGAAAGAATGAAGTGTGTGATGTGTGCGACCGGCCGAGCTCAAGTAAGTATCCCCAAAGTACCCATACAAGTTTATGTTATGTTTATCAGCTTTTATAGAACAGCATGCTAGAATAGGACTAAGGATCTAGGAGTGATGCCTTATGTGCCTGCTTAATGTGTTTCAGTTGTATGAGAACTTGCATGCTAGTTATTGAGTAGACAGTAAGTAGGATAGCCTGATTAGGTTATGCCTGGTAGTATGAGCTTAGCACTTTATGCTAGCTCAGTTCCTGAAAGTAGATAGAGTTAATTAAGATTGTTACCCTTATCTGAATGCTGCTTGCTTCGTGATACGTGGGACTCTGAATAATGGGAGTTAGCCATTAGGCGAATGCGTCACGTCACATGTGATCATGGTTGAATAATCTTAGAGTGCCAGATTTGATCCTACTGCGCAGCTCTTGTTTGAGTCCAACCGTTGTAGGGACGAGTCGGGTACTCGAAGGATTATCTAAGCCACGTCACATGTGATGGTATTCGGGTAATGGCTAATTGGAATTACAAGGAGGCCTGCAGCAGCTGAGGACTGGTTAGAGTGGAGTTAGAGATTTCCCCTAGGGCAAGCCTAGGATGAGTATAGCAGTGATCAACAGTAGTTAAGGGGATCTGGTGGAGTCGAGGCATTCCTTGAAGAAGGTACGGATAGATGTGGAAGGTAGTATGGGCCCGTACTACTGAAAGTAGAGGATCCGTACCCGAACCAAGGAAGGCCAAGATAAGACCAGGTAACTTGTAAGTAGTTGTGATCCCTCAGGAAGTATCAGTATCACTAATGATTGTTGTGATGTATTGCAGAATGGTGGTACTTCGATCGAGGCCGGTAGATGGCGGTTCAGGAGAGGGGTCAGGTTCGGGATCAGGTTCCGAGCCGGTTGATGAGGGACTACGTGAGTTCATCGCGTCAGAGATTACCAGAGGCATCCTTGAGTCGACCCCCATTCTCTTTGGATCGATCAAGGAAGGGATCATGGAGTTGATGGAGGATCGCCTTCGGGCATTCAGGAGTGATATGGCATCTAGCCAGTCAGGATCTCGCACGCTGTCCTTTAAGGACTTCAGGGGAAGTGGTGCGCTGAACTTCCATGGGGTGAAAGACCCCACTGCTGCCAGGCGATGGATTGCAGACATCGAGTCTGCCCAGTTGACTAACTTCTGCCCCGAGGGGTCGAAGGTGAGGTATGCAGCAGGGTGTTTACGGGACCGAGCCCAGGATTGGTCGGCGTTAGTGGGTGACTCGTTGGGAGCCTCAGCTATGGAGGCTATGACCTGGACGGACTTTGTGACCAGGTTCAGGGCAGAGTTTGCGCCGGCTGTCGAGCTTCAGCAGCTAGCCAGGGAGTTTCTAGACATGAGGCAGACGACGGAGACTGTGGCGGAGATCACCGCCAAGTTCCGGGAGAGGGCTTTGTTGGTGCCCCAGTATGCTGGTGACGAGGACATGAAGAGGACTCGTTATCATGATATGCTTCGAGCTGACATCCGGAAGCATGTTAGTTTTTCGGCTTGCCCTACCTTGGATTCTATGATTGCCAGGGCAAGGGAGAGGGAGATAGATTTGGAGCACATCCGGAAACGGAAATTAGAGGAGGGTCAGGCAGGAGGGGCTTCGGGGAAGAAGCCCAAGGGATCAGATGGTAGGCCGAAAGGCCAGTCAGGACCGAGCCGTTGCGGGAAATGCGGCAGGACGCATGTGGGGGCATGTAGGATGGGATCAGTCGGCTGCTACAAGTGCGGCAAGGCAGGGCACTTTAGCAGGGATTGTACTATTCCAGTTTTAGCTATTCAGACATCAGAGTTGCTGTGTTTTCACTGCAACCAGAGGGGCTACAAGAAGGCCAATTGCCCCCAGTTGACAGTTGCAGCGCCAGTGAAGGCGCCAGCTCCAGCGACCCTGCGGATCACGGATGGTCGGCAGGGCAAGGCAGAGGCTCTAGTGGTGAGGAGCCGGGCATTTCAGCTGACTACCAAGGAGGCACGCGCCGCACCCGATGTGGTGACGGGTATGATTCTTTCCCTCTACTTTTATTTTATGATGTTATGTTATTGATATGTGCTCCGTATGTATATGTATGCTTTAGGATCGTTCCATGTGAACGGCTTTCCAGTTCAGGTGTTGTTCGACTCGGGTGCGTCCCGATCATTTGTTTCCCTTGCACTTAGCAAGAAGTTTTACGAGTCATCGGGCGAGTTAGATTGCCCTTTGGAGGTGGAGATTGCTGACGATCGATCGGTGCGAGCATCAATGGTATTTCGAGATTGCGTGCTGCGTTTGTTCGAGGAGCGCTATTTAGTAGATTTGGTTCCCATTCCGTTGCGTGGGAACAAGGTGATTATAGGCATGGATTGGCTAAGCCCTAATGGGGCGGTGATAGATTACGCGCAACAGCTAGTGCGGGTCAGGACCCCAAGCGGGAGAGAGTTAGTGATTCATGGTGAGAGGCCTCAGTATGGACCCGCTGTATGTTCAGCAGCGAGGGCTAGGCGCTACCTTCAGCAGGGATGCGCATGATATGCCGCGTATGTGATGGATACCCGGGAGGCGGGTAAGGCGACTGTGAGCGAGGTTCCGGTGGTCTGAGACTTTGCAGATGTTTTCCCAGAGGAGCTTCTTGGGATACCTCCGGAGCAAGTTGGGCCCGCGATTCATCAGACCATTCAGGGTCGTAGCCCTGTTGGGCAAGGTAGTGTATAGGTTGGATCTGCCAGCCGAGCTCAGCCAGATCCACAGCACTTTCCATGTTTCTCAGTTGCGAAAGTGCCTAGTAGATGATTCTGCAGTAGTACCTTTGGAGGATATTCAGGTTGATGACAGCCTGAATTACATTGAGCGCCCAGTCGCAATCCTCGACAAGAAGTCGAAGGATTTGAGGAACAAGAAAGTGGAGCTAGTGAAGGTGCAATGGCAGCACCGCAAGGGTTCGGAATGGACTTGGGAGCCGGTGGACGAGATGATGGGGCATTATCCCGAGCTGTTTCAGGATCGAGCAGCAGACTTCGAGGACGAAGTCTAAAATAAGTGGGGGGGATTTGTAGCACCCGGTTCCTGGTACGTAAATGTTATTTGAGTATTTCCTTTCTTTTAGCCATGGACTCGGCGATTCATAGGTCCGACTCGCCGAGTGGATGCGGGACCCAGGACACGTTTAAGTTGGCGACTCGGCAAGTCCATATCCTGGACTCGGCGAGTCACAGCTGTTGGATGAAACCCTAAGTTTCAGGGGTTTGCACCCTATTTAAAGGACTTATCTGCCCAAGCCAGCCCCCATTCTCTCCCCAGAGCTCCCAACCCTCGTTCTAAGCGTGTTCCTTGAGAGTTTGAGGCTATTGTGTGTGTTCTTGAAGGTTTTGAGGAAAAAGGGGAAGTAGATCAAGAGGAAGGAAAGGAATCCAGGCATCTTTGCACTCTTTCAGCAGTTCCTTTGAGGTATAAACCATTTTTCCCCTGTTTCTATGCTTATTACTTCATGTAAGTCATTCTTGAGCCAAACCCCAAGTTTGTATGTGCAAATTATTTCGTAATAGGCTGTTTGGCCCTTAGATCTAGGCAAGATTGAGCTCCAGGAGCTCAGATCTGTTAGCTTTATGACCCCATGTTGCTTGTTCACCCTAGATCTACCCTTTTGAGGCATTTTGAGCCCTAAAATCCATATTGGTGAATATCCACACGTAAAGTTGGAAACTTTACGTGTGATTCGTGTCTTAGAAGTCCAGATCTGTGAATGGCATGGACTGGAATCGAGCAAATCCGTGTATTTAGTGGGTGTATGGCAACGACTCGACGAGTCTGTTCGCGAGTCTCCGAGTTTGTCCCCTTTTCGTAGTGTCGAGTGAGCAGTGAGTCACGGGGTGTGACTCAGTGAGTCGGAAGCTTAACTCATCTATGGAGGTACTCGGCGAGTCAATGCCTTGACTCGGCGAGTTCAAGGCAATCTCCTTAGATCAAGAACAGACTCGGCGACTTGTTCATACAACTCGGCGAGTCGCAGCATAAGTGTTCTTCGGATGAAGATGGACTCAACGAGTTGTTCATACAACTCGGCGAGTCTTAGCATAAGTGTTCATCGGATGAAGATGAACTCGACGAGTTGTTCATACAACTCGGCGAGTAGGATGAAGGACTTGGATATTGGTTAAGAAGGCGAACCCGTCGAGTCGTCGCCTAACTCAACCGGTAGGATCGGGATTCAGGGCAGTCATTTGGGTAGGGACTCGGCGAGTTGTGAAGCCAATTCGGCGAGTCGGGTCAACTGAAAGTTGACTCTGACTTTGGCTTAGGGCAAGGTCAGGGGTAAAATGCTCATTTTACCCAAAGGTCAGTGAGCAGTGTTTGATTGAGTATATTGTGGGAATTGCAGCCGGAGGGTTTCCGGAGCAGCAGCAGCAGTAGTAGGTGATCAATTCCCACACAGACCAGCAGCTATTTCGAGGTGAGTTTCCTTTCCAGTAGGAACAGGTCTAAGGCACCAAGGCCGACCCGCGTAGACGAGATGTTAGTACTAGAGTGTGGGCCGAGCCCGTATCTCTGGGTTTAGTCAAGTATGATATATGTGTTAATATCATAGAGTTGCTTATACTTGTTGTCTGCGTGATACTTGTATGTTATGGGTTAGCGGTTGAGTGTGGGCAGGGCCCGTATCTCTCTGAGGTTGGAGTGTGGGCTAGGACCGTATCTCCCAGATAGCGAAGTGTGGGCAGGGCCCGTATCTTCACAAGTGTGGGCGAGGCCTGTATCTCCCGGCTAGCGAAGTGTGGGCAGGGCCCGTATCTTCCCGAGTGTGGGCAAGGCCCGTAACTCCTAGCTGAACATTGGTTGTTATATGTTTGCATGGTATGGGGTATTATGGGGGAACTCACTAAGCTTTGTGCTTACAGTTTTCAGTTTTGGTTTCAGGTACCTCCTCAGTTAGGGGAAAGGAGCCGGCGCGGTAGCAGCATGTCACACACACACTCTCCGGTTTCCGCATTTACGAGCTTCACTGGGATTTGTACTCTGATATTTTGATTGAATGTATGAATTGGCTTTTAGACATGGTTCACTTTGTGTTATGATTTGATCAAACAATGTTTTTAGTTATTAATATTTTCTAAAGTAATGTTTTTAAAACAAAATTTTTGGTCGTGAAAATTGGGTCGTTACATTTACATTTGTTTTCCCTTTAACAAATGAAGATTTACTGATTGTTTTGAGGGTGGGTTTGGAAAAGGAGGTGGATCAGTCGTATGATTTTTGAATTTTCGTCATTGAACTTGCAGCTTCTCATAGTGTCTTGTTGATTTTCGTGTTGAAACATGATGATTATAACGATTTTAATAACCAACATTATTTCCTTGAAAAAACTTTTGAGAATTCATGATTTGATTTGGATATGAAACACGATGAAAATTCTTTTGTTCATTTGATGAAGTCTTATGAAAATTATTTGATTGTTTATTTCCTCATAATTCTCATGGTAAGATTTTTGAACATTAGAAGTTCATTTTGAAATGTGCTCCTTGTTTTTAAATGAATTATTTTGAAATTTTTTAGGAGACGAATTCTTTGAAGTGTGAGTGGGATATGGCTTATTCACTAGTTTCTTTTCAAAAGAAGTCTGAATAAAGTTAGACATTTTCTTTTCAGAAGATTTATTAAGTAAAACATTTTGTTTATTTCTTGACTGAATGTTTTGCCAAAAAAATTTATTTTGTGCTTGTCTCTTTGAAATTTTGTTTTCTTTTGAAATCTTGTCAACTTGATCTTTAAAAGCTTGAGAATTGATTTTGACATTTTGAGACACAACTTCATCCTTTGTTGAAACTTCTTTTGATTTTTCAGATTTTTCAACCCAAACTTGTTTTGAATTTTCAGTAACTTTGACATTTGTTGGTTTTTCAACTTGAGATTTGTCAGTTTTAACAATTCAGGTTCGACTTGGTTTTTTACATTGAAAAGTGTAACAGTTTTTGGTCTGGTTATTTTCAGCGGTACTTTGATTTGAAAGGACTCATCCTTTGAAGCTTTCCTATTGTCCTCTTCAACCAGTTTGCTTATTTCAGGTTTAACACTTTCTCCATTACCCTTTGTAACAAAAACTTGGTTTGGAAAAACGACATTATCCGAACACTTAAAGTTTGGATAAACCACCAAATTAGGTTCAAAATAGTGAGAACCTTTTTCTTTCATGACTTTGTCGTATTCCTTTGTCTCTTCGTACACCTGATCTTCAACCATGCGAGGTATAATATTTTCTTTCAAAACTTTTGGAGCATTTGTCTCGGTTGACTATTCTTCATCATTGTCACTATATGTTTGACAATTTTCAAAAGTTCTATGATCATGATCAATAACATTCGAAGTTGAAGGTTGATCATTGTCAATTTTAACCTCAAAATCATTACATTTTTCTTTGCCTTAAGCCATTGATGCGACATTAATGATAGACAACTGAGAACAATCAATAACTTCCTCCTCTTCAATTTCACTAATATTGTCAAAATCATCTTCAATATCAACGTAATTTTTTTTACAGATCAGATTTCGAACTCTACGTTCTTTTCAATATCTTAATTTTTTCGTCTTTGGTCAAGGTATAATTTACAATATCAACTAACTCATTAACATTCAAACATTCATCAATTTTTACTATTCCATATACATATCTGTGGTCAGGAACTTTATCAAAATCAGCAATTGTTTGTTCACAATCATAGGTAATAGATTAAATTGTGTCCCTTTCGAAAGCTAAAAAGGGCAAAAGTTTCATATGTTGTTCTTTGCTAATGTCCGAAGAGTGATGTAAAGCAGTCAATTTAGGATATAATCTCTTAGCGAAATTACAATAAATGTTTCACTGAGCTAGTAACATACGAACATCATTATTCAAATTCTCTATATCACACATGAGATTACTTATTTTTAAATCTAGATATTATATTCTCATTTTCATCGAATCCAACTGCTTCTGTGTCTCTAGTAACAAAGTACTAGATTTCATAGCCTAATTGCTAGCAGAGATAACCAAATTGTCAAAATAAGCAACAGTATCATCAAAAGCAATTAACTCATAATCATATGCATTCAGAGGAATACTGAAAGATTGAAGTAAAGAACGTACATTCGTGGTCATTGGTAATTTATATGTTCTTGTCGATACAAAGCAACGACCGGTCATGATCCCTTCATCTCCCTCCTCATACTTTGCATACATGGCTCTCATGCATAGGATTACACATTTTTTCATCATTTGAGCATGAGGACAAAATTTGATATGTTCCTTCATCCTCATCTTCAACTCTTGCTAATAACAAAATTCCCTTTGCTTTTGCTTGCACCTCTATTGGACGTTCGACATACTATGCTTCATCTTTATTTTTACCCTTTTTCTCTTCTTTCTTTTGAAGCATACAATCACTTGCCATGTGATTTGCTCCATGACAATAATGATAATCTACACCTGAATCAGCCTTAATTTTCTTCTCAATTTTTGAATCTTCAGCCTTAGATTCCTTCTTTTCAAACTTCTTCTCCTCTCTAACCTTCCTAGACAAACTTCCTTTCACTTCACCAGTCCTCACTTTCGAACCAAAAGGTTTTTTATAAAATTTCTTCACCCTGTTGTTAGAGTAAAAAGCAATGGCTTCATCATCTGAGTTAACAATCAAGCCTTCTTCATCAGAACTCTCTTTTTCAACTGTTTCTTTCTCAACCACTTTTGAGACTAGAGCAAGTGGACCTCCCAAGCTTATCTTTGATTCCTCTGCCATCTCAATAACTTTTGTCTCATGAGTTTTCAACATATTATAAAGATCATTCTAAGTGGAAGTATCGAAGCTTTGTTGAGTCTTTACCATTAGACTAACATTTCACCATTCTTTTCTTAGTCCCATAATGAATGTGAGATTAAACTCCATTGTTGACCTGGTAATTCCATACAGATTTCACTTGTAGATAAGTTCATTCAAGCGATCATAATAAAGTTCAATGGATTCACCTTCTTTTTGTTTGAACTCTTTCAATTCCACCAAACAATGCTTCACTGAATTGATTTTAGTCTTTTCACTTCCTTGAAATTTCTCCTTAAGAGTATTCCATATCTCTTTTGCAGATTTACAACTACGAACGTAGTTATAAACAACAGCAGGAAGAGCACCACGAAGCTCTCTCATGCATCTCTTTTCATTCTTCTTTAGCCTTTCAGTTTGTTCAGTGACACTTTGAGTTGAAGTAGATGAACCAATACTTTGAGCATTCAATGGAGGAAGAACTTCTTCAATAATACACTTCCATAAATCTTCATCAATTCCATTCAAATAGTCTTGCATGCGATCAGCCCACTAATTGTAATACTCTAGAATAAGCATAGGAATCTTTGTTGAAGGTCCTAGCAAATGCGAAAAGGATGTCATCGTGTTCATATTGAAATCTGCCATTGATGTACAGACGGAATTTTAGAAAAGCTTCGGGAATATGAAGATTAACAGGAAAATTGAAGATCAATGGATGAATTGATTAGAAAAAACAAACTGAACACTCAATTAAACAAACTAGTTGTAGAATCAAATCACAACTGAAGATCAAAGATGATTTTCAACGTCACAAAGAGCGGAAACATTTTAATTGATAACGAGACTCAAAATTCTTTTGACATGAGATGAAAATCAGATCATTGCAATATGATTCCTCCTCTGATACCAATTGTAGTTATATATAATCGAGAATGTATAACGAGATCTGAGTTTGAATTGTATGAAGAACACAAGACGTAAATACTTCTGTTTCAACTCAATTATGCTTTCGTCAGTATAGAGTGTTTAAGACAAAAAAAAAAGATGACAAAAGTTCTATCTAGCTCTAGTACAAATCCCTATTAATAGGAAACTAGAAAGTAGACAAAACATACAAAGGACTAAGCAATACAGTTTCGAAACAGAAATGCCTTTGTAAAATAGATTACAAGCTATCGAAATCTATCACATGACCTTTGACACCTTACAACAAAATTCGACCTCTACAATATATATATATATATATATATATATATATATATATATATATATATATATATATATATATATATATATATATATATATATAAACTTATTGGCTTTTTGAAAAGTTTATAAGTCAATAAGCCATTTTAAAAAACACTCCCAAACACCCACTAATTAGTTTAGATGTTTTAACCTTTTTTTCTCTCATGTGATGAGTATGTACAATCCATTAGGATCTGGGGTGGCCTACATTTTTTTCTACCAATGCCACCTAGATTCCACAAAGGATTTAACGTTTTGTCAATGAAGATTTTGGGTATTACCGTGATGTTTAGGATTACCACTGGTAAAGAGGGGGGAAAGAGAATGAGTTTCAACAAAAAAAGGATGAGAGAGATAGCGGTGGAAAAATACCACAGGTAACAAAAGAAAGGGGACGGTGTTCATCGCCGGTAAAAGATGCCACATAGGAATACCGATGGTAAAAAGGGATGATACCATTCAGCCTTACTTGTGTGACATCCCCAAATTCACGGTCATTTTAGAAATTTTATTTATGCTTATTTTAAAATTAGAGTAACCTTTTAAAGAAATGTGTTGCGGAATTTGTTCCCGAAAAAACATGATAAATATGTTACCAAAGCATTTCCTAAGAAATGTATTTTATTCATTTTAAAACTTTGGGATGTCATTGTCAATATAGAAACATAATCATAAACAGACCTTATATTCATTTACACTAGTATTCTACATCTTCTTTATCTCTCGGTGTAATGTAGCTTCATATCGACACCTGTGATACAAATAAACTGAGTGGGTCAGGTTGGGAAACCTGGTGAGTAAATAGGGTTTTCAACTCATAATAATATAGTTATTATGTTACATCATCAAATAATTAACTCATTTACCCATCTCTATTAACTTCTTTATTCTTAAGTACCTTCTCTATGAATCATCTACTCCTGATTATTTATTCCTAAGGATTGCCCTAAGGAATAAGCACGAAGTCCATCGTCTCTGGGGTTTATATAACATGCACTAAGTCCATAGTCGCCAAGGTTTATCTTGTTTATTGACAGTATTATTTTCGAGAGTCCACTCGCAATACCTGTCAATGGACTTTTAGAGTACACCTGGTGAATGTCTCATTCACAACACTCAAGTCGCGAGCTTTCTAGTGTTCAAGCGGACTGTCTAGAATAGTCTGTGGTTGTCATCCATACTCTCCTAGATGACGAGGCCAACGCTTGGGTAAAGGCTTCTCTAATTTTTTTCACCTCTCACTCTCATATCATGATCTTTTTCACCTTTCATTTCTTCATCCAACTCATCTTTCATCTACCCATCTTTACCCCTTGTAAAGTTGTAATTTAAAGGTATAAAATACGTATAAAGTTTAAATCATTTAAAACACGTATAATAGTGTTCATCTAGCATCGATAACAAGTATACAAATAATATGCACACATAGCACGTAATTTATATAAAACACTTCATATCTATGTGCAAGATGAAAGTAACTATGCACTCATTTGTTAAAGTGATGATTCCAAACTCGGGCAGTGCTTCACTTTTAACGATTCTATTTTTCCTTCGACGAAACCTAGCATTATTATTGCTAAGTTTTAGTCTAATATTTATTGAGACTAATTATTAGTCTAGATTCATCATTAACTCAAAGTCTACGTCATGATATATCAAGTAAGGAACAACCACATATGATCATATCGGAGGTATGGTCCATTTGGTATACGAAGTATACTGTTTGGAAATCTCACTTTAAACACCTCACTAAATCACAGCCTAGACATCATCCTCATTAGTAGATCAATCAGTATAACGACTTTGAGTCACTGATAAACTTTATTTATAGGTTTATAATAACGATATTATAAGTTATATTTAAAGTAAGGTACCGTAACTTACTTAGCTAGGAGTCGAGCTCTGCAGGGGCAAAAACTTGGTCGTTGAGTCTTTCTAAGAAAGATTCTTGCATCGCTTGAGTGCTCACCTTACTATACTAAAAACTACAGAAAGAGAAGTCAAACACGAGAGACCAAAATGCTCGTGGGATAAGAAGAGAAAGACTCTTGAATCAAGAGAATGGTGCAAGAAATATGAGAGCCTAGAGGCTTTTATTTATAGTAATTGAATTTTCAAAAACCACCATCTATATTTACTTAAATGACTAAACACCCCTTTTGTAACACTGTAAATTTCAAACAAAATTTTCATTTTTAAAATCACATAATTCTTATAACACATTTCACAAAATTCTCAATTAATTAATTTACAAAATGAAACTCAAAAATTGTTTGATTAATAATCCAAGATCCTCGAACATAACTCTCTCTCTGGTGTGTACAACCAAATCGGCGCCTTCCCGCGATCCTGAGAGGAACCTGAAACACATATCATATAACACGGTAAGCACGAAGCTTAGTGAGTTCCCCAAAATACCACACATATCTCATTAGCATCTCATGGCTATAATCAGATAAGACCCTCTGGTCAATGTGTCTCAGTGGGACCCTCTGATCCCAAAACTCAGGTGGACCCTCCGGTCCTAACTCAGTAAGCTCAGAATAATACACAACATAAATCACAAAGACATAATGTAGGATATCACAATACTCAATATAAGCACATAAGACCCTTTGGTCACACATAGATACCACTCATGGTAAAGTGTAATGAGAAGGCTCGCCTCAGATGATGAATAGCTCCTATAGATGTTGCTGCTGCACCGACCTCTAACACTGGACCAAAATCCACAATTACCCAATTAAGATCTAAGTCCAAATCCTCACACTTTATGTCTAAAGGTAGTCCAATAACTAGCCTTTCAATAGCCTAAAACTCATTGGGCCCACCAAGGCCCAATAATGAATGAGCTCTCCCGAGGTGCAACTCTCAAGTCCAAGTGGCAAGCCCATCATAAGGACCTAAGGCACATATATATATATATATATATATATATATATATATTCCTCTGGTCTAAATCTCAAGTACAACAAGCCCAAACTCCAATCCTAACTCTTAGGGCCCAATATGAGACTTAGCCCAAAAAGTCCATAGTGAGGTTACGCAGGGTGTACCTCCCTTGGCACGCTCAGCGTACACAAGTGTACACGGATTCTAATCGGGGACATCAACCCAGTACGCAGGGCGTACTAGAATTACGCTGGGCGCACTCCCAATTTTGCTTAATCCACTCTCTTGGTCTTAACCCGTTAAGACCTTACCTCATATTTTAGATCTGGACTCTCTAAATGCTCTTACTCCATAAAGTTCATGACTTTAAGCCTTTTCATGGCTAAGGAAATCCCAAACACACAAACTGTCACTCTTTACTCTAAAAAATGCTCATATCTAATGCATGAGGTGGTTCTTACGTCCAAGACCTCATTTTTATGGATCCTTTCTACTAGAAACATTCAAAAGGACAAATATTAGGCTCTGGTGTTCAACAACTCATAAAGCTTCAAGCTTTGGGTCCAAAAACCCTAAAATGGCCCATACTATGCACAAATAAAAAAAAGGAGTGGAAAGCTTTGAGCTTTATACCTTCAAATGATGTTCCAACCATAGAAAAGCTCAGATCCATAGCCTAGACTCCAACTCTATTATCTTCCATGCTCCTTCTTCACTCTAAAAACCCACAAGTACTCTTACAAGCTCACAAATGGTCTCTCAAGCTCAAGGGATGGAAATTAGGGTTTGAGAGGGTTAAGTTTCTGGAAATGGTGGCCAGAAATGAGGCCATCACATTCTTTATATAGGGACACCCCCTCATTCAGGGTTTTCAATCTACGCCTGGTACGCCCAATGTACCCTTTGGTACATCCAGCATACTAGGTGGCTTGCTTCACATTCACGCACATGAGTACGCTAAGCGTACACACACGTACGCCCAGCGTACTCAACCGCCACCTTTCTCAATTAAGGGACTTATCCTGCCAAAACATCAAACTGTCGTAACTTCCTCGTTATATGACCGTTTCCAATGAACCTCATATCCATGGAAAGGTGACGAGAAGCCCTATGTTTCTAGCAACTCATCGCAACCCCTAAGCTTCCTTATGTCCCGGTTGCAGCCCATGAACCCTAATCCCAGATGATCCGAAACATGATATTACACCTTTATAATACTATTTTAAATAGATTTAGTGATATTTGTATTAAACTAATGTCGAAAGTACTCAACACTAGTCTTATAACGACTGCATCGTCGATATCTTTTTAATGACATATACATATGTATATATATGTAGACGTATATATGATTTACACTTTATTTTAATACGTAAATGTGCTATTAAAAATTATAACGCGGTCATTTGAACTCTGTTTTTGACGTACTTTATATACATAGGTAGCTATCTACGAGATCTACAACTTTCGTTTAGACTCCGTCGGCTAATTTTTAAATTATATTTTTGTCCATATTTTTATAAAATTAAATAATTTTGCTAAAATCATAACTCTCTCGTACGGACTCCGTTTTTGGCATTCTTTTTCCCAAAATTCATATTTTAAGAAGTACTACGATTTTCATTTTGGTCGCATTAGCTAAAAGTCAACCATTCACTTCGTACCTTTTTACGTCATACATTTGTTGTGCGCGGCTGCATTTTATATCTTATAAAAACATATCTAATTCATACGGATTCAGATTTCGACGAAATTTATATTTTCTGGATCGGGACGATGTGTACTTCCAAAATATACAATAACATATATATGTTTTGGCGCACTTATTTTTACGATTTACGGACGATTCGACTGATTTTTCCTATTTCATTATATTATAATAATCATGAAACATATAATATTTAAATAATTTTTCATTATTACGTCAAATAGGTTACGATTATTAACCCTAACTATTACTTTGGTTAAAATTATTTATCTCAGATAATAAAAAAAATCATTTTTAACGCTTATTATATCTTAATTGACTAGCCCGAATCTGTGGGTGTTACAATTATCATTCCCTTAGGATTATTACGTACCAAAATCATAAAAAAATAGGGTTTGTATAATGAATCCATTCATTTCATTTCCATCCTAGGTGGTAATCATAACTCTTATGTCCTTTCAAATGAATATCTAACTCTAGGACTCCTTGACAGTTGGCGGTGTGTAATCTTGTACCCGCTCTTTATCCTATGTTGGACTTTCAATCTTAACCTTTGAGTTACAAACTCATTCATTATTGGAGACTCGTGCTCTTTTTTAAACAGACTTAAATTATGATAAGTTCTTTACTTCGATTACTGTAACAAGCCGATGGGACATGTTCTAATAAGCTCTCGTTGTATGATGCAACGCTTAGACTCAGGTCTTTTAGAGTCAAATTCCAGAACGGGATATACCTTCCTTCATGATCTAACATGATATAATCACATTCTAGCATGTAGCACTTCTAACGACAAGCTTCTTACCTTAACAACGATTGCGATACTTCTATTGATCGCTTCGACAATCTTTCACTTCAATTTTCTGACTTAAGTCAGATGCTACATTGATCTTGGTACTTTGTACCACATAACATATTCATATAAGTCGGACTGGATTTGATATGACCACTAGGGTCGGATTAACAATCATTTTCTTAGTCATTATCAAAACGATGGTAACGATAGACAGGAACAAAATAGAATCAATTACTAGTGCCTTGGTAACCTTGTGACTTTTCCCTGATCCAAGCGTGATTCATGTGCTTCCAGTAGTATACGCCTCTACTACCATTTTGTAACATCCTGACTCCGAGGTATAATATTTATATATGTTTATTTATGAGTTAGCTAGGTGACTCGACGAGTTGGTGCCTCAACTCATCGAGTAGAGACTGATTGACCACGTGGATCTAAAAACCGACTCGACGAGTCAGAGAGCTGACTCGCCGAGTAGGCGCCTCGAGATGAAACCCTAAATCCTCGGATTTGGGGCCTATTTAAGGAAACTTATGTCCTCATTTCCGCCTCACCAGCTGTCCAACTCGTCTGTGTGAAACCCTAATCGGCCGTTGAGCTAAGAGAAAGTGTGTGAGCTAATATTGGGTGTTTTGATGGATCTTTTGGAAGGAGAGAAGTGAGATACAAGAAAGGAACAAGGAGAGGCTGTTGGATCTAGCATTCTTTCACTTGGATCTTCAATGGAAGGTAAAAATCTTACACCTTTCTCATCTTATTAGTTAGATCTCTTAAGTATGGAAGTTAGGGATTTTACCACCTTTTGTTGGGACAATGATTGCATGGAGTCTATTAAGGGGTCTAGACTTTAGATCTGTACCTTGTAAGGTCCAGAGAGTCCAAAGGCTCCAACTTTATTCTGCGACATAAGCGTTATTGTGCTTAAACCCCTTTGTTAGAGTTGGATTGGCATGTTGGGGCAAGATCTGCCATGCATGAACGTAAAGATCAAAGCTTTACGTGACGTTACAGCCTTGGGAGCCTAGATCTAGAGTGTGGAGTGGTAGATCTGCCTTAAAACGTCTGAATGAGAAACTGACTGAAGGGACTCGCCGAGTTAATGAGCTGACTCGACGAGTCGGTTAGGGTTTGTGAAAGATCCTTACTTTCATAATTGTAAACATTATTACTCCAAGTTACTCCAAATTACTTCAAAACATGCTACATGCATATTCACAAATAATATTTTACATTGATAACTTGTTTACAAACGACTGGATACAAACTGACTATTACAAAGTGTTATATATTACACAACTACCCAGGATACTATACTTTTATACATACATGATCCTTAAATACAAAAGTAATATTATAACTATTCTTAACCTTCCAACAGTATACGACTATACTGGTTACTTATCGCTCCTGCAATTTATGAAACATTGAGAGGGTTAAGCGGTGACGCTTAGTGAGTTCAATAATAGATACAATATTACGTTATGCCATATATATACTTCAATATGGCAGAAGCAAAGAGGAACAAGGAGCAACAAAGGCATATGTGAATCATGTGACAAGCTTTCCATATCAATCAATGATTTGATTCAAAGATATACAATCAATGATACATAACAATTTCCATACTTGATATACATCAATAAAGCTTCGGCCCAAATGGCACAGAAGACATACACTTTCTGATTAAAAATTTTGGTAGATTTCAGGCTTTCATCCATGTCTAACCTTTTGTCAATGCTATAAAATAGAACTCATTCTCTTACGAGACATGCTCTACATGGTCAGATGCTACATACCAGTACCACCGAGAATCTAAGCCCTTTCACTGATCACATGGTCAAAGGTATAAATTTGTTATCAAAATAACGGAAATACTAACACGGAAAAGCACATAGCACATATAACACATAACATACAATTGTTCCTATATATTAAACTCACCGTGAATTAATCGGGGGTTAAAATAGTAATTTGTGCAGCACTTTGTTATAATAGATAACTTTCTTCGTTGAAAACCATGAGCTTTATACAAAATCAGGCCCTGAGAGGGTTGAGCTTCAAATGAAAAAGATTAATTTCTCGGGCTCTTCGGGTACTTCGGGACGTGTTTCGTGTGTTGGGTATGATCTCGAGGCTTCGGGGGAAGTTGGAATGGTAAAAATATGAGTTTAGGGGTGAAAAATGCCAAATTTCCAAAAATTACCCGGGAGATCTCGCACCTCCTATATATAGGTGCGAGCCTCGGATCCGAAGCGAGAGAAATAGGACATGCGGCAGCTTCGCAGAAGAGGGGGAGGGGCAGGTGGCGATTCGAGGGCGATACACGAGGCGACAGGTGGCTCGGTTCGCAAGTGGACACGAGGCTACAGGTGGCTCGGTTGCGAGGGGATGCGTTTTGTGACTCAGCAGTTTCGGACACGGGGCAACATGCGAGGATCCGGGTGACGTGGCCGAAGTCTCACCATGCAAAATTTCTCGGTTTTGGGATTTTTCTCGAATTTTGTGCCCCGAACTTCAAGAACCCATAACTTTCGCATATGAGCTCTGTTTTTGACGTTCTTTATATGCACGCGTAGTTGAAATTATACTCTACAACTTTCGTTTAAACTCCATCGGCTAACTTTGATTTATTTTTATTATTATTATTTTTAACAGACCGGGACAGGAAAATCCGTTAAAAATTCATAACTTCTTCATCCGATATTCATTTTCGTCTGTCTTTTTACAGTTGTACTAATATTGACGAGACCTTCGATTCTTGTTTAGGTTGTGTCGGCTAAAACTCACTCGATCTTTATTTTGAGTTATTAGTTGTCTACTGTTATACCAAAATTTAGAAAAATCATAACGCCCTCATACAAAGTCAGATTTGGACGTTCTTTTTATGAAAATTCTAGGTTTAACGAGTACTACGACTTTCATTTAGATCACTAAGACTAAAAACTAGTTTATGAAAAACTCACTTTTTACGCTAAATAGTATTTGTTGGTTTTGTTGCGGATCTTCGTTTGGTCATAACTTCTTCGTTATAACTCGGATTTCGATGAGGTTTTTGATGGGTTTTGAACAAACAATCCTATGTGTGCATGAAACCCTAGATTTTGGATCTATGTTTTCACTATTAGATACACAACATTATGAACACATGAGGAACCCTTGAATGCTCCTAGTATTTTCGGAATTCACATAGAAGGATAGATCACATACCTCTTGTTGTTATATTTCAATAACAACTCAAATCTTCAAACCCTAAGTCTTGAAAGCAAGTACCATAAGTGTAGTACCTCTAATGGCTCACAAACACCACAAGCAATTGGAGAGGCAATAGAGAGAGAAGAGGAGAGGTAGAAATCGGCTCTAGGAACCCTAGGGATCAATTGGTTCGATTCCGATGGCCTTAGGGGTCTTTATATAGGGTAGAGATTAGAGTTTTAGTCCCTATCCTTATCTAGTTGCTTGTCCACCAAGTAACCATAAGATAAGCCTTGATAACCCTTATCCTTGGACGATTTCAAGGTTCCTTATCCCTTGAATTCATCAACCTATATCTAGGGTAACCATTGCCCTACTTTGCAACTATCATATAATTACAATTCAGCCCCTCTAGTTTAATTAATTACACTTGATCACCAAATTAATCCTTAATTAATTATTGACCAATATTAATTAAACAAATATGATTTCTCCTTTAATATATTATTCTTATAATATATTAATAAATCATAGTAACCTCTTTCTCTATTTATTTCTCCAGTCAATTTGCTTTGGTGAAGGCAACCCAAAAGGACCATGCACAACCGGGTCAAGTACTTACCAAATATGGTTACGGGCTTCGACACTAATCCAACAGTCTCCCACTTGGATAAGTCTAGTAACCACAAATGCAAGTACAACTCGATTAGCAATCGTAGCTCTCAAAGACGCTGTTAAACTCTGATCATATCAGTAACCTGTCCTTTAGATAAGCGATCGTATAGTCCTCTGTTTTGATATCATGCGGACAATCTAATGAAACATTGTCATACTTATTGTCCAGCAATCAGTTTCTCGATCTCAGATTCATTTGACATAGAACTTAATTGAACACATCAATTCAGTCCTGACCGGGCTCGGCACATAAGTCAAATCAAATCATCGAGGGGCCCTTATATCGCTTTTACCCTCTTAGGATAAAAGTAACAGATAAACTTCGACTTATATGCATTTACTATTCGCTAATCAATTATACACAACAATGCATTTTATGACATCAATTTACTGATGCGGTTTCGCATTATCAATGCACAACTAATTAGTAAACAATAAACCATATATCTTGGTTTTAAGACCATATGATATTATCGTTTTGCGATCACTTGTGGTACATTCCATAAGGTGATTCCAGCAAGCGTGGGTTTATTCAAATACTCAAACCTTTTTCATAAGCACTCATGAATGTTGTAACAAACCTTTGTTATGTCTAACACCTTTCAGACAATCTACACACCAATTCATGACAGTCTTCATTCATACCTACTTCCAACATATGAACGACTGTGGACTGTTTGAATGATTCGATTATTCTTAATAAACTCAATTATTCTGGAAGTCAAAACATGCAAAGTGAAACGATAGCTAAACGATTAACATAAGACAGAAACCATTAAATAAAATTCCTTTATTTAATCATCAAATGTCAATTACATTTAACTATTATAATTTCCAAACTATCTAATCCAAACTAATATCGTCCTTCAGCCCAATGCTCCTAGCGTGCTGCAAGTGCTTAACCCTACTCAGTCCCTTTGTAAGCGGATCTGCTGGGTTATCCTCTGACGATATCCTCTTAACTACGAGGTGTCCTTCTTCTACTCGATGTCTAATAAAATGATATTTTCTGTCAATATGTCGAGATCTACCATGATCCCTCGGTTCCTTGGTCAAGGCAACCGCTCCTTCATTATCACAAAAAATTTCCATAGGCTCCTTTATGGCAGGTACAACTCCAAGGTCTCCAATGAAGTTCTTCAACCATATCGCCTCCTTTGATGCTTCGCTCGCTGCAATGTACTCTGATTCGCACGTTGAATCAGCTACGGTTTCTTGCTTGGAACTTTTCCAAATCACTGTTCCTCTATTAAGGGTAAAGACCCAGCCCGACTGCGAACAATAGTTATCCCTGTCGGTCTGGAAGCTGGCATCGCTATACCCTCGCACCTTCAAGTCATCACTCCCTCCGAGGACCAAAAACCATTCCTTGGTCCTCCGAAGGTACTTAAGGATATTCTTAACCGCAGTCCAATGCGCTCTACCAGGGTTCCCTTGATATCTACCAACCATGCTCAAAGAAAAGGCCACATCAGGGCAAGTACAAGTCATAACATACATGATTGAGCCAACTGCGGAAGCGTAAGGTACTCGACTCATCTCTACTATCTCGGCTTCGGTACTCGGACTTTGAGTCTTACTCAACTTGTCATTACTTTGTATTGGTAATTCTCCCTTCTTCGAGTTTTCCATACTAAAACGTTTTAGTACTTTATCCAAGTAAGTATTCTGACTAATTCCTATTAGTCTCTTACTTCGGTCTCTCACTATCCTTATTCCCAAAATATAGGAAGCCTCTCTGAGGTCCTTCATAACAAAGCACTTCCCGAGCCAGGACTTAACCTCCTGCAGAGTCGGGATGTCGTTTCCTATGAGCAGTATGTCATCGACATAAAAAATGGGGAAGCTAACTATAGTCCCACTGGCCTTGACATATACACATGATTCATCTTCACTTCGTACAAATCCAAACTCTTTGGCTTTATCATCGAAGCAAAGATTCCATCTGCAAGATGCTTGCTTAAGTCCATAAATGGACTTCTCAAGCTTGCACACTCTATTTGGATGCTTCGTATCGATATAACCCTTTGGCTGAGCCATGTAAACATCCTCAGCCAACTTCCCATTAAGGAAAGCGGTCTTGACATCCATTTGTCATATCTCATAATCATAAAATGCAACAATGTCTAGCATCACCCTAATAGACTTTATTTTAGCAACTGGCGAGAAGATCTCATCATAGTCAACTCCGGGAGTTTGAGTAAAGCCCTTCGCAACCAATCGCACCTTATACGTGTGCACATTCCCATCCACGTCGGTCTTCTTCTTGAAGATGCATTTGCACCCAACGGTCTTACGTCCGGGCACATTGTCAACCAAATTCCAAACTTGATTGTCATACATGGACTGAATCTCGCTGTCCATCGCCTCTTTCCATTTTGTAGACTCTGGGCCTACCATGGCTTCCTTATAGTTATTAGGTTCATCTAGATTTATTAGTGTACCATCACTAATATACGTGTCCCATTCGGTAGTAATATGAAAACCATAAAACTGGGGTTGAACTCTAACTCTTTCGGAACGTCTAAGAGGTAAGGACTCGTCAATCGGTTCAACCAGAGTTTCCTCCTCGAGTTGAGCGCCAGTGATAGAGGTTCCTTCATCACTCGACTCTTGAATCTCTTCAAGATCGATTTGCCTCCCATTGTTTCCTTCTTTTATGAGTTCTCGCTCTTGGAAAACCCCTCTCCTCGCAACGAAGACAACATTGTCACTCAGTCTATAGAAGAGATATCCAAAGGATTTATGTGGGTATCCGATGAAAATACATCGCTCACTACGAGGTTCAAGCTTGTCATGAGTCTCTCGTCTTACAAAGGCCTCACAAACCTAAACCTTGATATGTGCCAATGAGGGAGCTTTCCCTGTCCACATCTCGTGAGGTGTTTTGGCAACCTTCTTTGTAGGGACTCGGTTAAGGATATGAGTGGCAGTCTCTAAGGCATACCCCTAGAATGAGATAGGTAGTGAAGCACGACTCATCACGGAATGAACCATGTCCAACAGGGTTCGATTACGCCTTTCTGCCACATCATTCAACTGTGGTGTCCTAGGTGGAGTCAATTGCGAAACTATTCCGCATTCCTTGAGATAGTCGTGGAACTCAAGACTTAGGTACTCTCCTCCTCGATCGGATCGAAGCATCTTTATTTTCCTGCCTAATTGATTCTCCACTTCATGTTTGAACTCTTTGAACTTTTCAAACGTTTCTGACTTGTGCTTGATTAAGTAAATATACCCATATCTACTATAATCATCGGTGAAAGTTACATAGAAGCGGTTTGCATCCCTTGTGGTGGATCTAAAGCGCCCACACACGTCAGTGTGTATGAGATCCAATAAACCCTCACCCCTCTCACAAGTTCCAATGATGGGTGACTTGGTCATCTTTCCAAGTAAACAAGACTCGCATGTGTCATCTTCCCTAAGGTCGAATGACTCCAACACTCCATCCTTTTGGAGTTTGGTTGTGCGTTTCTTGTTGACATGTCCAAGACGACAATGCCACAAGCATGATTTATCCATACTATTGGAAGAATCCATACACAACAAATCATTTCCTAGGTTATCTACAACCATAACAGTTTCATAAATTCCATTACAAGGCAATGCTTCAAAATATAAAACACCATTTAGATAAGCATAAATCGAACCATTCTCATTGTTAAACGAATATCTAAATCCTTGTTTAAACAAACCATGAAATGAAATGATGTTTCTTGCCATATCTGGCGAGTAGCAACAATTATTTAAATCTAAACCTAATCCATTACTAAGCACTAGAGAATACACTCCAATCTTGGTAACAAGCGATGATCTTCTGTTCCCCATGATTAGATTTATTCTTCTACGCTTCACATCCCTATTTCTTCTTATTCCCTGCAAATCAGAACATATGTGATAACCACATCTTGTATCAAGAACCCAAGAAATAGCATGTGATGAACCATTAGACTTAATTGTGTAAGTACCTGCGAAAGATGGCTTGATCTTCCCACCCTTGATGGCTTGCAGATATTCCGGGCAGCTTCTTTTCCAATGCCCTATTTTGTGGCAATGGTGGCACTCTGCCTCCTTTGGGTTTGAGTTGGGCTTAGAAGGACCAACTTTGGTCCCACTAGAAGAGGAACCATCTTGGGACTTTCCTTTGTGATGGCTCTTTGAAGGAGCCTTCCTCTTCTTGCCCCTTCCTTGCCTAATAGCTAAAATGGGAGCAGCGGGTGGAGTGGGAGTTAATGCAACAGACTTGTCCTTGAGGTTGCTCTCAGCAGTCCTTAGGAGCCCTTGGAGTTTACTTAGGTTGACCTCTTCCTTGTTCATGTGGTAGATCATCCTAAATTGGTTGTAGCACGAGGGCAAGGAGTGAAGAACGTTGTCGATTGCCAAATCTTGCCCAAAGTTAACATTTAACTTGCGAAGAAGATCAACATACCTTTGCATATTTTGTAAGTGAACGGTTAGAGACTCTCCACTTCCCATCTTAGCGGTAATCATGTTCGTGATGATCTCATAGCGCTCTTGCCTTGTGCTTTGGTGATATCTCTCCATCAAGTCTTGATGCATTTCGTACGGATACATGTCCTCATAGGACTTTCGGAGTTCGAGATTCATTGTATCTAGCATAATGCAATGGACTTTCGTTGCATCACGCTCATGGGTCTCAAAGGCAGCCATTTCCTCGGGAGTAGTGACCGGATTGATCTTTTCAAGCTTCTCGTCAAGGACATACTCTTTGTCCTCGTATCGAGCAATCGTGCGAATGTATCTTATCCATTCGCTAAAGTTCGATCCATCAAATGTCACCTTTTGACATAGGCTCATTAGTGAGAATGAGGTAGCAACAGCATTGTTTGCGTTAGACATCTACAAATAGAAAGGAACAAAGTTTGATTAGAATTAAATCCCTAATTAAACACCCAAAATGAAAAAATTAGGGCTAGGACCCAACAACATTATTTACACATTAGAAAGGGATGCCGTAATCCAATATGCAAAAAATTTGGAGGTAAGTGAATGACGATTCACTAATTCCTCACCATGAAAAACATAAAGGCATAAGTTTTAAATGTATTGAGAATTCCTAGATTTCCTTTGAGATTCATTGAACTTTTCAATGGCATGTTTAAATCTCGATATGCCCCTCTCGTTTGTAACTGGGATGCTGAGGATCACAAAGTGTTTGTGAATAACCATGCAAATGTACATGGTTCCCTCATTGTTACAGTCACCTATTCGATGCGCCGGTTAGCCACACACACTCCATCGAACTATGACTAACAATGAATCACCCTTTACCACCTTTGCTTAGAACCAATTAGTGTGTCGGTTAACCACACACGCTCCACTAACTTCTTAGAAAGGGTGCAAAGTGTAATTTCATGGGATTGCATCAATTCACTTTTGCCTAAAGTAACTAGGATTGGGAATTTGCAAAAGCGTTTAGTTACTTTACTTATTATACTTATTAATGAAGAGAGGATTGCCCTATCCTACCTGTTCAACTAACGACCCTCCACCAATCAAGGAAGCGGTGAGTAAGAGTGGATACCCATTAAATGGCCATTTTATAGGCCATAACCTTATACCCCCCTTATAGATCGGCTTTGTGAATGAGGTCTACTAACGGTAAGACTAGAATTTCAGTTATATATATATATATATATATATATATATATATATATATATATATATATATATATATATATATATATATATATTAATCTTGTAATAATATAATAGTATAGGGTGTATTTTTAAACATTTCAAAATACAAGGGTTTTAATCTCAATTTAAAAGTTTTGAAATTTAATACCATTTAAATTAAAATTTTAAATATTAAAACTCTTGATTTAATAATTATCTTGAATTAAACAATTAATTTAAATTATTAAATCATAAGTGATTATTTAAATCATGAAGGATAATTACCAATTAAACAATTAATTTATCCTAATCCTTTTAATCCCTCTAAATTTCGAAAATCATGGGATCGGATAATTCAAAATCTTTAATTACCATATTTAACCATTAAAGCATAATTACAAGATATGGGATAATCCAAATCCCTAAAATTTAGGATCTAATCTTGGGGAGGAGGCTAATCTCAAAAATCCTAGGGTTTACAAGCCCTAGAATTCGAAATCTTGGCACTAAAGGAAAGGATTTGAAAAACCCTTTCAAATTTTCGCAAATTAGGGTTTAGGAACCCTAATATCGAAAATCTTGCCTCCTAGGGTTTATCCCTAATATGTCAAGTTCATACAATTGTACAATACTAATTGAAAACAAGTTAACTAAAGGCTCTGATACCACTGATGGGTTTTGAACAAACAATCATATGTGTGCATGAAACCCTAGATTTTGGATCTATGTTTTCACTATTAGATACACAACATTATGAACACATGAGGAACCCTAGCATGCTCCTAGTATTTTCGAAATTCACATAGAAGGATAGATCACATACCTCTTGTTGTTATATTTCAATAACAACTCAAATCTTCAAACCCTAAGTCTTGAAAGCAAGTACCACAAGTGTAGTACCTCTAATGGCTCACAAACACCACAAGCAATTGGAGAGGCAATAGAGAGAGAAGAGGAGAGGTAGAAATCGGCTCGGAACCCTAGGGATCAAGTGGTTCGATTCATATGGCCTTAGGGGTCTTTATATAAGGTAGAGATTAGGGTTTCAGTCCTTATCCTTATCTAGTTATTTGTCCACCAAGTAACCATAAGATAAGCCTTGATAACCCTTATCCTTGGACGATTTCAAGGTTCCTTATCCCTTGAATTCGTCCAACCTTTATCTAGGGTAACTATTGCCTTACTTTGCAACTATCATATAATTACAATTCAGCCCCTCTAATTTAATTAATTACACTTGATCACAAAATCAATCCTTAATTAATTATTGACCAATATTAATTAAACAAATATGATTTGTACTTTAATATATTATTATTATAATTTATTAATAAATCATAATAACCTCTTTCTCTATTTATTTCTCCAGTCAAGTTGCTTTGGTGAAGGCAACCCAAAAGGACCATGCGCAACCTGGTCAAGTACTTACCAAATATGGTTACGGGCTTAGACACTAATCCAACAGTTTTCACCTAAATGTTTCTAACGAAATTATCTACAACTTTCAATAATAAAATTTTACTTATTTCAAATATTATATTTTCGTGAACTTTCAATATTTGGCATTTGATTGGAATCTCATAAGACTTCCAATATTTTCCAAGTGATTCTAAACATAGTTTTACTTTATTTCTAGTAAAAAATATTTGTTAAAACTCAATACTAAAATTTCATATAATATTTCATAATATTATTCATTACAAAACACGAAAACTAAACGTGTATGTTACAGTTTGTCCCGATGAGCCTGATTATGCGATAACTCAGCGAGTTGGAGGGTCAACTTGACGGGTTAAGCTGGACATTCATGAGACTTCTAAGGAAAAAATGGGACTCGACGAGTCACATAGATGCACTCGGCAAGTCAGGTCAACATGCATTGTTGACTTGAGTGTTGACTTCTGTTGACTTTTAGGGTTTTGACCAAATATGAGCAATGGATACCATGAAGGGGTAGAATGGTCTTTTACCCTTCCCAAGAGTTAGAGAGGGGCTGGTATGAGTTTATTTAGAGTTGTGATTTTAATTAGAGATAATTATCACATGTGATAGGCGGAGGCTAGATCGGTGACTCGTGTATGAGGTGTATTTTCTTGCTTGCTTCGGGTGAGTCTTCTTACTATACTTTACCTAGAGTAGTAATCTTTGTGTGACTGGAGGGTCTTATGTGTTATTTTGATTACTGAGATATCCTACATTATGTCTTTGTGATTTATGTTGTGTATTATTTTGAGCTTACTGAGTTAGGACCGAAGGGTCCACCTGAGTTGTGGAACTGGAGGGTTCCACTGAGACACATTGACCGGAGGGTCTTATTTGAGCATAGCCATGAGAGGCTAATCAGATATGTGTCGTATTTTAGGGAACTCGCGAAGCTTCGTGCTTAGCGTGTTATGTGTTATGTGTTTCAGGTACTTCTCAGGATCACGGGAAGGCGCCGGCTTGACTGTAGACACGAGATTGTCCTATATTTGAGGATCCTAGATTTTTGTTTTCATGGACATGTATTTTGATAAAAATGAGATTTTGGAGCTTTTTTGATTTATGTAATGAGATTAATGTGATTTTTAAAGGAAAATTTTGTTTGAAAATTTACGGTGTAACACATTCACACCTACTCATACTCGTCCCAAGTATTACCTCGTAGTTTTCCAAGTCACCATACATGAAATTCACATAATAATTTAACACATTAGATACCAAAATCAAGGTTTTATATTATTTATTGAAACGGTTACATGGATGTTCAAGTTCAACCTATAATATGCCTATAATAGGCTACACCACGTGATACTATCCACGTGGTTACTTCATACATCCTTATTCCTGATCCCTTGTATTGTCACCTACTTCGTCAAGGATCATTTGGAATGCTCTTGCCTTTGGCTTTAGCGTATTTATTGATTTGTTTTTCTTCGGGCAATCTTTTGACATATGCCCCTTGTCTCTACATCCGTAACATAACCTCTTGTTGGATGTACAATCATTGGCGTAATGTCTAGTCTTCCCACACTTGAAACAAGTCACTACTTCGTAGCATCTCCCAGAGTGCTCTAGTGGTACATTTGGCTTTGTAGCTCTTTTCCTCTTTGGGCAGTCTTGCTTGAAGTGTCCTTCCTCATTACATTCGTAACACACCCTTTTGTCGAATGCACACTCATTGGCGTAATGCCCAGACTTTCCACACCTAAAACAAGTCACCTCCTTGCCGCATTTCCCAGAGTGTTTCTTTTTGCACTTCTCGCACCATCTTGCTTCACTTCCTCTTCCTCCTCCAGACCTTGAGGACATGTTGTTCATGTTGTTCTTCTTGGACCTCAAAGGTCCATCAAATTTCCTCTTCTTTTCAACTTCAACCTTGTTGGTGGTCCTGACATTGATTATTTGTTCGACAGACTTAGCAACCCAGATGATTATCTCATTAGTAAGTGTCTGGCGTACTGGAACAGTATGTTCACCCTTACTTTGTTGAAGTAATCACCTTGTCTCTTCCATCTATTGATCCAACATCGTTCACAACATTGCATGTACTCCTACCATCGTGATTGGCTCAGATGCAGCTGCTACCTATGGCGCAAGCTCAATCACTTGTGGCTCGGGCTGCGAGTTATCGTTTCCAAATCCACTTCGAGTTCTCACCATGTCGACCTATACGCCTAATGAGAAGTTTGGTGAGTAATGACTAGATTTAAGATAGGAAAGAATTTATTTATGATCAACGTGTAAATCTCCTTATCACTCCAAAAAGTTACATACCAGTTCTAATACCGTAATTAAACGTTTAGAAATCTAAACACATAAAATTTCTAGATCCGGTCGGCAACAGACCATAGATCCTATCAAACAATGGCATCCTAAAGCATCACAAATCATTTAGCACAGAAAAACATTTTAGGCATTTTCCCTAAATAAGCTAGTGCTTGTATCTATTCAGGTATACTACCTAAAATAAGTTAGACACACTCCTCACGATCATCGCTTAGCATTCTAAGTTAAAGTCAAGAAATAAATCATTATTCCTAGTTCGCTTAAACAAATGCTCTGATACCAACTATGACATCCCTATTTTCGCGGCCATAAAAGACCGATTTGTTTACGCTTTATTTTGAAAATCAGAGTAACCATTTAAGGAAAGTGTTGCGGAATTTGTTCCCGAAAAATCATGATAAATATGTTATCAAAGCATTTCCTAAGAAATGTATTTTATTCATTTAAAAACTTTGGTATATCATCGTCAATACAGAAACATAAGCATAAACAAACTTTACATTCATTTACACTAGTGATCTACATCTCCTTAATTTCTCGGTGTAAAGTAGCTTCATATCGACACCTGTGATACAAATAAACTGAGTAGGTCAGGTTGGGAAACCTGGTGAGTACATAGGGTTTTCAACCCACAATAATATAGTTATTATGTTTCATAATCAAATAATTAACCCATTTACCCATCCCGATTATCTTATTTATTCTTAAGTACCTTCTATATGAATCATCTACTCCTCATTATTTATTCCTAAGGATTGTCCTAAGGAATAAGCACGAAGTCCATCGTCTCTGGGGTGTATATAACAGACACTAAGTCCATAGTCATCAGGTTTATATAACAGGCACTAAGTCCATAACCGTCAGGGTTTATCTTGTTTATTGACAGTATTATTTTCGAGAGTTCACTGTCAATACAGGTAATTGCGATTTTAGAGTGCACTGGGTGAAATTCTCACTCACAACACCTACAAGTTGTGAGCATGCTAGTGTTCCACCAGACTGTCTAGAATAGTTTGTGGTTGTCATCCACACTCTGCTAGATGACAGGGCCAATGCTTGGGTAAAGGCTTCTCTCATTTTTTTCACCTCTCACCCTCATCTCATGATCTATTTCACCTTTCATTTCATCATCCAAGTCATCTTTCATCTACCCATCTTTACCCCTTCTAACTTATAGGTATAAAATACGTATACAATTTAAATCATTTAAAACATATACAATAGTGCTCATCTAGCATAGATAACAAGTATACAAATAATATGCACACATAGCATGTAATTTATATAATATACTTCATATCTATGTGTTAGATGAAAGTAACTATGCACTAACTTATTAAAGTGATGATTCCAAACTTGGGCATCGCTTTGCTTTTAACGATTCTATTTTCCTTCGACGAAACCTAGCATTATTATCGCTAAGTTTTACTCTAATCTTTATTGCAACTAATTATTAGTCTAAATTCATCATTTACTCAAAGTCTACTTCATGATCTATCAAGTAAGGAACAACCATGTATGATCATATCGGAAGTAGGATCCGTTTGGTATACGAAGTATATTGTTTGGAAATCTCACATTAAACACCTCACTAAATCGCAGCCTAGACATCATCCATGTAAGTAAATCAATCAGTATAACGACTTTGAATCACAGATAAATATTATTTATAGGTTCATAATAACGATATTATAAGCTATATTTAAAGTAGGGCAACATAACTTACTTAGCTAGGAGTCGGTCTCTGCAGGGACAGAACTTTGTTGCTGAATCTTTCTAAGAAAGATTCTTGCAGCGCTTCGGCGCTAATCTTACTATATTAAAAACTACAAAAAGAGAAGTCAAATCACGAGGGACCGAAATGCTCGGGGGATATGAAGAGAAAGACTCTTGAATGAAGAGAATGGTGCAAGAAATATGAGAGCCTAGAGGCTCTTATTTATAGTAATTGAATTTTCAAAAACAACCGTCTGTATTTACTTAAATGTCTAAACACCCATTTATAATTCTATTTTAAATACATTTAATGATATTTGTACTAAACTAATGTCGAAAGTACTTAACGCTAGTCTTATAACGACCGCATCGTCAATACCTTTCAAATGATATATACATATGTATATATATGTAGACGTATATATGATTTACACTTTATTTTAATACGTAAATGTGTTATTAAAAATTATAACTCGTTCATACAAACTCAGTTTTTGACGTTCTTTATATCCATGCGTAGCCATCGACGAGATCTACAACTTTCGTTTAGATTCCGTCGGCTAATTTTGAATTTATATTTTTGTCCAAATTTTTATAATATTAAATAATTTTGCTAAAATCATAACTCTCTCGTACGGACTCCGTTTTTGGCATTTTTTCCTCCAAAAAATCCTATTTTAAGGAGTACTATGATTTTCATTTTGGTTGCATTAGCTAAAAGTCAACCATTCTATTTGTAGCTTTTTACGTCATATAGTTATTGTGCGCGGCTGCCTTTTATATCTTATAAAAAATCATATCTAATTCATACAGATTCGGATTTCGATGAAATTTATATTTTCGGGATCGGGACGACATGTACTTCCTAAATATATAATAATATATATGTTTTGGCACACTTATTTTTACGATTTACGGACTATTCGAATGATTTTTCCTATTTTATTATATTATAATAATCCTGAAACATATAATATTCAAATAATTCTTCTTTATTACGTCAAGCAGGTTACAATTGTTAACCCTAACTATTACTTTGGTTGATATTAATTTGTATCTTAATTGACTAGCCCGAATCTGCGGGTGTTACAACTTGTTAGTTGTTATTAACTGTATGTGATGGAACACACCTAGTCGAATGTTGACTGTACTTGCACTTTCATACATGTATTCAAATAAGAAACGTTATTCTGAATTAGTTGGTTGTTAAAAATAAATATTATATTGTATAAACTCTTTGCTCAAATTGTGGTCTTTTCATTTTCCTTATGTATTAGGCTCAACATGAAAGCTTTCAGAACGCACATATAAGGAATGAAAATAAAAAGCTTCAGGCATATAACATATGGTACAAGGAAACCCTAGCAATTAAGTTTAATCCTTTTGATGAACAATTGTGGTGGGTCGACGACTATTGATAAAATGTATCTTGATGACAACAGTTAAATGCGGGTATTATGTTCTGAAGTTCATGAAAACGATTGTTGATGAAGAACTTGAAGTGTTGAATAACGATATTAGTAAATATATTAGTTAATTAATGAAGGACTTTGTGTTATATAATTTTAATATATAATTGTTTTTCTTTTGTGGCTAATATATTAACTTTGTCTCAATATTTGGAAAAGAATGAATATACAAATGTCACGCTCGATAAGGTGTGTAAAGACTGAGCTCCTTATGTCACGACCTTTGTTTACGAGTGATATATGTATTTGAAAAATAACTTTATTATGAATTTGGAACATACTTTGTATTTGACGTTATGATTTGCATAATGGATTATCTTTATGTGTATGTATGATATTTTATTTTATATTATGAGACATTAAATGTGTAATTTAGTTTGATTAATGTCGGTACAAATTATAAAAAAAATATTTTATAAAAACATAAATTCATGACATACAAATATGTCATAAAAAAATCATGACATACAAAATATATGTCGTAATTTTAAGTTAAAATCTCCAGAAAAATTCTAATTTTTTTTGTCTAATTTATGAAAAAGTCCCGAACTAATTTTTGTTTACAGAAAAACACATAATACCGGCAAAAACTTCGAAAAAACCCTTTTTGGCCGGTTTCGTAGATTTAGCCGGTATTCTGTCCTTTTTCGTTAGTTTGCTCAAAATATTATGACTTTTCTGAAAATTACCCGATAACCAAAATATTGAGACTTTTTTGAAAATTACTATGGAATTAATGGATATTATTATTAACAACTCATTTATAAACATAATTTTTTTTATTATAAACAAAGGAAATACATCTGTTGTTAATTTCTATGAATAGAATGGTCGACTATGTACTTCTCTATTGTTTATTGACCACTTCAAAGTCTCTATGTTCTTCCTATGTATCGTTGTGGGTGTCATAGTGAGAAGTACTCTGTTAGGCGTGACCAATACAATAGTTGATAATATTTATTAATATACAATCAATAAGTGTCTATTTGCTATTAGGCATGATGTTATATGATCACGTGTTATTAGATAATATCATTACACGAACATATATATATATATATATATATATATATATATATATATATATATATATATATATATATATCTTTCATTATGTTCTTTAATCTAACTACCACCTAACCTCCAAATATTACCCGGTAACAACCATAAAATTACACACATCTATCAAGAGTGAAAAGTAAACTTTAAATGACAATTTAAATAGATAATAACTCTTCACTTGTTTCCATATAAATTATCATTCACGGTTCACATTTCGCATTCTATAGATGTGTGTTAGCCGATGGTTGTTAATATGTAACATAAGAGTAACACCAACATTAGACAAATGCCAACAAAGTTGATCTCATCATCATACCCACAACAATGCATAAGAAGAATGTAGAGAGTTTGAGTGGTCAGGAAGCAATAGAGTACTTAGACCACCAATTTATTCCTAGAAATTAGCAACAAATGTATTTTTTTTATAATAAAAACATTTTTTAAGTTTGTAAATGATTTGTTAATAATAATATCCATTAATTTCATGGTAATTTTCAAAAAAAATCCCAATATTTTAGTTATTATGTAATTTTTGGAAAACCCCCAAAATTTTGAACAAACTAAAGAAAAAGTCAGAATACCGGCAAAATCTACGAAACCGGCAGAAAAGGTTTTTTTTCGAAGTTTTAACCACTATTCTATGCTTTTCTATAAATAAAATTTTGTTTGAGACTTTTTCAAAAACTGGAATAAAATTTAGGACTTTTCTGGAGATAAAATTAAGTCGTAAAATGTGTGTCGAGAATTACTTAAATATTAAAAATTATGACATACAAAAGTCGGTCATAAATACATACCATTTATGTCTGCCGTAAATGTAAATTATAAATGGTGGTCGTAAATTTATGAGAGACGAGATGTTTATGATCTGCCTTTATGACAAGGTTTTCATGAAAAGATGTTTGTCTATTTATCTTTAGACATTTACGATAAACAATATATGTCATGAGAAAACTTTTTTCTAATACTGATATATATTCTAGTATCTTTTCTTTTATGTAAGAGGGATTTATGTAAACAATAAAAAAAATACTAGGAATTTACCACTTTGAATGTATATACATGAAAATACTCAATTTTTCAAAGACATCCAAGACATAGCACCTTTTTAACGGGAGAAATATGGTTAATTTTATTCGAAATGCATAGGATCCTTGTTTTTAACGATTCGTAATTCTCAGGCCCTTCTCAGAGGATGTGTGATGGGGGCAACCGTATAGGGACCATCTTTTAAAAGGGCAAAAAAAATTTACAAACTTTATTAATATAATGTTAGACACGATCGATTTTGAATATATTAATAGTGATTTTTGTCACACCCCCAAACTGGAACGGCGGAAACATTCACGGAGGAGGATGTCATGTTTAGTATCACAAGACATGCATCATAGTAATCAACGTAACAAACAACCATTTCATTAGAAAGAAAGTGTTTACAAAGTGTGTGGTTCACATAACATAGAATACAAAGTATATAACAAAATAAGACATGAAGCTATACTGCTCCATCTTCTGAATTCCCAAGGAGCGTACCTGTCTACTCGTTTCCTGAGAATACAAGTTATTTTGAAAGAGTTGATAAGCATTTAAACTGGTGAGTTCATAAGTATTTTATTGATGTAAGTAAGTTGTAAGAAAGTTGTAGTAAGTTGTAAGTTTTGTTTAGAAAAGTTCGCATGTTCCTCCATAAAATCCTATATTTCCTGTTTTGATGAAAGATAAGTAAAAATGACTCTACAATCCTTTCTATGAGTATTAAATGGATACAAATTATATAAAACCCAAAGTAAACAAATAATCGATTGTGTGTATCTGTCCTAAGTCCACAACCAAACAAAGAACAGGAAATGAGGCGGAAGGCACACCTCCCATTGTTTGTCAGATCATTGTTGTATATAACCCTAGCATATTCACTTGGTACTCACGGAGTTAATTGCAATAGTTCCTTTGTATTTGATGAAAACATTTCTTAAGGAAAACCCTTATTTTATTTAATAATAACGGTAACCACACTGGTTCCTTCTATAACCACTTAGTTTATACAAGTTATATATAATACAAAATCAAACAGATAGTCAATTGTGCGTATCTGCCCTAAGCCCACAACCAAACAAGGAACAGGGGGTAAGGCGGGAAGCACACATCCAAATACCTATCGGGTATTAATTATATATAACACCGATGGATAACCCAAGGTATTATAGAGCTAACCACTTAAGGTTGTTTAGGTGATACTAGTTTAATAAAATGGATTAAACTCTTTACTAGTAGGTTTCTAGTTTTGCTTACTCAATGTTCTATTGTTTGGACGACTACTAGAAGTAATGAAACTTTGTACTTTGACGCCTCAGTCGATATTGATGTGATTTTTGTGTATAATTGTATGTTTTATTTAATATTGTCAGGTACTTTACAATTGTACTCTGTATAAATCATTTTGAGTCAAAATATTGCTTATCACCTCGTGCCTGCTAACCCAAGTACGTGTAATCGTACTAGTGTTAATGCAAACCGGTAAATATATATTATTATATTTTATCACCTCGTGCCTGCTAACCCAGGTACGTGTAATCATACTAGTATTAACGCAAACCTGGAAAGATATATTATTATATTTTATCACCTCGTGCCTGCTAACCTCGGGTACATGTAATTGTACTGGTGTTAACGCAAACCCGGAAATATATATTATTATGTTTTATAACCTCGTGCTTGCTAACCCCGGGTACGTGTAATCGTACCGGTGTTAACGCAAACACGAAAAGATATATTATTATCTTTTATCACCTCGTGCCTGCTAACCCCGGGTATGTGTAATCGTACTGGTGTTAACGCAAACTCGGAAAGATATATTAACACTTTAATTTGTTACAAACAATGAGTTAAGGATACGAAGTCTTCCTAGAGCACTAGGAACATCGTATAACTGTGTAATTCTTGAATTGTTCGTCTGTTATTGTTATTGTATGATACTTCCTATACTTGTAATAGTATGTTCCTCCCTGTACTTGCAATAGTATGTTCCTCCCTGTACTTGTAATAGTATGTTCCTCCCTATACTTGTAATAGTATGTTCTGAACCCCTAAACTATACCTATAATAGTTTACTAGTATATTTACTTGGACTTGTATTGACTTGAAGAAAAGACCCATTTGATCTACTAAGTTATGATTATACTTTAAAAACGAAGTTTTGTAATTTATAAAGTAACATAACTTTAAAAGAGTTTTTGAAACATTTTGATTACTTAATAATGCATAAGCAATCCTTTAAAAGATGTTTATAACAAAACATTTACACAATTAACATTGTGTTCAACTTGTATTCTCCCCCTTAAAAGCATTTAAAACAGTTTAAAAGATTGATTATAGGGGTATGAACTTACCTTATGTGGGTGATTTAAACGAATATGCGCGTAATGATGAGAAGTTCCATGAATGTATTCTCGAGACACAATCGAGTCCTAAATGACATAATATGGTATATAATGACATGAATTTAGTGTTTAAGGCAACTATCATGAAAGGAAACACTCTAAGGGACTAATGGACACTTAGAATGGAGTGTAGATTCACATGTGATTGATCAAAGAAGTGTTCACGGCCACCATTAAGTGTTTACGGCCATGGGTTTACGACCGTAAACTCATGGTAAAATGTGCATAAATGGGTGTTTGAATGATTGGGAAACTTGAAGGACTATTGCTCAACAAGAGGGTGAGCAAAACTAACTCTTTGGAAGGCTTTTGAGGTGTTTACGGCCACAACAAGAGTGTATGGCCGTAAACTCTCTAAATGGTGTCATTTGGGCCTTAAATCAAAGGGGTTCAAGAGTGATTAATGGATAGCAAGTGTCTAGAAGTGTTTAAGGCTCAAGTTATGACCAAGACAAGGGATTACGACCATAACCAGGAGTTTACGGTCGTAAACTCTTGAAGTTGATGAGATTTATAATGTTTCAAGACTATGATCTAGTGTTTAACATGTCTAACTACATGATAGATGGAATACTCACACTTTTGAGGGCCTTTGAGGAGTTTTCGGCCACCAAGAACAAGTGTGTGTTCTTGGTGTTCTTGGTGAAATATGATGATTTGAAGATCTAACATAAACGAGATGATTTCATGGTTGAAATCAGAGAGTGTTTCATGATTAAGAAAGATTACAACAACTAGAGGGAATAACACTTACGTTTTTAGAGGATTTGTAAGAAGAACTTGATGAGACTTGAGAGAGTTTGAAGGGATTTCGGCCAAGGAAGGAAAAGAGTGAAGAAATGAAGTGCTCTCATATATATAAGAGGAGAGTTTTTGGCCGTCAAGAGTTTACGGTCGTAAACTCTAGTTTGCGGCCGTAAACTCCTAGTGATGGAGTTTCTGGCTTGATTGAGACTTTCTAATCTCGAGCTAATATTTCATAACACTCGATCCTTAAGTGTACTAGGCTTAGAACTCTTTAGAATGACCTTTAACAAGGCTAGAAGGCAAAGATCTTAAGTCTGACTTTTGGTTGGATTGGATGGCTTTACAAGATAGAAATTTCGGGTTGTCACATCATCCCCCGTTAGAGGGAATTTCATCCCAAAATTAGAGCTTAAGCAATTTACATGAATAAGATGGAAAGTATAGGCACTCACTATTCATTTGATTCACCTGATCTCTAGGGAAATCAGGTCCTCAGAATACGCGGTAGAAGGCTTTCGCCACAAGGTATGGTTTTGCTTTTGATCACTGGACTCCACGGACTAGGGTTTCCAGGGGTTTGCTTCACTGTATTGGATTTCTACAAATTTCTTTTCCAAGGCGAGGCTTTTGCTTACTTCAATCTAATCGGGTGGAATGATAAGAGTTCTGATAGATGACCGCCATCTCAAATCTCTATAGATGTGGTAGGATAGGGTGGAATGTATCGAATTTCCTAAGTAGATGGGACCTGCACGCTGATAGGCCGATTCTATTGTGAATCTCACATGGTCCTGAGTACTTTGGATTTAGCATTACATACATCTGTAAGATATGATGCCCTCTTAAGGTGTGATCCCCATTTGACATGATCATCTTCCTGGAGTTCCAAAGGTGTGATCCCCATTAGACATGATCATCTTTCTGCATGGTAGTTTCCTCAAATGGTTTCTGGATCGGCGAATATGTTGTCTGATATTTGGCAACTACTAGTCGCGTGGCACCTAACTTAGTCCAGTGCAGAGAGGCTCTATGCTTACGACTAATGAAGGTTTTCGAACGGAGCAACTCCAATTACTAGTATGGTAAGGGACTGGACTAGTTGGCAATTTGGGTATCCCAAACTTTTCCCAGGTCAGTCGAAATGCATTCTTCCCGCAAAATTCCTAATGGTTGAATCGTCCTATCATTCCGTCTGTCGCTTCATGGATGGTAGGCTATGCTCATCATCAGCCTAGCCCTCAAGGATTTTCTGAAGTGACTGCCTAATTTGGAAGGTGATTCTATAATCACGAATAGGAATAACCGACATTTGGACACCGAGCAGTCTAGCTAATCCCTTGGACACGCGTTCCATTAGCTTAACTATTGTGTCCGTATTCTTCAATTTGTAAGGAGCATGCAGACTTAATTCGTCAACAGTCACTCAAAATGGTATCGTGTCTACCAGATGCCTTGGGAAGCTTGACTATGAAGCTCAATGCAATCTGCTACCTCTGATCGGCAGAATACTCACTCGTAGACCCAGGAAACCTTTCCCTTACAATCCTGATAGGATTCATACCTGGTCCAACCATCATTACCTCGTTTATACAAGTCGTATATAATTAAGATTAGTAAGACGGTCGGATGTGCGACTCTGCCCCAGGTTCACAACCAAACAAGGAACAGGAGGTGGGGCGGAAACATACATACTAAATCTGCATAATCTTAATTATATACCACTCTCGCGTATACACTTATCAGTGATAGGTGGGATATATTTGTTCTTAGCTTCGGTGCTTGAACTTGATATGCTAGACGAGAGGTAGTTCAGAAAGGTCTGCTGGATATACGGTGGTAAGGTTTTGGAGGGAAAAGTACTCTTCACATGAGTACTTCGAGGTTTAAAATACGAAAGACATAACTGAGGTCTAGGTCGGACTGTCGTTACGAATGACGAAGGTTTCGCGAATTTGACGGTCAAAGCGATAGAAACACATGAACTTAGTATGGTGAGGACCACACCAACTCATGACGAAGGATAGAAACAAACTCTTTTACTGACACAAAGGTTTGGCTGATTTGAAAGAAATGTGTATTATACGACAGTGTTATGAGTGTGTGCGACAATATACTCAGTGTAAACGTTCTAATGTTCTTTGTTTTCCCCTTGATGTTAACACTTCTACGTATCGCACCACGATGAGCAAGTACATACAATGAAAATACTTTGATAACTAGTGTCGATACTTTATACTACGATCCCTCTTGGTACCAGTATGATCGCCTGTCATATACAAGTTATGAATAATTAAGATGAATAAGACAGTCGACTGAGTAACTGTTCCTCAAATCCACAACTAAACAAGGAACATGAATTAAGGCGAAATCACTCACTCTAAGTCTGCAAAATCCTAGCTATGCACAACCCTGATGTACATACTAAGCCTTCATAGCTTCTCTGAACGGATCTTTTAGTTCTCTTGGATACTATGACTTGTTTCTATACGTGAGTTATTATAATTACTTTTAAAGTTCTCCCCAAGTATTAATCTTATATAAATATAAATTAAGTTTTAAGACAATACTTAATTTGAAGACATACCAAAAATCTCAAAAGTGGGATTCCTTGCTGCTCCTTTATGTCTTGTTGTTAATTCCCTCCTTCTCCTCCTTCACCTCTCTCTGTTGGGCAGTCTCTCTTGGCATGACCCATTTCACCACATGCATGGCATACATGAACTATACCCGCATTAGTGGTTGAAGTGATGTGCTAAGTCGGAGTTTTGCAGAAACGAGCTTCTGCGTATTTTCTCTCCGCTGGGCAATTCCTCCTAAAGTGTCCCGTTTTGCCGCACTTGAAACAAGTAAATTTTACTTGGGGAATTGGCCGAGTCAGTTCTCTGCAGAAACGGGTAGTGTGTCCCTTTCAGCTGCAATTGGTGCATTGCATCTCTCGGCAAGCTCCATTGTGATGGTAAGTGCATCTGTCGCACTGCGAGAGATTTCCAGCATATTGTTTGACGGGGGTTGTAGTGGTAGCTGAAGTTCCAGATGTTGTGACTGTTGTTGTGGCCACAGGGGTAGCCATGGGCTGCCGTCTATAGTTAGAACCTTGAGCCGACCTTTTTGCCTTATTATTCCGAGACTTTCGCTTACTATTCTTAGGTTTGTGATTGGGGATGTCCTTGTCACCAGACACTAGCGGGTTCCCTTGATTGTTATTGTAATTAGCATCACCGGAACCACTTCTACTTCCGGTAGCGTTATTAGCATTGAGATGTGTTGGAATAGTGTCTAAGGCTACAACTATATTAGACAAGTGTTTGACCCGGTTGTGCATGGTCCTTTTGGGTTGCCTTCACCATAGCAACTTGATAGGATGATTTATTAAGAGAGAGTAAATATTATTAATATATTATGAGAATAATATAATGAATAATATATTTGTTATTTGATTAATATAAGTCATAGAATTAATTAGAATTAATTTGGTGACTTAAAGAGATTAATTAAATAAAGGGGTATAAACTGTCAATTGTTTGATAGTTAAGCTTTAGACTGTAAATCCATTAGGATATGCTTTGGACGAATTCTAAGAGTATTAGGATAGCTAAAATCGTCCATATGCTTATCTATGGAATGGATTTGGATAGCCTTAAGAGAAGATTATCCAATTAGGGTTTAGGTTGTAACCCTTAAGGAGTCTACAAGTATAAATAGACCCCATGGCATAGGGAATTCAACACCTCTGATTAAGTAAGAGAACTCTGGTCGAATTCCTCCCCTCTCCTCTCTCCTAAATCATCTTCATTGCTATTGGTGTTTGTAAGCCATTAGAGGAGTGACACTTGTGACTCTAGAAGCTCCAAGACCTCAAGATCAACAAGGAACTCAAAGGTATGATTCTAGATCTGTTTCAATGTTGTTATTTAACCTAATTAGTCATTAGAAGTCTTGGATTCAAAAGCATGTTTAGTAGAAAGCCTAGATCCAAGCATTAGGGTTTTGCATGCGCATATAGGAAAGTTCTTATGGCTAAAACCCATCAGTGGTATCAGAGCCTAGCTTGGTTTTCTTTAAATTGTTGCTTGATTAACTGAAACAAACCTGCAAAATTCGATTTTTTGGTTTCTGAGTCACTGACTCGGCGAGTCCCAAGGTGGACTCGGCGAGTAGGGCTGACTCGGCGAGTCCCCTTGTGCACTCGGCGAGTCCAGGCGTCAGGAATGACCAGATTCGGGATTTCTTTGTGTTTATCTTATGGAAACTTACCTTAATCATAATAGATCAACCTAAATCCGATTTTATGATATATATGACTATTATCTTGATCTAGAAAAAGATATTTATCAACTAATTAAATATTTAATTTCCTTATATGATAATTAATTAATTATTTAACTATTTTGGTAATTATCTTTCAAAGAAATCTTGAATAAATCAAATATAGATAATTAGGATATTAATTGTTAATTGGAATTATTTGTTATTTGATCCTCCATGTTTTAAATGTTTAAAACCTACCCTCATGTTTTGAAATTTACTTTTGTGATTAAAAGTTTTAATTTAGACAACTTAAATTTCAAACCCTAGATTTTAAAAGTTTTAAAATACAACCCTATACTAATATGATATTACTAGAATAATATATATATGTATAACTAAATGCTAGTCTTACCGTTAGTAGGCCTCATTCACGAAGCCGATCTATAAGGTGGGTATAAGGTTGCGGCCTATAAAATGGCGCTTAATGGGTGTACACTCACACCCACCGCTTGCTTGATTGGTGGAGGGTCGTTAGCCGAACGGGTAGGATAGGGCAACCTCATTTTCTCATTAAAAGTATAATAAGAAATACAAAGTAACTACACATATTTTTCCAAAATTTCCCAATCCTAGTTACTTTAGGAAAAGTGAATTGATGCAATCCCATGAAATTACACTTTGCACCTTGCTAAGATGTTAGTGGAGCGTGTGTGGCTTACCGGCACACTAATTGGTTCTAAGCGAAGGTGGCAAAGGGTGATTCATTGTTTATCATAGTTCGATGGAGCGTGTGTGGTTTACCGGCACATCGAATAGGTGATTGTTACAATGAAGGCACCATGTGAATTTGCATGGTAATTCACACCCGCTTTGTGATCCTCGGCATCCCAGTCACAAACGAGAGGGGCATATCGAGATTTAAAACATGCCATTGAATAGTTTCAATGAATCTCATCCGAACCTAGGAATTCTCAAAAACACTTAGGACTAATAGTTTAAGTTTTGTGATGGAGAATTAGTGAATCGTCATTCACTTACCTTCAATTTATTTGCATGTTAGATTACGACATCCCTTTTCTAGTATGTAAATGTTATTGTTGGATCCTAGCCCTAATTTTCTTATTGGGTGATAATTAGGGATTCTTATTCTAATCTATCTTTGTCCTTTTCTAATTGTAGATGTCGAACGCAAACAACGCTGCTGCTAGTTCTTTCACGTTGATGAGCCTTTGCCAAAAGGTCACCTTCGATGGAACGAACTTTAGCGAATGGATAAGATACATTCGCACCATTGCTCGCTATGAGGATAAGGAGTATGTCCTCGATGAGAAGCTCGAGAAAATCAACCCCGAAGTTGCTACTCCCGCCGAAATCACCACCTTTGAAACTCATGAGCGAGATGCAACGAAGGTACATTGCATCATGATCGCCACCATGAACTCCGAATTCCAAAAGTCCTACGAGGACATGTACCCGTACGAGATGCATCAAGACTTATTGGAGAGGTACCACCAAAACGCGAGACAAGAGAGGTACGAGATTTTCACTAACATGATTTCCGCAAAGATGGGTCATGGAGAATCTCTTACCGTGCACTTGCAAAAGATGCAAAGGTATGTCGACCGCCTTCGCAAGTTAAATGTTGACTTCGGTGAAGACTTGGCGATCGACATGGTGCTTCACTCTTTGCCTCCGATGTACAACCAATTTAGGATGACCTACCACATGAACAAAGAAGAGGTCACCTTAAGCAAGCTCCAAGGTCTCTTGAGGGTTGCTGAGAGCAACTTCAAGGACAAGTCTGTTGCACCCACTCCCAATCCGCCCGCTGCTCCTGTCTTGGCTATTGGACAAGGGAAGGGAAAGAAGAGGAAAGCTTCATCGAAGAACTATCGCAAGGTGAAAGCCCGAGATGGTGCCTCTTCTAGTGGGACCAAAGTTGATCCCGCTAAGCCCTGCTCTAACCCGAAGGAGGCAGAGTGCCACCACTGCCACAAGATAGGACATTTGAAGAGAAGCTGCCCGGATTACCTGCAAGCAATCAAAGAAGGAAAGATCAAGCCATCTTTCGCAGGTATATATACAATCAAATCTAACGACTCTAATCATGCTATTTCTTGGGTTCTTGATACCGGTTGTGGTTATCACATTTGTTCTAATGTGCAGGGACTAAGAAGAAGTAGGGATGTGGAGCAAGGAAGGATCAATCTAATCATGGGGAACAGAAGATCGTCGCCTGTGACCAAGATTGGAGTGTATTCCTTAGTACTTAGGAATAGTTTAGTTTTAGATTTGAACAATTGTTGCTATTCGCCAGAAATGGCAAGAAACATCATTTCATTTCATGGTTTATATAGACAAGGATTTAGATTTTCTTTTAATAATGAGAATGGTTCTATTTTGGCTTATCTAAATGGTGTCTTTTACTTTGAAGCTATACCATGTAATGGAATATATGAAACCGTTATGATTGTTGATAACTTAGGAAATGGTGTTTTGAATATTGATTCTTCCACTAGTATGGATAAAGCATCCTTGTGGCATTGTCGTCTTGGACATGTCAACAAGAAACGCATAGCCCAACTCCAAAAGGATGGAGTGTTGGAGTCATTCGACCTTAGGGAAGATGACACATGCGAGTCTTGTTTGCTTGGAAAGATGACTAAGTCGCCCTTCACGAGTACATGTGAAAGGGGCGAGGGTCTATTGGACCTAATACATACTGATGTGTGTGGACCGTTTAGATCAACCACGAAGGATGGGAACCGCTTCTATGTGACTTTTACCGATGACTATAGTAGATATGGGTATATCTACTTAATCAAGCAAAAGTCAGACACCTTTGAAAAGTTCAAAGAGTTCAAGAATGAAGTGGAGAATCAATTGGGCAGGAAAATCAAGATGCTTCGATCCGATCGAGGAGGAGAGTACCTAAGTCTTGAATTCCACGATTATCTCAAGGAGTGTGGAATAGTTTCACAATTGACGCCTCCTAGGACACCGCAGTTGAATGGTGTGGCAGAAAGGCGTAATCGAACCTTATTGGATATGGTTCGCTCTATGATGAGTCGTGCTTCACTACCAATCTCTTTTTGGGGGTATGCCTTAGAGACTGCCGCCCATATCCTTAACCGAGTCCCTACTAAGAAGGTTGCCAAAACACCTCACGAGATGTGGATAGGGAAAGCTCCCTCGTTGGCACATATCAAGGTTTGGGGTTGCGAGGCTTTCGTAAGACGAGATACTCACGACAAGCTTGAACCTCGAAGTGAGCGATGTATTTTCATCGGGTACCCGCAGACATCCTTTGGATATCTCTTCTATAGACCGAAGGACAATGTTGTCTTCGTTGCGAGGAGAGGAGTTTTCCGAGAGCGAGAACTCATAAGCCAAGGAGACAGTGGGAGGCAAATCGAACTTGAAGAGATTCAAGAATCGATAGATGAAGGAACCTCTACCGCTGGTGTTCAACCCGAGGAGGAAACTCCGGTTGAACCGATTGACGAATCCTTACCTCTTAGACGTTCCGATAGAGTTAGAGTTCATCCCCAGTTTTATGGCTTTCATATTACTACCGAAGGGGACACGTATATTAGTGATGGTACACTAGTAAACCTTGATGAACCTAATAGCTATAAGGAAGCCATGGCAGGCCCAGAGTCTGTAAAGTGGAAAGAGGCAATGGATAGCGAGATCCAATCCATGTATGATAACCAAGTTTGGAATTTGGTTGATCACGTGCCCGGACGCAAGACCGTTGGGTGCAAATGGATCTTCAAGAAGAAGACCGACGTGGATGGGAACGTACACACATATAAAGCGCGATTGGTCGCGAAGGGCTTTACTCAAACTCCCGGAGTTGACTATGATGAGACCTTCTCACCAGTTGCGAAGATTAAATCTATAAGAGTGATGCTAGCAATTGCCGCGTTTCATGATTATGATATTTGGCAAATGGATGTCAAGACCGCTTTCCTTAATGGAAAGTTGGCTGAGGATGTTTACATGGCTCAGCCAGAGGGGTTTGTGGATCCGAAGCATCCGGATAGAGTGTGTAAGCTTGAGAAGTCCATTTATGGACTTAAGCAAGCGTCTCGCAGATGGAATCTTTGCTTCGATGAGAAAGTCAAAGAGTTTGGATTTGTACGAAGCGAAGACGAATCTTGTGTATATGTCAAAGCCAGTGGGAGTATAGTAAGCTTCCTCGTTCTATATGTCGATGACATTTTACTCATAGGAAACGACATCCCGACTCTGTAGGAAGTTAAGTCCTGGCTCGGGAAGTGCTTCGCTATGAAGGACCTCGGAGAGGCTTCTTATATTTTGGGAATAAGGATAGTAAGAGAAAGAAGTAAGAGACTAATTGGACTTAGTCAGAATACTTACTTAGAGAAAGTACTAAAACGCTTTAGTATGGAAAACTCAAAGAAGGGAGAACTACCGATACAAAGTAATGCCAAATTGAGTAAGACTCAAAGTTCGAGTACCGAAGCTGAAATAGCAGAAATGAGCCGAGTACCATACGCTTCCGCAGTTGGCTCAATCATGTACGCTATGACTTGTACTCGCCCTGATGTAGCCTTCGCTTTGAGCATGGTTAGCAGATATCAAGGGAATCCTGGCAAAGCACATTGGATTGCGGTGAAAAACATCCTTAAGTACCTTCGGAGGATGAAGGAATGGTTCTTAGTCCTCGGAGGGAGTGATGACTTGAAGGTGCGAGGGTATAGTGACGCCAGTTTTCAGACCGACAGGGACAACTACCGTTCGCAGTCGGGCTGGGTCTTTACCCTAAATGGAGGAGCAGTGACATGGAAGAGTTCCAAGCAGGAAACCGTAGCTGATTCAACGTGCGAATCAGAGTACATTGCAGCGAGCGAAGCGTCGAAGGAGGCAATATGGCTAAAGAACTTCATCGGTGATCTTGGAGTCATACCTGCCATAAAGGAGCCCATGGAGATTTTCTGTGATAATGAAGGAGCGGTTGCCTTAACCAAGGAACCGAGGGATCATGGTAGATCAAGACATATCGACAGAAAGTATCACTTCATTAGACATCGTGTAGAAGAAGGACAACTCGTAGTGAAGAGGATATCATCAGAAGATAACCCAGCAGATCCGTTTACGAAGGGACTGAGTAGGGTTAAGCACTTGCAGCATGCTAGGAGTATTGGGCTGAAGGATGATATTAGCGTAGATTAGATAGAATTTGAAACGTGTAATAGATAAATGTAATTGACATTTGATGATTAAATAAAGGAGTTTTATTTATGAGTAATGTTACTATCTTATGTTAATTGTTTAGCTATTGTTTCACTTTGCATGTTTTGACTTCCAGAATAATTGAGGTTATTAGGAATAATCGAATTATTCAAATGGTCCACAATCGTTCATATGTTGGAAGTAGATATGAAAGAAGATTGTCATGAATTGGTGTGTAGAATGTCTAAATGGTGTTAGACATAGCAAAGGATTTCTGCAACGTTCATGAGTGCTTATGAACTAGTTTTGAGCATTGGAATAAACCCGCGCTTGCTGGAATCACCTTATGGAATACGATATAAAAAGTGATCGCAAGACGATAATATCATATAGTCTTAAAACCTAGATATATGGTTTATTATTTGTTAATTGATTGTACATTGATAATATGAAAACGCATCAGTAACTTGGTGTTATAAAACGTATTGTTGTGTATAGTTGGTTAATGAATAAGTAAATGCATATAAGTCGAAGTTTATCTGTAACTTTTATCTAAGAAGGTAAAAGCAATATCTCGGCCGCTCGATGATTTGCTTTGACTTATGTGCCGGGCCCGGTCAGAACTGAATTGATGTGTTCGATTAAGTTCTATGTCAAATAAATCAGAGATCGAGAAACCTAAATGCGTGACTAACCATTCCATAGGATTGTCAGCATGATATCTAACAGAGGATTGTACGTTCCCTTATCTAAAGGACAAGATTGATTAGATCAGAGTTGACAGCGTCTTTGAGAGCTATGATTGCAAACCGAATTGTACTTGTAAATATAGTTACTAGACTTATCCAAGTGGGAGACTGTTGGAATAGTGTCTAAGGCTACAACTATATTAGACAAGTGTTTGACCCGGTTGTGCATGGTCCTTTTGGGTTGCCTTCACCATAGCAACTTGATAGGATGATTTATTAAGAGAGAGTAAATATTATTAATATATTATGAGAATAATATAATGAATAATATATTTGTTATTTGATTAATATAAGTCATAGAATTAATTAGAATTAATTTGGTGACTTACAGAGATTACTTAAATAAAGGGGTATAAACTGTCAATTGTTTGATAGTTAAGCTTTAGACTGTAAATCCATTAGGATATGCTTTGGACGAATTCTAAGAGTATTAGGATAGCTAAAATCGTCCATATGCTTATCTATGGAATGGATTTGGATAGCCTTAAGAGAAGATTATCCAATTAGGGTTTAGGTTGTAACCCTTAAGGAGTCTACAAGTATAAATAGACCCCATGGCATAAGGAATTCGACACCTCTGATTAAGTAAGAGAACTCTGGTCGAATTCCTCCCCTCTCCTCTCTCCTAAATCATCTTCATTGCTATTGGTGTTTGTAAGCCATTAGAGGAGTGACACTTGTGACTCTAGAAGCTCCAAGACCTCAAGATCAACAAGGAACTCAAAGGTATGATTCTAGATCTGTTTCAATGTTGTTATTTAACCTAATTAGTCATTAGAAGTCTTGGATTCAAAAGCATGTTTAGTAGAAAGCCTAGATCCAAGCATTAGGGTTTTGCATGCGCACATAGGAAAGTTCTTATGGCTAAAACCCATCAAGATGTGCTATAACGGCTATCACAGTAGCTGTGACCGCAGCCTGGAAAGTAGCAGTGTCTATCTGCAGGATTGGTGCCTCGCCTGTTGGTTGATTTCTTCCTGGTGAAGACATGATTATGTTGCATGGCGAAAAATGATCTCATGAGAAATGATGGTCATCGCTAGTTGTATTGCAACATTTTAAATGTACTAATCAGTTTCACGCTTTGCTGGACTATTCTCAATGTTTCAGACTACACTTCTGAGACGTGCTCATGGTAGTGGATAGAAGTAGGTATGGTACAAGTGATATTTAAACTAAGTTAACCTTGGTCTTAGTGTATCTGTTTCGGACTTTCGTAGGGTTCTGGAAGCAATTCATAACGGGAGTCTTTTCCTAATAAACTTTATGAATTAGAAGTGGCTAACCTCGAAAGAATATATGTGACCTGAATAACTGTTACCAGTTGCATGTAGAGAAGATAATCCTAACACATAGGGTTAGTAGTGTTTCCACTAACTCGTTAAGTTAACCAAGGTTATTATTTATTAGTGTGACGCATAAGACGTTTTGGTTACTTCGGTTGATCCTTCTTCGAAAACTTCTCATGAACCTGCTCTTGTTCCTCCTTGACTCTTCTATTGCCAGCTATGAGGAAGTGGTTTACATCTATTTGGGTTTGTCATGCGGAAGTGTCTAAAGAATCTATGAGATTAAGGATAACATTATGGGGTGATCCTTATAGGGTCCTTCTATAATTGCACAATGTATACAAGCTGTATATAATTTAATATTAAATAGGCCTTCGAATAAGTGATCCTACTCCAAAACCACAACCAGACAAGGAACAGGTAGTGAAGTCTAGATCACAAATTCTAAGTCTATAAAATCTCAATTATATAAAACCTTAGGAGTATACATTGCAAGAATATAGAACTATCCGTAAGGGTCTTTTAAGTTATCACAAAAGTTATTTACAGTGCCTAAAATACTCCAATAGTATTTTAATGTAATGAGCTTGGTATGTTTTTAAACTTGTTATCGTGTTATAGTATCATAAAATACTCTCATAGTATCTTATCTTTATGTTTTGATCTAGAATTCCCTTGAATAGAGTTGGGTAAGTTTTAAGACTGTTGCAACACCACCTCACTCCCAAAAACATGTCGGTCACATCCCGAATGAATATAGTTGATTAGGCTATATTGATCCTAGATATGATTACATAACTGTCCAGGTTTGACCGCAGTTTTCAACCTTTAAATACTTCTGTTCTGTTCTTCTTGTGATACTTGTTCTAGTATAAGCATGTATGTATACTTTTATAAAGTATTGTTATATTCTTAAAATATATTATTATTCAGAGCACTTAAACCCCATTGCATTTATAGTTGTATATCTTTTATAGGTTGATATACTTAGTTCACTATAAACAATGCTCTGATACCAATCTGTCACACCCCCAAACCGGAACGGCGGAAACGTTCGGGGGGCGGAGGACGTCATGTTTAGTATCACAAGACATGCATCATAGTAATCAACGTAATAAAAAACCATTTTATTAGAAAGAAAATGTTTACAAAAGTGTGTGGTTCACATAACATAGAATACAAAGTACATAACAAAATAAGACATGAAGCTATACTACTCAATCTTCTGAATTCCCAACGCGCGTACCTGTCTACTCGTTGCCACTAAATAATATATAATTTCCAGAGTAAAAAATATAAGATGTTCAGCTATGAGGCACTAATAATTTGAACAGGTTAATAGGATAATAAAATTATTTTTTATACATTAAGTCAGTTTTTCTGTATATATATAATTTATCATTAAGATTGTCATTTAAGTTGTTCAAACATATCATTATGATCACCTAGTATTACATATTGTAATTTTTTTTTGAACGATTTACCTATAAACTATATAACGGTCATAGACCAATACCACCCACTCTCACTCTCACTCTCACTCCCACCACCATCCACCCCAACAACAAACACCACCTTTCATTACCCAACAAAAAACAGTTAAGTTATGTTTTCCGGTGATTGATGTGTGATCACTGACACATTGAAATTTGAATAAGGAAGTGATAAAATCTCAATCTAATTCTTCTATGGATCACTATAGAGTTTGCAATGGGTCCGAGACATTGCTTGTGTTATGTCTAATAAAAACATTAATAACACACACACAGAGAGAGAGAGAGAGAGAGAGAGAGAGAGAGAGAGAGAGAGAGAGAGAGAGAGAGAGAGAGAGAGAGAGAGAGAGAGAGAGAGAGAGAGAGAGAGAGAGAGAGAGAGAGAGAGGTCATCTCCATTAATTTCGACTCAACATGTTATAAGTAAGTGTGCATATGAAGGTCCATTGTGATACATTTAGGTTCTCTGACGATGCTTTTGTTTTCCTGCGATGGATGTCTAGGCATATCAATATCTACTTATGTTCGCCAGAGAAAATAAACAAAAAATTGTTGATGGCCGGAAAATATGAAAGAGACTAAGTGTATATATGAATTAGTTTGATAGTAGATCATGTACAAAATTATGATTTAATGGTTGTTTTGGTACAACAAATGTAAATTTAATGACAAATATATATACGGAATAAAAATGAGTAAATACATACAAAAATGATAATTTTTTATACTATGAAATTTTTTTCTATTTGAATATTTTGTTTGAGAGTTTATAATATTTCATTGTTATAATATTTACAACATGCGTGTAAAACAATAACAGTTTTACGACTTAAGTTTAACTTTGAGTTTGAGTCACATGGCGATCGATTGCAAAAAAAAGATTTGATATTGACCAATTAAAATAGAAAAAAATTGGTTGTACTTTTATATTAGTTAGACTTGGTCAAAAACAGAAATTACGTTTTGACTCACTAACTTCATTTTCACAACATTGACTGGAACTTTTTTTTTTTCAATTATTCATCACGTCACTACAAGGAAAATGATAATTATCGGCGATAAAAGTCACCGCTAAAAGGTCAAATTGTCGCTAATAATAGCAATAGCGGCGACACGTCGTCGGTAATAAGTCGCCGCTACTGTTTCATTATTATTGATCAAATTATCGCCGCTAAGGAGCTTGTCGTCGGTAAAGAGTGTCGTCGCCGGTAATGATAATGTCGCCGGTAATAGTGTTGCCGGTAAAAACAATTTTTATTTTTTAATTCTTTTTTATTCAATTATTTTGGTTGCCGGTAATAATATCGCCGGTAATTACATAACAACATTTGATTAAATATCAAAAATAATAGTGTCGAAACTAATTACAAAATAAACATCCGATTAAATATCAAAAGTAATAGTGTCGCCGGTAATCATACACACATCCGATTAAATATAAAAAGTAATAATGTCGCCGGTAATAGTGTCACCCGATAATTACATAAAATCCGATTAAATATAAAAAATAATAATGTCGCCGGTAATGACAGAAAACAACCAAAAATTTTACAATCTAACAAGTAGCAAAGCATGGCAACAAGTATAATATGTAAATAAAACTCGTCCCTACATACCATCATCTTCATTTCCTCGATTATTTTGGGATTGAAAAAACGAATAAAGTTCATCCCAACATGACGGGTCGTTAAGCATTGCACGAATATTTTTCAATTACATAATATATATATATATATATATATATATATATATATATATATATATATATATATATATATATATATATATATAAAAGTTAAATTATCAAACATAAACAAAAACTATCAAATATATATTTATACTTAGCCAAGGATAACTCAAACAAATTCTTGCTCGAATGGTTAAATACCTCATCTTAGCGGTTGAGGTCTTGAGTTCAATTATTGTCATGTGTATTTTTTTCATCTCTTCTGTGGTATAAATGAAAATGCGAAGTCCATGATCCATCTCTTTTCTTTTTGTGCTCAGAGGCACTCCAACAACAAAAGATAAAATCGGTTTAAATTAATTTGAATGAGCTACAATTAATTCTCTTATTAGGCTGGATGCCCCACTCCAACAACAAAAGATAAAATGGGCTTCAATTAATTGGAATGAGCGCAATTAATTCTCTTATTGGGATGTTGAATATAATGAACACAACTTTCTGTCCAACTCTTTTAGAGGCCCAAAACCGTATCAAAACTTGTCGAGATCTATTTATTTTTTGTGAGATCGAGGATCAACAAATTTGGGAAGACGTCCGTGAAATTTCAGCTTAATTGGACAACGTTTGCCTTTCCGTCTAATCGTTTAAAGAAAATCGTGCGATGCTGTCAATATCCGAAAATAGATTTATAGCGCTTTGTTTTCCTTGTCGCTCATGGATTTTGTTACAGAACTTCAATCGTTGTTGCAATGTACTCGATGTGGCCTTAAGGATGCTCCAAATTACCATCTTCCTCCAAAGAAATCTACACAACATTAGCTTAAACGAGTAAAAATATCAAAACAATAAATCTATTGTTTTAATGCGAAAAGAAAATTAAAAAAAAATGTTAAACTAAAATAAAACGAAAGCTAAAATTAATACATAAAATCAAGCTATCATTATCCCTTATATAAACAAACAAGTACCTTCCTTCCTTTTCATTCAAATGCATGAAGTATCCATGTATATAAGGTTTCTTATATTCTTAAATCTTAAGAGTTGCTAAATCCCAACCTAACCTTTAGTTAAATGGTGATTTTGTGGCAAGGTTTAATGTTTATGGATTTAAAACCGCTCAAACCGAAATTGAACCCGGTAAAATCGAGAAACTGAACCCATTGATTTTTATTGTTAAACTTGTTATCGTGTTATAGTATCATAAAATATTTCCATAGTATCTTATCTTTATGTTTTGATCTAGAATTTCCTTGAATAAAGTTGGGTAAATTTTAAGACCGTTGCAACACCACCTCACTCCCAAACACATGTCGGTCACATCCCGAATGAATATAGTTGATCAGGCTAAGATATGATTACATAACTGTCCAGGTTTGACCGTAGTTTTCAACCTTTAAATACTTCTGTTTTATTCTTCTTGTGATACTCTTTCTAGTATAAGCATGTATGTATACTTTTATAAAGTATTGTTATATTCTTAAAATATATTATTATTCAGAGCACTTAAGCCCCATTGCATTTATAGTTGTATATCTTTTATAGGTCGATATACTTAGTTCACTATAAACAATGCTCTGATACCAATCTGTCACACCCCCAAACCGGAATGGCGGAAACGTTCGGGGGGCGGGAGGACGTCATGTTTAGTATCACAAGATATGCATCATAGTAATCAACGTAATAAACAACCATTTCATTATAAAGAAAATGTTTACAAAGTGTGTGGTTCACATAACATAGAATACAAAGTACATAACAAAATAAGACATGAAGCTATACTGCTCCATCTTCTGAATTCACAACGCGCGTACTTGTCTACTCGTTTCCTGAGATTACAAGTTATTTTGAAAGAGTTGATCAGCATTTAAGCTGGTGAGTTCATAAGTATTTTAGTGATGTAAGTAAGTTGTAAGAAAGTTGTAGTAAGTTGTAAGTTTTATTTAGAAAAGTTCGTCTGTTCCTCCAGAAAATCCTACATTTCCTGCTTTGATGAAAGATAAGTAAAAATGACTTTACAATCCTTTTTATGAGTATTAAATGGATACAAGTTATATAAAACCCAGAGTAAACAAACAATCGATTGTGTGTATCTGCCCTAAGCCCACAACCAAACAAGGAACAATAAATGAGGCGGAAGGCACACCTTTCATTGTTTGTTAGATCATTGTTATATATAACCTTGACGTATTCACTTGGTACTCACAGAGTTAATTGCAATAGTTCCTTTGTATTTGATGAAAACATATCTTAAGGAAAACCCTTATTTTCTTTAGTAATAATGGTAACCACACTGGTTCCTTATATAACCACTTGGTTTACACAAGTTATATATGATACAATATCGAACATATAGTTAATTGTGCGTATCTGCCCTAAGCCCAAAATCATACAAGGAACATGGGTTAAGGTGGGAAGCACACATCCAACTACCTATCAGGTATTAATTATATATAACCCTAATGTATAACCCAAGGTATTATAGAGTTACCACTTAAGGTTCTTTAGGTGATACTAGTTTAATAAAATCGATTAAACTCTTTACTGGTAGGTTTCTAGTTTTGCTTACTCAATGTTCTATTTTTTGGACGACTACTAGAAGTAATGAAACTTTCTACTTTGACGCCTCATTCGATATTGATGTGAGTTTTGTGTATAGTTGTATGTTTTATTTAATACTGTCAGGTACTTTACAATTGTACTCTGTATAAATAATTTCAATTCAATATATTGCTTATCACCTCGTGCCTACTAACCCAGGTAAGTGTAATTGTACTAGTGTTAACGCAAACCCGGAAAGATATATTATTATATTTTATCACCTCATGTTTGCTAACCCAGGTACATGTAATCGTACTAGTGTTAACGCAAACCCGGAAAGATATATTATTATGCTTTATCACCTCGTGCCTGCTAACCTCAGGTATGTGTAATCGTACTAGTGTTAACACAAACCCGGAAAGATATATTATTATGTTTTATCACCTCGTGCCTGTTAACCCCGGGTACGTGTAATCGTATTGGTGCTAACGCAAACCCGGAAAGATATATTATTATGTTTTATCACCTTGCGCCTGCTAACCCCGGGTACGTATAATCGTACTGGTGTTAACGTAAACTCTGAAAGATATATTATTATGTTTTATCACCACGTACCTGCTAACCCCGGGTACGTGTAATCGTACTGGTGTTAACACAAACTCGAAAAGATATATTAACACTTTAATTTGCTACAAACAATGAGTTAAGGATACGAAGTCTTCCTAGAGTACTAGGAACATCATATAAGTGTGTAATTCTTGAAATGTTCGTCTATTATTGTTATTGTATGATCCTTCCTGTACTTGTAATAGTATGTTCCTCCTTGTACTTGTAATAGTATGTTCCTCCCTGTACTTGTAATAATATGTTATGAACCCCTAAACTATACCTATTATAGTTTACTAGTACGTTTACTGGGACTAGTATTGACTTGAAGAAAAGACCCATTATATCTACTAAGTTATGATTATACTTTAAGAACAGAGTTTTGTAATTTATAAAGTAACATAACTTTAAAAGAGTTTTTGAAACGTTTTGATTACTTAATAATGCATAAGCAATACTTTAAAATATGTTTATAACAAAACATTTACACAATTAACATTGTGTTCAACTTGTATTCCCCCCTTAAAAACATTTAAAACAGTTTAAAAGATTGATTATAGGGGTATGAACTCACCTTATGTGGGTGATTCAAACGAATATGTGCGTGAGGATGTCTAATTCCACGAATGTATTCCCGAGACACAGTCGAGTCCTAAATGACATGAATTTAGTGTTTAAGGCAACTATCATGCAAGGAAACACTCTAAGGGACTAATGGACACTTGGAATGGAGTGTAGAATCACATGTGATTGATCAAAGGAGTGTTCATGGCCACCATTAGGTGCTTACGACCATGGTTTTACGACCGTAAACTCATGGTAAATTTTGCATAAATGGGTGTTTGAATGATTGGTAAACTTGAAGGACTATTTCTCAACAAGAGGATGAGCAAAACTAACTCTTTGGAAGGCTTTTGAGGTGTTTACGGGCATACCAAGAGTGTATGGTCGTAAACTCTCTAAATGGTGTCATTTGGGTCTTAAATCAAAGGGGTTCAAGAGTGCTTAATGGATAGCAAGTGTCTAGAAGTGTTTAAGGCTCAAGTTATGACCAAGACAAGGGTTTACGGCCATAACCAAGAGTTTACGGCCGTAAACTCTTGAAGTTGATGACATTTATAATGTTTCAAGACTATGATCTAGTGTTTAACATGTCTAACTATAAGATAGATCGAATACTCACACTTTTGAGGGCCTTTGAGGAGTTTTCGGCCACCAAGAACAAGTGTGTGTTCTTGGTGTTCTTGGTGAAATATGATGATTTGAAGATCTAACATAAAAGAGATGATTTCATGGATGAAATCAGAGAGTGTTTCATGATTAAGAAAGATAACAACAACTAGAGGGGATAACACTTACGTTTTTAAAGGATTTGGATGAAGAGCTTGATGATACTTGAGAGAGTTTGAAGGGATTTCGGCCAAGGAAGGAAAAGAGTGAAGAAATGAAGTGCTCTCATATATATAGGAGGAGAGTTTTCGGCCATCAAGAGTTTACGGCTGTAAACTCTAGTTTGCGGCCGTAAACTCCTGGTGATGGAGTTTTCGGCTTGATTGCGACTTTCTAATCTCGAGCTAATATTTCGTAACACTCGATCCTTATGTGTACTAGGCTTAGAACTCTTTAGAATGACCTTTAACAAGGCTAGAAGGCAAAGATCTTAAGTCTGACTTTTGGTTGGATTGGATGGCTTTACAAGATAGAAATTTCGGGTTGTCACAATTTTGCATTCCAAAAAGCTAAAAGAAGTATTTTTCTTTAAATATATGAGTTTATATAATTGAAAATGTTATATTTAGAAGCTAGTATAAATATTTTTTTCAATTATTAAGTTAATATAAAAATAGTAGTTGAAATTTATATATTTTAAGTGTATTTTTTCTTTTTTTCCTGAACCCAAAATATGTTTGAAACGGTTCTAATATTTCCTTAAACTGAAGTGACGCTATTCAAAAGTTTGATATAATACATAAACATTTACAAATGATTTTTTGATCAATTTACATGAAGAACCGCTTTAACGATCAATATATAACATAGTTCTTTTAACACCGATAAGTCCTTTATTTGTGTAATGGTGCATTCTATAGACATGATCTTATTTATGGATACAACAATTATGATCTTATTTACGGATACAACAGTTATGGGCCCAATAAAGATTTCCTTTAAATTTTTATTTACTAATACAAATACAAGAGTTTTCATATAAAATCAAAGTACGTAAATCGAATGCTTTTCAACGTTTATTTAAGAAAAAACTACAAAGACCTGAAATTAAATGCTATCATATTTTGATAGGGATAGCCATGAGTGGTACAGCTTTTTGCAATGTGATCGCAAACGTTTCCTCCATATCGATATCTTTTGGTTGACCCACAACCTTCCAATCAAACTTATGAATCAAAGATCCCAATATGATAGGTAATGTTCTATTCGCAAGATTCAATCCTGGACAAATCCTCCTCCCAGCACCAAATGGAATAAGCTCGAAATCTTGGCCTCTATAGTCGATCTTCGTGTCCAAAAACCTCTCGGGGATGAACATGTCTGGGTCTAACCATACGTTTGGGTCTCGGCCCATAGCCCAAACGTTACACAAGATTTGTGCATTTTTAGGCACCATGAACCCATGAACATCAACATCATGTATGGCTTCGCGAGGGATAAGAAAGGGGGCGGGAGGATGTAGTCTGAGAGTCTCCTTTATCACAGCTTGTAGGTAAGGGAGTTGAGAGATATCATATTCTTGTATGCTTTCATTTTTGTTTTGCATGAGTTTAATAATTTCTGACCTAGCCGTTTTCATTGTCTGTGGGTTAAGAATGAGTTCGGACATCGCCCATTCCACCGTGCTCGATGTCGTGTCAGTTCCCGCAATAAATAATGTCTATAATAATTTGTAAAACGTATGAGATAATGTTTTGAAAGAAAATTACTCAATCTGTACTATTATGTGCAGTAATTATAAATATAAAAAGGATTTGCTTACTAGAAATAAAATTCTCATATCATTTTGAGTAAAAATGGATTCATCTTTTAGGTTCAAGTTGAGCAGCAAATCTAAAACATCACTGTTCTTCGTTGAAACGTCATCATATGAATATAGAGTCGATCTAGTTTGCAACCTCTCATTGATAATCTTATCGAAAATGCCCAGTAACTTCGTAGCATTAACATTTTCCTTTTGTAGGAACCCTAATAGATTGAATGAGTTAAGTATGGGGAAAAGGTCTGGTAGACTCGGCTTCCCGCCAGCTTCCAGCAAAGCGCATACTGCGTCCTTGAATTCTTGCACTGACTCAAGACCATATGGAGCGAGATCAATAGAAAACATGAAGTTGGAGAGAATGTTAAGAGCCGTAGTAAACACAGCTCCACCTATGCTCAAAGCCTTTTCGTCTTTACAACATTCATCCACATGATTGAGAAGTTCTTGTACCTAGAATATTAAAAAATTTATGTATAGATAAGAGCATCTATTCATAACCATATCCATTGACATGCATAAATAAATCTAAATTCGTAACCATATATGATGAATAATCGATTATATTTCTATCCAATAAATGTTATTATGAATCTCTGGGGAATGTCATTATATAGGAATCAAATTCCACGTAGATAATGTATATAGAAATCAATCAACATAGCCATCCTATATATCATACCTTCTTCCATTGTAGGAATTCCCTAGCATCTAGCTGTAGAACTGAGAACAAGTATTCTTTCGTTATTCTTCTCATTTTCCGCCATTGATCTCCTGCAGGCATCCACATCATGGAATATTTATCAAAGTCCCCTGCTCGGAGAGCGATAGGAACTGATCTGTTTAAGAAGGATGTATCATGAGTGTGAAAGAATTCTTTGGTGATAGCGGGTGATGAAATGACGATTGTTGTCCTGCTTCCGAGCTTAAGTGACATTATAGGACCATAACATTTAGATAGTATGGCAAGTGAGTGGTGGGGGTTGGCACCGAGTTCAAGGAGGTTTCCGATGATGGGGAAACCTTTAGGTCCCGGCGGTAACCGTGAATTGCGTCTGCTGGAATTGCAAATGGTGAAGGCGTAGATGAATGGGAAAAGACAACACAGTAAGAGGAAGAAAGTATGATACTCCATTCTTTTGTGTGTGTTCATTTAAATCGTCTTACGAATCATCCATTTATAAATATCCAGTTTTAGGTCTGTATGTAATATAATATATTTTTTTTGAAAGTCTCCCCTCCTAAAAGATGATATAATATTTCATGTTGCGTTGCCACTAAATAATATATGATTTAGAGTAAAAAATAATTTGAACAGGTTAATAGGGTAATAAAATTATTTTTTATACATTGAGTCAGTGTTTCTGTATATATATAATTTATCATTAAGATTGTCATTTAAGTTGTTCAAAACATATCATTATGATCACCTAGTATTACATATTGTAATTTTTTTTTTTAACAATTTACCTATAAACTATATAACGGTCATAGACCAATACCACCCACTCTCACTCTCACTCTCACCACCATCCACCCCAACAACAAACATCGTCTTTCATTACCGAACAAAAAACAGTTAAGTTATGTTTTCCGGTGATTAATATATGATCACCGGTATTTGAGAGTTTATAATATTTCATTGTTATAATATTTACAACATGCGTGTAAAACAATAATATTTTTACGACTTAAGTTTAACTTTGAGTTTGAGTCACATGGCGATCGATTGCAAAAAAAAAAAGATTCAATATTGACCAATTAAAATAGAAGAAAATTGGTTGTATTTTTATATTAGTTAGACTTGGTCAATAACAGAAATTACGTTTCGACTCACTAACTTCATTTTCAGAACTTCGACTAGAACTTTTTTTTTAAATTATTCATCACGTCACTATAAAAATAATTATCGGCGATAAAAGTGGTTGTTAAAAGGTTAAATTGTTGCCGATAATAGTAATAGCAGCGACACGTCGTCGGTAATAAGTCGCCGCTACTGTTTCGTCGTTATTGATCAAATTGTCGCCGCTAATGAGCTTGTCGTTGTTAAAGAGTGTCGTCGTCGGTAATGATAATGTCGCCGGTAATGATAATGGCATCGGTAATAGTGTTGCCGGTAATAACAATTTTCATTTTTTAATTTTTTTTATTCAACGATTTTGGTTGCCGGTAATAATATCGCCGGTAATTACATAACAACATTTGATTAAATATCAAAAATAATAGTATCGAAGCTAATTACAAAACAAACATCCGATTAAATATCAAAAGTAATAGTGTCGCCGGTAATCACACACACATCCGATTAAATATAAAAAGTAATAATGTCGCCGGTAATAGTGTCGCCCGGTAATTACATAACATCCAGTTAAATATAAAAAATAATAATGTCGCCGGTAATTACAGAAAACAACAAAAAAATTTACAATCTAACAAGTAACAAAGCATGACAACAAGTATAATATGTAAATAAAACTCGTCCCTACATACCATCATCTTCGTTTCCTCGATTATTTTGGGATTTAAAAAACGAATAAAGCTCATCCCAACATGTTGGGTCGTTAAGTATTGCACGAAGATTTTTCAACTACATAATTAAAAAATATATATATAAACTTATAAATTAAATTACCAAACATAAACAAAAACTATCAAATATATATTTATACTTAGCCAAGGATAACTCAAACAAATTCTTGCTCGAATGGTTAAATACCTCATCTTAGCGGTTGAGGTCTTGAGTTCAATTATTGTCATGTGTGTTTTTTTCATCTCTTCTGTGGTATAAATGAAAATGCGAAGTCCATGATCCATCTCTTTTCTTTTTGTGCTCAGAGGCACTCCAACAACAAAAGATAAAATCGGTTTAAATTAATTTGAATGAGCTACAATTAATTCTCTTATTAGGCTGGATGCCCCACTCCAACAACAAAAGATAAAATGGGCTTCAATTAATTGGAATGAGCGCAATTAATTCTCTTATTGGGATGTTGAATATAATGAACACAACTTTCTGTCCAACTCTTTTAGAGGCCCAAAACCGTATCAAAACTTGTCGAAATCTATTTATTTTTTGTGAGATCGAGGATCAACAAATTTGGGAAGACGTCCGTGAATTTTCAGCTTAATTGGACAACGTTTGCCTTTCCGTCTAATCGTTTAAAGAAAATCGTGCGATGCTGTCAATATCCGAAAATAGATTTATAGCGCTTTGTTTTCCTTGTCGCTCATGGATTTTGTTACAGAACTTCAATCGTTGTTGCAATGTACTCGATGTGGCCTTAAGGATGCTCCAAATTACCATCTTCCTCCAAAGAAATCTACACAACATTAGCTTAAACGAGTAAAAATATCAAAACAATAAATCTATTGTTTTAATGCGAAAAGAAAATTAAAAAAAAATGCTAAACTAAAATAAAACGAAAGCTAAAATTAATACAGAAAATCAAGCTATCATTATCCCTTATATAAACAAACAAGTACCTTCCTTCCTTTTCATTCAAATGCATGTAGTATCCATGTATATAAGGTTTCTTATATTCTTAAATCTTAAGAGTTGCTAAGTCCCAACCTAACCTTTGGTTAAATGGTGATTTTGTGGCTAGGTTTAATGTTTATGGATTTAAAACCGCTCAAACCGAAATTGAACCCGTTAAAATCGAGAAACCCAACCCATTGATTTCGGTTTGGGTTTGAGTTTAAATTTCCGAAACCGAAACTTTTCAGTAAAGTGGTATGTTTTGTTTTCTTAAAATTGTAAAAATGGTCTTTTTGGTTTGTTAGTTTGTTATGCTTATGTTCGACAAATTGTTAAACATATATGATTAGTAGTATTTTTATGGATTTTTAAATTGTTAAGCGGTATGTTTGGTTTTTGAGTTATTAAAGTGGTTTGTTTTTTGTTGTTATGTGAATGTTTTGTAATTTTTAAATTTATTTGATGTGTAATGAGCAAATTTTGCTCGGGACCCCAAATTCTAGTATGTCATCTTATACTATATATAAAACATATTAGTGATATTTTGAATTTTAAGAGATATAAAATATAAAGCTTTTTGTACAAATCAATTATGCATAACAAAACCATTAATACTTGCCAAAACTTTAAATACTTGAATTAAGGAATGTTATTAAAAAATTAATTTGGAGCAAAATAACAATTTTAAAATATTAAATCCAACAATATAAGTTAATTTATATTTCTTAAACTAGATGCCAATAATAATTAATTTACATCAAGTATATAAACATACAATATAAATATAATTTCTAAACATAAATATTTTAATTAAAAGTGGTAATTTTTCTTATTACATAATAACTAATAACAAAATTTAATAATTATTTTTTCATAAGAAAACTATTAGCCCAAAAAATTATTTATCGTTGTTGCTTTGCGCGGGCACACATCTAGTCTATGGATATACTTCTTTAATTAAGGACACTATATTTCTTTAATTAAGGCCATTTGTAATTTGTTAAATTGATTTGATGTGTAATGAGCAAATTTTGCTCGGGACCCTAAATTCTAGTATGTCATCTATGGATATACTTCTTTAATTAAAGCCATTTGTTTTGATATAAAAAATAATATATGTTTCTATTATTTATAGAAAGTATAAATGTGCTGCTACTATGAATAGGAAATTGTGTTGCTACTATGAATAGGAAATTTAAGTACGATTGAATGTACTTGTAGAAAGAGTAAACTAGGTTCCTAAGATAAAAGTGTAAGAGTGTTGTTATTATAGATAGAAAATGCAATTATTATATATTCGGTAGATACAGTAAAAACAGTGTTGCAGAAATCGGTCATGACGGCCGATTAATCGTTTGGTAGCTTTGAATCAATTACGATTATGCTGTTTTGCTGAAATGGTTCAATCGGTCAAACTCGGGTTTGGCAGTCCTCGGCGGTCATCGGCATGAAATATTTAAAAAAATTCAAAATTTTTAATTTTCAAATATTACACCAAAAATTTTTATTTTCAAAACTTCAAGCTTTCGAAATTTCAAGATATTATACTAAAATTTTCAAATTTTCAAAATTTTAAACTTTTAAATACTTATTTTTTAAATAAATTTATTAATAATTTAGGTTCCCGATTAATCGCCGATTAATTCTCGCCGGGTCCAATTAATCGCTTAACGTCAGTCGACCACTGAGCTACCGTCGAGCGATTTTCACAACCTTGGGTAAAAAGAGTAAAGTACATTGCTACCGAAACTAAGAAAAAATATATTGCAATTATTGTTAGAAAATGTAAGTATCTTATTAGTGTGATATGCTTTTCTTAATTAAATTGTTAAATTTGTATGTTTAAGGTTTCATAAATTGTTAATGTGGTGCATTTTGCTTTGTTATTATATTGTTTATATATATGTTTTGGTTGTTTAAATTGTTAAAGTAGTATGTTTAGGATTTGTGAAATTATTAAAGTGGTTGAAATTAATATATTTAGCTTTGTTAAATTAATGTGGTGATGTGTTATGAGAAAAGTATGTTGCTAAATGTAAGTAGGTTGCTATTATTGATAGAAAATATAAGTATGTTGGTATTATGGATGATAAATGTAAATATATTTCTTATATTTTGTAACAATATTAAACTACGTTGCTATTATGGATCAAACAAAGTATGTTGTTATTAAGGATAAAAAAGATAAATGTGCAATTCTTTTTGCCTAAATTGTTTGATTTAATATATATATGTGTGTCTATATATATATATATATATATATATATATATATATATATATATATATATATATATATATATATATATATGCTCCTAACAACCCATTAAGACCTTTCCAAGGGTCTTGATCCATGCATGAGGTTAGAATACTCATCAAAATTTCATTTTTATGAAGTTCATAAGAAACACCAAACAAGCCCTAACCTAGATCTCAAGCTAGAAGATAACAAGGTAGAAACTTTATACCTTCTGAGACTTGCAAATGATCTGGAGAACCTGGATCTAAAAGCTCTTCCCTGATTAGTGAGACTCCAAGATGATCACTCCTATTCAAGAACACTAAGATGCACTCCAAGATGACCTAACAAGCTCACACTCTCATAATTAGGGTTAGGGTTTCGAAGAGGAGTTAAAGGATGAGGATGAGGCTGAACCTAGAGGGTGTTATGTTCTTTATATATTGTCACACCCTAAAAATTAGGGTTTAGTGACTCTGAGCATACGTTGGGTGTACTCCTCATACATTGGGCGTACCTCTCTAATCACCCGCGACCATTTACTCCATCTACGTTGGTCTTACCCCAGCTTACGTTGGGCGTACTCTTGTGTTTGGCAACCTTGCATTAATGAGATATTCTTGTCACTAATTTCCATTAAGGGCTAAAATTGACAATAATTTCAAAGTATCATAACTCATTCATTCTAAGTTCGTTTCCGACGAACTTTATATCCACGAAAAGGTGGTGGGAAGCCCAACGCTCCCATCGACACCTCCAAGCCTAAAACCTTCAAGGTAAAACCCAAGACCCATAAAAGACCGAATCGCCCCCACCCTTTGGCTTCTACGACCCCAACCAAGTACTGTTAAATAGGGTGTTACAACTCTCCCCCACTTAAACTAGACTTCATCCTCGAAGTCATGCATTACCATGCCTGACATACTAGACTACCTAAGCACAACGACTACAAACCCGGGAATACCCCAGTCTTCCCAAGGCAAACAAAATCAACCCTCGTAGGGTTCTAGATTCTGAAGATGAGCGATTTCCATGTAACCTAATCACATACGCTCCATCTGAAACCTAAAGTCTCGAGATGGTCTGTCTCCCAGATAGACTGCTCACATTGAATCATCCTTGACCTGATTCCACAAGAGACCTGCCTAGATAGAATTCTTCCCACTCGTAATACATAGACTCCAAACCAATGAAGTCGCTCCTAGTCCTCTTGCTGCCACATGGCTGCTTTCCTGAAGAACGGATGAGACCTTCTTGGTCCCAACTCGCCTACCAAATAACCAAAACACTAGAAACCTTCCCGACTGCTGAGCTAGAGACACACTCAGCAATCCTACATGACCTCCAAAGGACACCTCGTCTGACAATAACTGCCCTAGAAATACCTCTTCTCTCGACTCCTTCAATCCTTGATCCATCCGATCATAACAGGCTAACAACCAGTAGCCACTGAACCTGACGCAAAAATGAATGCTACCAGAACAACTATAATCTTACGTCATACCCGACCTCTTTTGACCTGTCGTTTCCCGGTTTCAACATGTCATGGTCCCATCGCTGAAAAAACCACTCGAGGTACATTGTGATGGCTTGAGCTACCATCATACCTGTAACGCCCCGTTCTTAAATATCTATTCATGGGTTCCCGAGATCAAGAGTAAGGGCGTTTCGGTCTTTTATGGGCAATGGGTTTTATCCGAGAAGGTTTTAGACCGGTGTATGTTGATAGAAGCATAGGGCCTCTCGCCACCTTCGCGTGGATATAAAGTTCATCGGGAACAGGCTTAGAATAGAGGAGTTACGACATTTCGAAGATATTGTCGATTATAGCCCTTAATGGGAAAAGTTGTTAAGGAAGGCCAAGTGTGAGAATGGGACACGCTGAGTACGCCCAGCGTAATTGGGTAAATGAACGCGGGTCAGTGGGGGCGTACGCCCCACGTATTGGATGTACGCCCGGCGTACATCCAGAGTCTTTAAACCCTAATTTGAGGGTGAGCCACTATATAAGGAAAATAATGTCTCAAACCCTAGCCTCATTATCAGTCTCCCCAACCTTAGAGAAACCCTATAACGCCTTTCCCTTCCTTTTTGTGAGATCTTGACCTTGGGAAGCTCATTTTGGAAGTTTAAGCTTGGAAGAGGAAAGGAGGGAGTTGTCAAAGAAGGACTTGGGAAGTTGGAGATTTTAGATCTGGAATAACATCATCTTCTGGAGCCCTTTTGAGGTATAAAGTCTCTTGCTTGACATTTATTTTGTGTGGATCTTGGTGTTATGAAGTTTTGACATCTTTCTTGTCCCAAAAGCCTCATCTTGATGCATGATTCGAGTTGGTTGAGTTTAGCTGTCCTTTTAGACCTTAGGAGAGGTCTTGAGTAAGAAAAATGAGGTCCCAAGGGCTTTGGTTGTCTCCTATGTGATATAGATGGGCCTTAATGGATTAAGACATTGAGTTAAGAGCTTTATGGACGTCCCAAGTGATAAAGTTTGAGACATTTTGGATCCTAGGCATGTTTGGTCGATGGATCCGAAGTTTAAGCTTAAGAGCTTAAGCCATTAAGGACTTATGAAGACTTTGAGTTCAGCGGGTTTACGCCCCACATAAAGTGATGTACGCCCAGCGTACTCACCATTCTGCCTGTACGCTTAGCGTACATGGGAGGTACGCCCCGCGTACTCTGTCTGCATGGATCATGAGTTTTTGGGCCGTGGTTTGGGGTATGTTTGGGTATTTGGGCCTTAGTAGGCCATCATAAATCATATTTTATGGACCAAGGATTATATGGTGGGCTTAGGTTGCGGCCTATTAAGAGATTGGGCCCAATGTAGCAAATTGGGCCATTGGTGGGTCACTAGTGGGCTTGAGAAGCTTACCTAGTGTTGGGCCTTCATATTCTAGTGTTGGGCCTTAGTCTTGGACCAGATTGAGTCAAGGGTGAATTGGTCAATTTACCCTTGGAAGGATATTGTGCTTGGACTAATGATTGTTTTGCTGCTTCGGATAGTTCGAGATTTTTGGTGAGGCGGTGATTCGGGAATCTGCTTCTTCAGTTAGGAGTTTCGGCAGTTGCGAGGTGAGTTATCCTCACTATATCAACAGGGTCTAAGGCACCAGGGCCGGCCCTTTATCAGATTGTGATCCGAGTATCGTTGTGTGTTATTACTTTGTTATGTTTGCATCCTGGTAGTTAGGATGGTATTGTGTTAGAGACCTGGTTAAGGTCGGTATCCTGGTATATAGGATGATGCTATGCTAGTGACCGGTTAGGTCGGTATCCTGGTTAGGATGATGTTATGTTATATGATCTGCTAGATTGGCTTGATTGAATGTGAATTGTTATATGATTGAATGTTTATGTGCACATGGTTGTTGGACTGGGATTGGGTTGAGGCGGGTCCTGCTTTGTGCTGTAGGCCAACATACCCAGGGCGGACCGGTTGTCCCGAAGGCCCAGCGAGTGGTCCAGATAGGCTGTAGGCCCCAAGAGGGCGGACCAGACGTGCCGAGGCTCGGTGAGTGGACCAGGCCGACTGAAGGCCCAGTGCGGGCGGACCAGTCATACTGTAGACTCAGAGAGTGGACCAGGTGGATTGAAGGCCCGGTGCAGGCGGACCAACCACACTGTAGACTCGATGAATATGGCTAGACTTGGAGGGTGGACCAGGTGGATTGAAGGACGGTGCGGCGGACCAGTCACATAGTAGACCCGAAGTGCATGGTTGTTCTGTGTTCTATTATGATATGGCATGTTGTGCGTGTATGGTATAAGTGGTTGGTATTTTGGGGGGATCTCACTAAGCTTTCGGGCTTACAGTTGTGGTTTAATATTTTTCAGGTTTTTCAGGAGACCGTGGCAAGACAAAGGCGTGATCGTACCGCTCCTCGTAATTTTGTTTTATGATGTGATTCTAGGAAGACTCTGATGATAATTGTATTGAAAACCTATTTGTAATAACTTAATGAAACGGGGTTGTTTTTGAAAAGTTTAATTTGGTTGAAATTTTATGGTCGTTATTGTTGGATTAGTGTCTAAGTCCATAACTATTTTGGTATGTACTTGACCCGATGGTGCATGGTCCTTTTGGGTTGCCTTCACCAAAGCAACTTGATAGGATGAATTATGGAGAGAAAAGATTAAATATGATTTATTAATATATTATGGGAATAATATATTAAAAGAGAAATCATATTGTTTAATTAATATTAGTCAAGAATTAATTGGTAATTAGTTTTGTGACTAAAAGAGATTAATTAAACTTAAGGGACTGGAATTGTAATTATAAGATAATTGTAATTTGGGCCATGGATTTCCTTTTATTATAAGGTGGACGAATTCTATGGGGGAAGCCCATATGAAATCGTCCAAGGCCCTATGGAAAGGGCTCCATGGGTTGCTTAGGGCTTAAGCATCCAAATTAGGGTTTCCTTGTTAGATAACCCTAATAGCCTCACTATATAAAGAACCCTTAAGGCTCAAAAACGTGGGGAACTTCTTTTCTAGGGTTAGAACACGTTTTGGGCAGCCTCCATCCTCTCTCCTCTTCATCCTCTTGCTTATGGTGTTTGTGAACCATTAGAGGAGTGACACTTGTGACTCTAAGCCTTCCAAAGTCAATTCAAGGAGGAATTGGGATTGTTATTGCTACATAACAATCAAGGTAACATTATAAATCTATTCTAATATCTAATATGATTACTTGTATGCTAGAACTAGGGTTTATAGTCTTGGATTCAAAGCATGTACAATAGAGAAACCTAGATCCAAACATTAGGGTTTGTATGAGCACATAGGATGTCTTACGACCAAAATCCATCAATGGTATCAGAGCTTAGCTTGGTTTCAATTGTATTGATGCATTGTATATCTAAAAAATTCGATTTTTGGTGTTTTGGAGGCTGGACTCGCCGAGTCCAAGGTGACTCGACGAGTCAACTTGTCAGATGGGGATAATCTCGGGATTTCTTGCTGTTTTTGCATTGGGATAGTTACCTTATCATGTTAGATCAATATTAATCCGATTATATGATATATTTGACTATAATTTTGATCTAATTGAAGATATTTATCAATTAATAAGATAATTGTTTCCTTATGTGATAATTGATTAATTATTTTGAGTAAATTGATAAATTGATTTGCAAGAAATCATTAAACAAATCAAATATGGATAATTATGTGATTAAATGTTAATTTTGAACTATTTGTTATTTGATCCTTGTTGTTATGAAAGGTTTCATATTTTTCCCTTTAGGTTTTATAGTTTAAATTTGAACCCAAAAGTTTTGTTGTTTTGAAATTTAAATAGTTGAAACCCTAATGTTTTGAAAAAGGTTTCAAAACTTGGCCTCGAGTTTTGGAATTTAAATTTTGATTAAATGGTTTAATTTTGATGTATATTTAAATTCTAAACCCTAATGTGTTGAAATGTTTCAAAACTTGCCCTCAAGTTTTGGAATTTAAAAGTTGATTAAAAGTTTAATTAGGAATGTTAAATTCTAAAACCCTAGCATAGTTTTGAAAAAGTTCATATCACACCCTTATGGTTTTATTAACTAATTAAGGTGTTTAATTAAAGAGGTTTAATAAATCCATAAAAGTTTAGGTTTACAATTTAAGTGAATTAAAAGTATAATTGTTAAATTGAACCACCTAATATTTAAAAAGTGTAAAATATACCCTATACTATATATAACATTAAAAGTCTAAATGGTTCTAAGCAAAGGTAGCCAAGGGTGACTCAATGTTTGTCATAGTTCGGTGGAGCGTGTGTGGTTTACCGGCACATCGAATAGGTGACTGTAACATGTGAGGGCACCATGTAAGTTTGCATGGTTATTCACACCCGCTTTGTGATCCTCTGCATCCCAGTCACAAACAAGAGGGGCATATCGAGATTTAAACATGCAATTGAAATGTTCAATGAATCTCAAAGGATCTAGGAGTTTTCATAGATTTAAAACTTAAATTCTTTTTCGTTTTTCGTGGTGGAAATTAGTGAATCGTCATTCACTTACCTTCAAATATTCTGCAATTAGGGTTACGGCATCCCTCTCCTGAGTTGTAGAATATTGTGTTGGGTCCTAGCCTTAGTATTTCATTTGGGTGATTTACTGAGGACTCAATAAATCAACTAACTTGAATATGTTTTCTCCCGTATTGTAGATGTCAAAGTTTGACAACTATGGTCTTCCCAAATCCCGTGGAACAAGCATTCCACATGAAGATGATATTCCACGATTCGATCGAGGAACAAGAGTTCATGCTTCACTTCCTCCTCCTCCTCCAATTATTCTCCCTAACCCACAAGTTCAAAGGCTTGAAAAGTTCAAGATCACTCAAGCCCTTTTGGCAAGAAACACAAAGAAGGAAAGTCGGTGTGTGCACACGTCCTAGGGATGAAGTCACACATTGATAGGTTAAGAATATTGGGATCCGTTGTCTGTAAGGAAATGGCTATTGATTGGGTTCTTCAGTCACTTCCTAACTCGTATAGTGAGTTTGTAAGAGAGTACTATACGATGAAATACGACGTGACCCTTATAGATCTCACCTACATGTTTATTGCTGCTGAATCAGCAATGATTTGGCGCAATAGAAAAAGCAAAGTTGATTGGTGAATCTGCCTTCGAGACCTCTATGGATATAGACAATGGCAACAAAAGACATGCTATGATCGAAAAGTTTGATCATAAGAAAGGCAATGTCTGAAGTGGTTCCATGTCCTGTTCCAAAAGAGTCAATTTGCTTTTATTGCCAAAAGAAAGGGCATTGGAGACGAAGCAACCCCATTTACCTAAGAGATCTAAGAGATGGGAGAGTCAAACGTATGGCTCTAATATAGGTAAAATCCATTGACTAACTCTTTTAAGCTTCATTCTAGATTCTTAATACATAATGTGATAAGATTACAATTGATGTTTTGTAGAATCGAAGAAAAGAAAGGGAGCTTAAAGGAAGAAGTGAGCAGAATCTAACCATGAAGGAATGGATTTCGATTGTATTTCTCAAAGATTAGATTCTTAATCTACTACTTAGAGTTAGAATTAGATTGCTAAGAAAGATGTATTAGCATAAGTTTTTCAATGAAATGAATTGTAAGGACAAATTTTTCCGCAATAAAATAAATTTTGATTTTAAATTTTATTTATTTATCCTTGCAATGGCGTGTATGAAAAATTGATGTTAAAATGTTTCTATTATTAGCAATAATGGATTTGGTTCTTATTGTGTTATTTATGGAAAGTTGAGAATTTACCAAATAGGGAGAGTTTCTCATCGCCCAAAGTTTCAATTGGACAGAAATTTGGAATCACGCAACTTGGTTGCACGATGAATGAGAAATTTCATATTTGGAAATTAGACAAATTCATTGACAAAGTGTCAAGTGAAGGACTAAGAGATCGAGCACACAATGTTGCGTGTTGATCAAGTCCACCATAAGAGTAACAATGATATTTGTCATGATTTACTAAAGGTTTAGTAAATATGATTATACTTACAAGATTAAGTGTAATTCTGAATTGATTAAAGGGTTTAGATCAATAGCAGAACGAATAAGAAGAATCAAGTAGGCAGAAAGATAAAAGTTTCTCCATTCTAAGAAGATGGGAGAGTACCTTTTATGCTTTATGATAGGTCTTAATGATTAAGAACCATATCTCAATTGATCCTCTAAGTGAGTCTTAGTACAATTGTATGTCTAAGAAGAGGAATCAAGAATTGAAGAAATGGTTAAATCAATAAGTCAATCATACTTCGTTCCAATAACAAGTCTTAAAGTTAAGATTGTGACATTGAGTGAAAGGTATTAAGAAGGTTTGTAACTTTCATTAAATGTGGAAAGTTGTGATGTCTTGGATAAGACAAAGACCAACTAGGACCAATTTATGAAGTGTTTTGATAAAAGCTACACTAACTCTTGAATATTTATTTGTCAAGAAATGGTTTTTGACAAGAGAATCTTATATGTCAAGGAGTCAGTGGGAGTCTTAATGGTCTTGAAAGGTTTCAAGAACAAATCAAATAAACCTTATCGATCATCACTAGCACACGAGTTGAGGTTTACAACCTATCGTGTTGACATTATTTAGTTTCTGTGCCAATCCAATCGAGTTAATTATGCATGTGAGTTCTATGAGTTCTCATTTGAATGCATAAAAGGCAAGGACCTTGATCAATGGAAAGTACATTGATAAGAAAAGGTGAGCTACTTAACTACTTGGAAGACATGGTGGGCAGCTGTGCTACCATAAAGGCAAGAAATCGAGATCAAGAAAGTTCGATCCATAAGAGTTTGAATTTGTCGTAAACTTTGGTTTTGAAAAATTCACATGGATAGGAACAAATACACTGTTTAAATCTAAGTGTCATAAGATTTCCTCCCTCATGAAAATGATTGTGAGGAAATGCTTTCACTAAGACAAATTTTAAGAAGATAGTGATTGTAAAATTGCATTCTCGAATTCAATTATGGTTACGGCATCCCTTTCCATAATTTGAATTGTGAGGTTTGGCAATTAATCTTAATTGTTTAGACACACATATGAACTATCGAAGGCAAATGTGTATAAGTTCAAGAAACCTTGATAAAAGATTATCAAAGCACTAAGTATTAGAAACATGAACTTAAGAAATTCAATAAGCATTGTTTTTCTAAAAGTTAAGATGTTTATGAATACATGTCGAAGCTAGTGGGAGCATAAGTGTTATGTTTTATAATAATTATCAAGATAGTCGGAGCATAAAAGTTATGATTGTATGATTATTAAGGAAAGTATTGCAAGGTTAGCAATATTAATTATAGAAAACAAGAGTCATACTTTGCAAAGTCGCAATAGTTGAAGAGCTGTTTTGCTATAATTAAGGGAGAGAATATTATGCTTCATTTCAAATCTAAAGGTTTAGGTTGAGAAATGTTAATAAAATTTAGTCAAAGGTACAAAGTGTGTTCTTAAAATTTCGATTATGATTACGGCATCCCTCTTCACTATTCGAATTTTGAGAACATAGCAAATAAAACATTATGCGTCGTATCCCATACGCTTCGGGTATAGGATCGATTGCAACTGCTTTAATGTTTGACCATTCTAAAATTTTCCAAATGTCGAGCACATTTAGAGGGAAAAAGGACTAGAATCGGTTTAGACTAAAATAATTATACAACTATCAAAGGACAATCCAAGTTCGACGAGGATTGGTCGCTTGTGAGTAGTTGGAAGTATAGTATTGGAAAATATGGAACTATTTCCATATTGGATGGACCATATCGACATCATTACGAATAGATAAGATTCTATTAAGAATGAGTTGTCATATGGAACATATGGAAGTGTGTTCATATTGGGAATTGAATATTGAGAAATCTATGATTAGATTAGAAACTTCTATGCAAAAGGATGTTCAAAGAATGTACTTTGAGTGAGAGACATCACGTCTATGGAATTGTCTTGTAACAATCTCCGATAGAGGACTTTGTAATATCATTGGCAATAGTCTTTGGTGCAGTGACATTACGAAAGGATAAGTTGCATAGAATGTTAGAATTTAGCATATTCTATAAGTAGCAAGAATTTGATATTCTTTAACTTATGGAAAAAGGATTTGGAGTTGTGAAATGAGAATGATTGGAAATGTGTTCAATATGATCTATTTCACAAAGTAAGAACCATAGGTAAACATTGTGTGCATGCTAGGAGCATGGGACAAGTGTTATAATTCAAGTAAGAAGTTGATTACCCGAAACTACAAATAATGAGTAATCAATATGGTGATAAATAAAGGTGTTTTATTTATGCTCAAAGGGTTGAGGCCATATGGGATTAGTATTATTCTTGTGTTTCACATTTGCATGTTTTGATTTCTAGAATAATTGAGTTTATTAAGAATAATCGAATTATTCAAACGGGCCACAGTCGTTCATATGTTGGAAGTAGATATGAATGAAGACTGTCGTGAATTGGTGTGTGGATTGTCTAAAAGTGTATTAGACATAAGCAAATGTTTGCTGCAACGTTCATGAGTGCTTATGAATGTGATTTGAGCATTGGATTAGACCCACGCTCACTTGGATCACTCCATGAATTGTATCACGAGTGATTAGTGAGAAGATAACATCTTATATTCTTGAAACCGAGATGTGTGAGTTGTATCTTGCAAATCGGTTGCACATTGATAATATGTAAACGCACTAGTAACTTGGTGTTATAAAACATATTGTTGTGTGTGATTCGGTGCGTGAGTGCAAGCAAGCATTGTATCAAAGTTTATTCGTTCCTTTTATCCAAAGTAGGATAAAAGCGATATCTTTGGGCCCCTCGATGGTTTAGTGATGACAAACATAAATGCTCGGCCGGGCTAGGGCTAATTTGATTTGTTCAATTAGTCAGTCGTCATAAATCGGAAATCGAGATATAGTACAAAGAGAATGATTTGAAATCATATCTTATATGATATCTAGAATGGAGGAATATATGATCCCTTATCTAAGGACACACGTATCTGATAGGATCAGAGTTGACAGCGGCTTTGGAAAGCTACGATTGCAGATCAAGATCTGAAGTCATACGCATAATAGTTGTTAGACTTATCCAAGTGGGAGACTGTTGGATTAGTGTCTAAGTCCATAACTATTTTGGTATGTACTTGACTTGATGGTGCATGGTCCTTTTAGGTTGCCTTCACCAAAGCAACTTGATAGGATGAATTATGGAGAGAAAGGATTAAATATGATTTATTAATATATTATGGGAATAATATATTAAAAGAGAAATCATATTGTTTAATTAATATTAGTCAAGAATTAATTGGTAATTAGTTTTGTGACTAAAAGAGATTAATTAAACTTAAGGGACTGAAATTGTAATTATAAGATAATTGTAATTTGGGCCATAGATTGCCTTTTATTATAAGGTGGACGAATTCTATGGGGGAAGCCCATATGAAATCGTCCAAGGCCTTATGGAAAGGGCTCCATGGGTTGCTTAGGGCTTAAGCATCCAAATTAGGGTTTCCTTGTTAGATAACCCTAATAGCCTCACTATATAAAGAACCCTTAAGGCTCAAAAACGTGGGGAACTTCTTTTCTAGGGTTAGAACACGTTTTGGGTAGCCTCCATCCTCTCTCCTCTTCATCCTCTTGCTTATGGTGTTTGTGAACCATTAGAGGAGTGACACTTGTGACTCTAAGCCTTCCAAAGTCAATTCAAGGAGGAATTGGGATTGTTATTGCTACATAACAATCAAGGTAACATTATAAATCTATTCTAATATCTAATATGATTACTTATATGCTAGAACTAGGGTTTATAGTCTTGGATTCAAAGCATGTACAATAGAGAAACCTAGATCCAAGCATTAGGGTTTGTATGAGCACATAGGATGTCTTATGACCAAAACCCATCAGTTACAAGTTGGTATCAGAGCCTTGATGTGAGTGAATTTGAGGAACATTCGTGTGAATCCAGTCTCAAATCAGGGATAGTTTTTAAATGAGAATTTAAAATGGTTTTCAGAATGAGTAAAGGAGGACGCGGAGGTACAATCAGCCGGAGCCAGTAAGTAACCCCAAAATACCATACATGATATTTGGTTTTGAGCTTTGATAGAACAACATGCTAGTACTAGGCCGGAGATCTTAAGGATTTCATGATAATGTTGCCTGATTGATGATGCCTGCTAGCCTAGGGTTCCTCTGTGGGAGATTTTCGGTGTTCCTCTAGGAGTGAGGGTTGAGCGCTTGTTATGTATGTTTTTCACTAGGGTGTTGTGGTATACTTGATAAAAATATGGGTAGGTGTGGAAGGTAGTATGGGCCCGTACTACTGAAAGCACAGGACCCATACGCGTATCATGGAAACCATGACCTCTAGGGTTGGGTTGGGAGTTGGTTCCCGGATTTGTGGGAAGTATCTGAGATCTTGTGGTGTTTTTCAGTATGGTGGTTATGAGGCATGCTGGGAGCAGATCCGGGTCAGGATTGGGAGTAGGAGAGGGAGGTCAGGGCGGGTCAGTACCGCCCGAGGTTATTGGTCAGATGAGCACAGGCGAGTTGGACGCTAGGATTCGTGAGATCCTGCATGATGAGGTTGCTGCGTTGTTCCGGGCCGAGTTTCCGGAACTGTTCGGGTCAATCAAGACCGCCATGATTGAGTATTTTGATGAGCGCTATGCAGCTCTCATAGAAACGGCTGCCGCGGCAGCTACAACGGCTGTAGCAGCGGCAAGGGGAGGAGCCGATCGAGGTTTTCAGTATCGGGACTTCGATAATATGAAGCCTCCTACCTTCGATGGGGTGTAGGACCCGATTGTTGCTATGAGATGGTTGTCGGACGTGGAGGGGTGTTTCTTCACGTGTTCATGCCCTGCTGATCAGAGGGTGAGGTGTGCTCTGAACCTGTTGAGGCTTGGGGCGAAGGATTTGTGGAGATTGACCACGGGGTCATTTTCGGATGCACAGAGAGCTACGGTTTCATGGGATCAGTTCCGGGAGATGTTCAACACTCGTTATGTTCCGCGGGTTGAGAGGGAGAGATTGGCTCAGGAGTTCCTTAAGTTGAAGCAGGATTCGGAGTCGGTGACGGAGATCACCAGGATGTTCACTGAGAGGCCGATGTTTTGCCCTGAGTTTGCTTCGGAGCAGGCTCAGATGTCTCGATATCTGAGTATGCTCAAGAGGGATATCAGGCAGTTTGTGTCTACGCAGAGGTGCGAGACCTTGTTGGAGTTGCAGGAGGCCGCCAGGCAGCATGAGTTGGAGATTGAGTTGCACTTGTGAGAGCAGAGGCAGGCTCCGGTGCAGTCGCTGCCGGCACCGAAACGGTCCAAGACCGTTGATTCTAGATTTGGAGATCAGAGCAGCCACACTTGTGGGAAGTATGGGAAGGGTCACACCGGAGTTTGTAGGTCCGGTGGTGCATGCCGCAAGTGCGGAAAGGAGGGGCAATATGCGAGGGATTGTTGGCAGACAGCCCTGGTTCGGGATTTGAGGATTTGTTATCATTGCCATCAGGTTGGACACTTGAGGGCGAACTGTCCACAGCTTGCTGCAAGACCGGTGTAGGCTCCAGCACCGGCCACTTTGAGGATTACAGGTGGAGGTCAGGGTGGAGCGGAGCCCCCAAGGGCTCAGGGTCGTGCTTTTCAGCTTACAGCAGAGGAGGTCAGGGCAGTGCCAGATGCAGCTGCGGGTATGTTTCTTTCTTGATGTCTTGTTTTTTTGGTGATTATTGTGGAGTATTGTTTATCTGCTAGTCACGTTGTGTGATTTTTTTTAGTATTGTATTCGTTGTTCCTTGAGGTTTGTGGTATGGTTATGGGTTTGGTGTTGGAAAATTCGTTGGTTGTCATTCATGAGGATTATCTGTGGGAATCTGACTTTTGGTCAGAATGTTGGGTAGCATCTGCAGTCTGAGGAGTGGTTAGCTGAAGTTCGAGTTTCTTTCGAGCCCGGGATGATTAGTGTTGTTATGTAAATTTCTGAAGATTGCTCGTTCTGGTGCGAATCAGTTCGCGTGTAAGGGTTTGTGTCGTGTAAGGTTGTCGAGGGAGGTCGGTGATGGCGACCGGTGGTTGATAGTCAGAGCTCTTAGTAGGGGAGAATTAGAGAATTCTTCGGAAGATCGATAAGCATGAAAGGTTGTTTAGCTGTTGAGATTCAGCAGCGGTTCTGACAGCCAAGCATAGGCTGGTATGAGCAAGTGTTAGTCAGGCGGGGCGGGATGCAGACCAAGGGTGATTGATTGTGGAAGGCCTGGTATCAGGCCGGGTTTGGTATGTAGGGTGGAGATAGAGTTCGGAACCCCTAGCGGGCTAAAACGGTATGCATGGGATAGTTTTCTGGAGGGATAACGCGGGATGATGCATGCTAGATGAGCGGTCCGGATAGAATGAAGACCGTTGGGCGTACCAGTCAGACCGAAGGCTCGGAGAACGGTCCAGATAGGCTGAAGGTCCTGGAGGGCGGTCCAGACATGTTGAAGGTTCTGAGAGTGGTCCAGATGGGCTGAAGGCCTGGTAAGGCGGTCCAGTCATGTTGAAGACTCTGCATGTGTTGATAGATCTGTATGAGGAGATGGAATGAGGATGTCGCGATGTGATAACATCAGAAGGTCTGGCCCCGGTTATTGATCACGATTAGTGTAGGTCGTGCATGGACTCGAGAAGTCCCTGCGAGCGGATTCAGAGTATGTGTGGTGCATGGGATAGCGGTTATGCCATAAGGAAATGGTGTAGTATTGGGTGAGCGTCGTGGCACTTGTGGTAGTGTCAATGCAGCCAAGTGGTTTTCCTTGGTAAGGAAAGGGAGAAGAATGTAGCTCCGAGAGGGAGTGTAAGTTCATGAAAGTGAAGGCAGTAGTGCGAAGTTATGATTCGGGTGTTCCAATTGTGGTCATTGAGTAGCAGGTTTGCGGCAGTGGTATGGAATCACATCCGGATTGGATGTCTGCTAAGGTTACGGAGGGAATTCCGAGGGTGTAGAGCCAAGAGGCTCGGAAGTGATGCAGGGATGGAGTCTCGGACTCCGAGCTTGATTTTGATCAAGGAGTTGTGTATGTAGTAGAAATTCATCCTGAGGGATGTGTCATCCTGTCGGCATGGAGTGGATAAAGTTGGACTCATATCGGGATTCCGATGGTTCAGGATTTTCACTAGCTCGTATGAGCCAAGTAGTTGTGGTGATTTGGAGCGAGTGAAGTATCATGGAGTGGTACTCGGTTGATAAGTGTGGTTATCAGAGGATGAGGCCAGTGGCCGGCTTGAAGCGGTGGTCAGAACACCACAAGAAAGGGAAAGTTGGGTTTTGGGTTACGGTGGTTGTCTCTTGAGGAACCTGGTCGGGTTAATGCCAGGTGGTGCATTGCGGGAGTAGTTCTGGAGTTGAGTTGCCGCAGGCTTCGAGGACTAAGCCTAATTTAAGTGGGCGAGAATTGTAACGCCCCGTTCTTAAATATCTATTCAGGGGTTCCCGAGATCAAGAGTAAGGGCGTTTCGGTCTTTTATGGGTAATGGGTTTTATCCGAGAAGGTTTCGGACCGGTGTATGTTGATAGAAGCATAGGGCTTCTCGCCACCTTGGTGTGGATATAAAGTTCATCGGGAACGGGCTTAGAATAGAGGAGTTACGGCATTTCGAAAATATTGTTGATTACAGCCCTTAATGGGAAAAGTTGTTAAGGAAGGCCAAGTATGAGAATGGGACACGCTGAGTACGCCCAGCGTAATTGGGTAAATGAACGCGGGTCTGTGGGGGCGTACGCCTAGCGTACGTCCAGAGTCTTTAAACCCTAATTTGAGGGTGAGCCGCTATATAAGGAACATAATGGCTCAAACCCTAGCCTCATTATCAGTCTCCCCAACCTCAGAGAAACCCTAGAAGGCCTATCCCTTCCTTTTTGTGAGATCTTGACCTTGGGAAGCTCATTTTGGAAGTTTAAGCTTGGAAGAGGAAAGGAGGGAGTTGTCAAAGAAGGAATTTGGAAGTTGGAGCTTTTAAATCTGGAATAACATCATCTTCTGGAGCCCTTTTGAGGTATAAAGTCTCTTGCTTGACATTTATTTTGTGTGGATCTTGGTGTTATGAAGTTTTGACATCTTTCTTGTCCCAAAAGCCTCATCTTGATGCATGATTCGAGTTGATTGAGTTTAGCTGTCCTTTTAGACCTTAGGAGAGGTCTTGAGTAAGAAAAATGAGGTCCCAAGGGCTTTGGTTGTCTCATATGTGATATAGATGGGCCTTAATGGATTAAGACATTGAGTTAAGAGCTTTATGGACGTCCCAAGTGATAAAGTTTGAGACTTTTTGGATCCTAGGCATGTTTGGTCGATGGATCTGAAGTTTAAGCTTAAGAGCTTAAGCCATTAAGGACTTATGAAGACTTTAAGTTCAACGGGTTTACGCTCCGCGTAAAGTGATGTACGCCCAGCGTACTCACCATTTTTCCTGTACGCTTAGCGTATATGGGAGGTACGCCCCGCGTACTCTGTCTGCATGGATCATGTGTTTTTGGGCCGTGGTTTGGGGCATGTTTGGGTATTTGGGCCTTAGTGGGCCATCAGAAATCATATTTTATGGACCAAGGATTATATCGTGGGCTTAGGTTATGGCCCATTAAGAGATTGGGCCCAATGTAGCAAATTGGGCCATTGGTGGGTCACTAGTGGGCTTGAGAAGCTTACCTAGTGTTGGGCCTTCATATTCTAGTGTTGGGCCTTAGTCTTGGACCAGATTGAGTCAAGGGTGAATTGGTCAATTTACCCTTGGAAGGATATTGTGCTTGGACTAATGATTGTTTTGCTGCTTCGGATAGTTCGGGATTTTTGGTGAGGCGATGATTCGGGAATCTGCTTCTTCAGTTCAGAGTTTCGGCAGTTGCGAGGTGAGTTATCCTCACTATATCAACAGGGTCTAAGGCACCAGGGCCGGCCCTTTATCAGATTGTGATCCGGGTATCGTTGTGTGTTATTACTTTGTTATGTTTGCATCCTGGTAGTTAGGATGGTATTGTGTTAGAGACCTGGTTAAGGTCGGTATCCTGGTATATAGGATGATGCTATGCTAGTGATGATGGGTTTTAGCCATAAGAGCTTTCCTATGTGCCCATGCAAAACCTTAATGCTTGGATCTAGGCTTTCTAATTAAACATGCTTTGAATCCAAGACTTCTAATGACTATTTAGGAATAAGAACAATGTTAAAACAGATCTAGAATCATACCTTTGAATTCCTTGTTGATCTTGTTGTCTTGGAGCTTCTAGAGTCACAATTGTCACTCCTCTAATGGCTTACAAACACCAAATAGCAAGGAGGATGATTTGGGAGAGAGGAGAGGGGAGGAAATCAGCCAGGGGTTCTCTATTCTCAATGAGGTGTCGATTTTCCTTAGCCATAGGGTCTATTTATACTTGTAGACTCCTTAAGGGTTACAACCTAAACCCTAATTGGATAATCTTCTCTTAAAGCTATCCAAATCCATTCCTTACATAGCCTTGGACGATTTCAAGCTATCCTTAGCTTCTAGAATCCGTCCAATCCCTATCTATATGGATTTACAGTCTAAAGTTTAACTATCAAACAATTGATAGTTTATACCCTCTTATTTAATTAATCTCTTTAAGTCACCAAATTAATTCCAATTAATTCTATGACTTATGTTAATCAAATAACAATATCATTATTCTTTATATTATTCTCATAATATATAAATAATATTTACTCCCTCTTAATAAATCATCCTATCAAGTTGCTATGGTGAAGGCAACCCAAAAGGACCATGCACAACCGGGTCAAATACTTGCCTAATATAGTTGCAGCCTTAGACACTATTCCAACATTCTCCCACTTGGATAAGTCTAGTAACTATATGCACAAGTACAATTCGGTTTGCAATCGTAGCTCTCAATGACGCTGTCAAACTCTGATTTAATCAATCTTGTCCTTTAGATAAGGGATCGTACAGTCCTCTGTTAGATATCATGCTGACAATCCTATGGAATGGTTAGTCAAGCATTTAGGTTTCTCGATCTCTGATTCATTTGACATAGAACTTAATCGAACACATCAATTCAGTTCTGACCGGGCCCGACACATAAGTCAAATCAAATCATCGAGCGTTCGAGATATCGCTTTTACCTTCTTAGATAAAAGTTACAGATAAACTTCGACTTATATGCATTTACTTATTCATTAACCAACTATACACAACAATGCGTTTTATAACACCGAGTTACTGATGCGTTTTCGCATTATCAATGTACAATCAATTAACAAATAACAAACCATATATCTAGGTTTTAAGACTATATGATATTATCGTCTTGCGATCACCCTTTTATATCATATGCCATAAGGTGATTCCAGCAAGCGCGAGTTTGTTCCAATGCTCAAAACTAGTTCATAAGCACTCATGAACGTTACAGAAACCCTTTGCTATGTCTAACACCATTTAGACAATCTACACACCAATTCATGACAATCTTCATTCATATCTACTTCCAACATATGAACGATTGTGGACAATTTGAACAATTCGATTATTCCTAATAAACTCAATTATTCTGGAAGTCAAAACATGCAAAGTGAAACAATAGTTAAACAATTAACATAAGATAGTAACATTACTTATAAATAAAACTCCTTTACTTAATCTTCAAATGTTAATTACATTTATCTATTACACGTTTCTAATACTATCTAATCTATGCTAATATCATCCTTCAGCCCAATACTCCTAGCATGCTGCAAGTGTTTAACCCTACTCAGTCCCTTCGTAAGCGGATCTGCTGGGTTATCTTCTGATGATATCCTCTTCACTACGAGTTGTCCTTCTTCTACACGATGTCTGATGAAGTGATATTTTCTGTCGATATGTCGTGATCTACCATGATCCCTCGGTTCCTTGGTCAGGGCAACCGCTCCTTCGTTATCACAGAAAATCTCCATAGGCTCCTTTATGGCAGGTACAACTCCAAGATCACCGATGAATTTCTTCAGCCATATTGCCTCCTTCGACGCTTCGCTCGCTGAAATGTACTCTGATTCGCACATTGAATCAGCTACGGTTTCTTGCTTGGAACTCTTCCATGTCACTGCTCCTCTATTCAGGATAAAGACCCAGCCCGACTGCGAACGGTAGTTTTCCCTGTCGGTCTGAAAACTGGCGTCACTATACCCTCGCACGTTCAAGTCATCACTCCCTCCGAGGACTAAGAACCATTCCTTCGTCCTCCGAAGGTACTTAAGGATATTCTTCACTACAATCCAATGTGGTTTTCCAGGATTCCCTTGATATCTGCTAACCATGCTCAAAGCGAAGGCTACATCAGGGCGAGTACAAGTCATAGCGTACATGATTGAGCCAACTGCGGAAGCGTATGGTACTCGGCTCATTTCTGCTATCTCAGCTTCGGTACTCGGACTTTGAGTCTTACTCAACTTGGCATTACTTTGTATCGGTAATTCTCCCTTCTTCGAGTTTTCCATACTAAAACGTTTTAGTACTTTCTCTAAGTAAGTATTCTGACTAAGTCCTATTACTCTCTTACTTCTTTCTCTTACTATCCTTATTCCCAAAATGTAAGAAGCCTCTCCGAGGTCCTTCATAGCGAAGCACTTCCCGAGCCAGGACTTAACCTCCTGCAGAGTCGGGATGTCGTTTCCTAAGAGTAATATGTCATCGACATATAGAACGAGGAAGCTTACTACACTCCCACTGGCTTTGACATATACACATGATTCATCTTCGCTTCGTACAAATCCAAACTCTTTGACTTTCTCATCGAAGCAAAGATTCCATCTGCGAGACGCTTGCTTAAGTCCATAAATGGACTTCTCAAGCTTACACACTCTATTCGGATGCTTCGGATCCACAAACCCCTCTGGTTGAGCCATGTAAACATCCTCAGCCAACTTTCCATTAAGGAAAGCGGTCTTGACATCCATTTGCCAAATCTCATAATCATGAAATGCGGCAATAGCTAGCATCACTCTAATAGATTTTATCTTCGCAACTGGTGAGAAGGTCTCATCATAGTCAACTCCGGGAGTTTGAGTAAAGCCCTTCGCAACCAATCACGCTTTATATGTGTGTACGTTTCCATCCATGTCGGTCTTTTTCTTGAAGATGCATTTGCACCCAACGGTCTTACGTCCGGGCACATAATCAACCAAATTCCAAACTTGGTTATCATACATGGATTGGATCTCGCTATCCATTGCCTCTTTCCATTTTGCAGACTCCGGGCCTGCCATGGCTTCCTTATAGCTATTAGGTTCATCAAGATTTATTAGTGTACCATCACTAATATGCGTGTCCCCTTCGGTAGTAATATGAAAACCATAAAACTGGGGATGAACTCTAACTCTATCGGAACGTCTACGAGGTAAGGACTCGTCAATCGGTTCAACCGGATTTTCCTCCTCGGGTTGAGTGCTAGCGGTAGAGGTTCCTTCATCTATCGACTCTTGAATCTCTTCAAGCTCGATTTGCCTCCCACTGTCTCCTTGGCCTATGAGTTCTCGCTCTCGGAAAGCTCCTCTCCTCGCAACAAAGACAACATTGCCGTTCAGTCTATAGAAGAGATATCCAAAGGATTTCTGTGGGTAGCCGATGAAAATACATCGCTCACTTCGAGGTTCGAGCTTGTCGTGAGTATCTCGTCTTACGAAAGCCTCGCAACCCCAAACCTTAATATGTGCCAACGAGGGAGATTTCCCTGTCCACATCTCGTGAGGTGTTTCGGCAACCTTCTTACTAGGGACTCGGTTAAGGATATGGGCAGCAGTCTCTAAGGCATACCCCCAAAAAGAGATAGGTAGCGAAGCACGACTCATCATAGAGCGAACCATATCCAATAGGGTTCGATTACGCCTTTCTGCCACACTATTCAACTGCGGTGTCCTAGGAGCCGTCAATTGCGAAACTATTCCACACTCCTTGAGATAATCATGGAATTCAAGACTTACGTACTCTCCTCCTCGATCGGATCGAAGCATCTTGATTTTCCTGCCCAATTGATTCTCCACTTCATTCTTGAACTGTTTGAACCTTTCAAAGGTTTCTGACTTTTGCTTGATTAAATAGATATACCCATATCTACTATAATCATCGATAAAAGTCACGTAGAAGCGGTTCCCATCCTTCGTGGTTGATCTAAACGGTCCACATACATCGGTATGTATTAGGTCCAATAGACTCTCACCCCTTTCACACGTGCTTGTGAAGGGTGACTTAGTCATCTTTCCAAGTAAACAAGATTCGCACGTGTCATCTTCCCTAAGGTCGAATGACTCCAACACTCCATCCTTTTGGAGTTGGGCTATGTGTTTCTTGTTGACATGTCCAAGACGACAATGCCACAAGGATGCTTTATCCATACTAGTGGAAGAATCTATGTTTAAAACATCATTTCCTAAGTTATCAACAATCATAATAGTTTCATAAATTCCATTACATGGTATAGCTTCAAAGTAAAAGACACCATTTAGATAAGTCAAAATAGAACCATTCTCATTATTAAAAGAAAATCTAAAACCTTGTCTATATAAACCATGAAATGAAATGATGTTTCTAGCCATTTCTGGCAAATAGCAACAATTGTTCAAATCTAAACATAAATTATTCCTAAGCACTAAAGAATACACTCCAATCTAGGTCACAGGCGACGATCTGTTCCCCATGATTAGATTGATTCTTCCTTGTTGCACATCCCTACTTCTTCTTAGTCCCTGCACATTAGAACAAATGTGATAACCACAACCGGTATCAAGAACCCAAGAAATAGCATGATTAGAATCGTTAGATTTAATTGTGTATATACATGCGAAAGATGGCTTGATCTTTCCTTCCTTGATGGCTTGCAGGTACTCTGGGCAGCTTCTCTTCCAATGTCCTATCTTGTGGCAGTGGTGGCACTCTGCCTCCTTCGGGTTAGGGCAGGGCTTAGCAGGATCAACTTTGGTCCCACTAGAAGAGGCACCATCTCGGGCTTTAACCTTGCGATAGTTCTTAGATGAAGCCTTCCTCTTCTTTCCCTTTCCTTGACCAATAGCCAAGACAGGAGCAACGGGTGGATTGGGAGTTGGTGCAACAGACTTGTCTTTGAAGTTGCTCTCAGCGACCCTCAATAGACCTTGGAGTTTGCTTAGGGTGACCTCCTCTTTGTTCATGTGGTAGGTCATCCTAAATTGATTGTACATCAGAGGCAAAGAGTGAAGCACCATGTCGATCGCCATGTCTTCCCCAAAGTCAACATTTAACTTGCGAAGGCGGTCGACATACCTTTGCATCTTTTGCAGGTGCACGGTAAGAGATTCTCCATGACCCATCTTGGCGGAAATCATGTTAGTGAAAATCTCATAACGCTCTTGTCTCGTGTTCTAGTGGTATCTCTCCAATAAGTCTTGATGCATCTCGTATGGGTACATGTCCTCGTAGGACTTTTGGAATTCGGAGTTCATGGTGGCTATCATGATGCAATGTACCTTCGTTGCATCTCGCTCATGAGTTTCAAAAGCGGTAATTTCAGCCGGAGTAGCGATTTCAGGGTTGATTTTCTCGAGCTTCTCATCGAGGACATACTCCTTATCCTCATAGCGAGAAATGGTGCGAATGTATCTTATCCATTCGCTAAAGTTTGTTCCATCGAAGGTGACCTTTTGGCAAAGGCTCATCAACATAAAAGAACTAGCAGCAATGTTGTTTGCGTTCGACATCTACAAATAGAAAGGACAAAGATAGATTAGAATATGAATCCCTAATTATCACCTAATAAGAAAAATTAGGGCTAGGATCCAACAATAACATTTACATATTAGAAAAGGGATGCCGTAATCAAACATGCAAATAAATTGAAGGTAAGTGAATGACGATTCACTAATTCTCCACCATAAAAACCTAACTATTAGTCCTAAATGTATTGAGAATTCCTAGGTTCGGATGAGATTCATTGAAACTATTCAATGGCATGTTTAAATCTCGATATGCCACTCTTGTTTGTGACTGGGATACCGAGGATCACAAAGCGGGTGTGAATTACCATGCAAATTCACATGGTGCCTTCATTGTAACGATCACCTATTCGATGTGCCGGTAAACCACACACGCTCCATCGAACTATGATAAACAATGAATCACCCTTTGCCACCTTTGCTTAGAACCAATTAGTGTGCCGGTAAACCACACACGCTCCACTAACTTCTTAGCAAGGGTGCAAAGTGTAATTTCATGGGATTGCATCAATTCACTTTTCCTAAAGTAACTAAGATTGGGATATTTTAAAAAATGTGTAGTTACTTTGTATTACTTATTATACTTTTAATGAGAGGATGAGGTTGCCCTATCCTACCCGTTCGGCTATCGACCCTCCACCGATCAAGCAAGCGGTGGGTGTGAGTGTACACCCATTAAGCGCCATTTTATAGGCCGTAACCTTATACCCACCTTATAGATCGGCTTCGTGAATGAGGCCTACTAACGGTAAGACTAGCATTTAGTTATACATATATATTATTCTTGTAATATTATATTACTATAGGGTTGTATTTTAAACCTTTTAAAATCTAGGGTTTGAAATTTAAATTGTCTAAATTAAAACTTTTAATCACAAAATATAAATTTCAAAACTTGAGGACAAGTTTTAAACATTTAAAACATGGAGGATCAAATAACAAATAATTTCAATTAACAATTAATTTCCTAATTATCTATATTTGATTTATTCAAGATTTCTTTCAAGATAATTACCAAAATAATCAAAATAATTAATTAATTATCGTATAAGGAAATTAAATATTTTATTAGTTGATAAATATCTTTAATTAGATCAAGATTATAGTCATATATATCAAAAAATCGGATTAGGGTTGATCTAATATGATTAAGGTAAGTTTCCATAAGATAATCATGAAGAAATCCCGAATCTGGCCATTCCTGACGCTTGGACTCGCCGAGTGCACCAATGGACTCGCCGAGTCAGGCCAACTCGCCGAGTCCACTATGGAACTCGCCGAGTCCATGACTTAGAAACACAAAAAAAAACGAATTTTGCAGTTTAGTTTCAAACAAACAAGCAACAATTTAATGAAAACCAAGCTAGGCTCTGATACCACTGATGGGTTTTAGCCATAAGAGCTTTCCTATGTGCTCATGCAAAACCCTAATGCTTGGATCTAGGCTTTCTAATTAAACATGCTTTGAATCCAAGACTTCTAATGACTATTTAGGAATAAGAACAATGTTAAAACAGATCTAGAATCATACCTTTGAATTCCTTGTTGATCTTATTGTCTTGGAGCTTCTAGAGTCACAATTGTCACTCCTCTAATGGCTTACAAACACCAAATAGTAAGGAGGATGATTTGGGAGAGAGGAGAGGGGAGGAAATCGGCCAGGGGTTCTCTATTCTTAATGAGGTGTCGATTTCCCTTAGCCATAGGGTCTATTTATACTTGTAGACTCCTTAAGGGTTACAACCTAAACCCTAATTAGATAATCTTCTCTTAAAGCTATCCAAATCCATTCCTTAGATAACCTTGGATGATTTCAAGCTATCCTTAGCTTCTAGAATCCGTCCAATCCCTATCTATATGGATTTACAGTCTAAAGTTTAACTATCAAACAATTGACAGTTTATACCCTCTTATTTAATTAATCTCTTTAAGTCACCAAATTAATTCCAATTAATTCTACGACTTATATTAATCAAATAACAATATCATTATTCTTTATATTATTCTCATAATATATGAATAATATTTACTCTCTCTTAATAAATCATCCTATCAAGTTGCTATGGTGAAGGCAACCAAAAGGACCATGCACAACCGGGTCAAATACTTGCCTAATATAGTTGCAGCCTTAGACACTATTCCAACAAGTGACCGGTTAGGTTGGTATCCTGGTTAGGATGATGTTATGTTATGTGATCTGCTTGATTGTCTTGATTGAATGTGAATTGTTATATGATTGAATGTTTATGTGCACATGGTTGTTGGACTGGGATTGGGTTGAGGCGGGTCCTGCTTTGTGCTGTAGGCCAACATACCCAGGGCGGACCGGTTGTCCCGAAGGCCCAGCGAGCGGTCCGGATAGGCTGTAGGCCCCAAGACGGCGGATCAGACGTGCCGAGGCTCGGTGAGTGGACCAGGCCGACTGAAGGCCCAGTGTGGGCGGACCAGCCATACTGTAGACTCAGAGAGTGGATCAGGTGGATTGAAGGCTCGGTGCGGGCGGACCAACCACACTGTAGACTCGATGAATATGGCTAGACTCGGAGGGTGGACCAGGTGGACTGAAGGCTGGTGCGGCGGACCAGTCACACAGTAGACCCGAAGTGCATAGCTGTTATGTGTTCTGTTATGATATGGCATGTTGTGCGTGTATGGTATAAGTGGTTGGTATTTTGGGGGTATCTCACTAAGCTTTCGGGCTTACAGTTGTGGTTTAATGTTTTTCAGGTTCTTCAGGAGACCGTGGTAAGGCAAAGGCGTGATCGTACCGCTCCTCGTGATTTCGTTTTATGATGTGATTCTGGGAAGACTCTGATGATAATTGTATTGAAAACCTATTTGTAATAACTTAATGAAATGGGGTTGTTTTTGAAAAGTTTAATTTGGTTGAAATTTTATGGTCGTTACAAGTTGGTATCAGAGCCTTGGTTTGAGTGAATTTGAGGAACATTCGCGTGAATCCAGTCTCAAATCAGGGATAGTTTTTAAAAGAGAATTTAAAATGGTTTTCAAAATGAGTAAAGGAGGACGCGGAGGTTCGATCAGCCGGAGCCAGTAAGTAACCCCAAAATACCATACATGATATTCGTTTTTGAGCTTTGATAGAACAACATGCTAGTACTAGGCTAGAGATCTTCAGGATTTCATGATAATGTTGCCTGATTTATGATGCCTGCTAGCCTAGGGTTCCTCTGTGGGAGATTTCCGGTGTTCCTCTAGGAGTGAGGGTTGAGCGCTTGTTATGTATGTTTTTCACTAGGGTGTTGTGGTATACTTGATACAAATATGGGTAGGTGTGGAAGGTAGTATGGGCCCGTACTACTGAAAGCATAGGACCCATACGCGTATCATGGAAACCATGACCTCTAGGGTTAGGTAGCGAGTTGGTTCCCAGATTTTTGGGAAGTATCTGAGATCTTGTGGTGTTTTTCAGTATGGTGGTTACGAGGCATGCTGGGAGCGGATCCGGGTCAGGATCGGGAGCAGGAGAGGGAGGTTAGGGTGGGTCAGTACCGCCCGAGGTTATTGGTCAGATGAGCACAGGCGAGTTGGACGCTAGGATTCGTGAGATCCTGCATGATGAGGTTGCTGCGTTGTTCCGGGCCAAGTTGTCGGAACTGTTCGGGTCAATCAAGACCGCCATGATTGAGTATTTTGATGAGCGCTATGCGGCTCTCATAGAGACGGCTGCCGCGGCTGCTACAACGGCTGTAGTAGCGGTAGGGGGAGGAGTCGATCGAGGTTTTCAGTATCGAGACTTCGATAATACGAAGCCTCCTACCTTCAATGGGGTGCAGGACCCGATTGTTGCTATGAGATGGTTATCGGACGTGGAGGGGTGTTTCTTCACGTGTTCATGCCCTGCTGATCAGAGGGTGAGGTATGCTCTGAACCTGTTGAGGCTCGGGGCGAAGGATTGGTGGAGATTGACCACGGGGTCATTTTTGGATGCACCAAGAGCTACGGTTTCATGGGATCAGTTCCGGGAGATGTTCAGCACTCGTTATGTTCCGCGGGTTGAGAGAGAGAGATTGGCTCAGGAGTTCCTTGAACTGAAGCAGGATTCGGAGTCGGTGACGGAGATCACCAGGATGTTCACTGAGAGGGTGATGTTTTGCCCAGAGTTCACTTCGGAGCAGGCTCAGATGTCCTGATATCTGAGTATGCTCAAGAGGGATATCAGGCAGTTTGTGTCTACGCAGAGGTGCGAGACCTTGTTGGAGTTGCAGGAGGCTGCCAGGCAGCGTGAGTTGGAGATTGAGTTGCAGTTGCGAGAGCAGAGGCAGGCTCCGATGCAGTCGCTGCCGGCACCGAAACGGTCCAAGATCGTTGATTCTATATTTGAGGATCAGAGCAGCCACACTTTTGGGAAGTGTGGGAAGGGTCACACCGGAGTTTGTAGGTCCGGTGGTGCATGCCGCAAGTGCGGAAAAGAGGGGCACTATGCGAGGTATTGTCGGCAGACAACCCTGGTTCGGGATTTGAGGATTTGTTATCATTGCCATCAGGTTGGACACTTGAGGGCGAACTGTCCACAGCTTGCTGCAGGACCGGTGCAGGCTCCAGCACCGGCCACTTTGAGGATTACAGGTGGAGGTCAGGGTGGAGCGGAGCCCCCAAGGGCTCAGGGTCGTGCTTTTCATCTTACAGCGGAGGAGGTCAGGGCAGTGCCGGATGCAACTGCGGGTATGTTTCTTTCTTGATGTCTTGTTTTTTTGGTGATTATTGTGGAGTATTGTTTATCTGCTAGTCATGTTGTGTGATTTTTTTTAGTATTGTATTCATTGTTCCTTGAGGTTTGTGGTATGGTTATGGGTTTGGTGTTGGAAAATTCGTTGGTTGTCATTCATGAGGATTATCTGTGGGAATCTGACTTTTGGTCGAAATGTCGGGTAGCACCTGTAGTCTAAGGAGTGGTTAGCTGAAGATCGAGTTTCTTTCGAGCCCAGGATGATCAGTGCTGTTATTTAAATTTTTGAAGATTGCTCGTTCCGGTGGGAATCAGTTCGCGTGTAAGGGTTTGTGTCGTGTAAGGTTGTCGAGGGAGGTCGGTGATGGTGACTGGTGGTTGATAGTCAGTGCTCTAAGTGGGGGAGAATTAGAGAATTCTCCGGAAGATCGATAAGCATGAGAGGTTGTTTAGCTGTTGAGATTCAGCAGCGGTTCTGACAGCCGAGCGTAGGCTGGTATGAGCAAGTGTTAGTCAGGCGGGGCGAGATGCAGACCAAGGGTGATTGATTATGGAAGGCCTGGTATCAGGCCGGGTTTGGTATGTAGGGTGGAGATAGAGTTCGGAACCCCTAGAGGGCTAACACGGTATGCATGGGATAGTTTTCTGGAGGGATAACGCAGGGTGATGCATGCTAGATGAGCAGTCTGGATAGACTGAAGACCGTTGGGCGTACCAGTTAGGTCGGAGGCTCGGAGAACGGTCTAGACAGGCTGAAGGTCCTGGAGGGCAGTCCAGACCTGTTGAAGGTTCTGAGAGTGGTCCAGATGGGCTGAAGGCCTGGTAAGGCGGTCCAGTCATGTTGAAGACTCTGCATGTGTTGATAGATCTGTATAAGGAGATGGAATGAGGATGTCGCGATGTGATAACATCAAAAGGTCTGGCCCCGGTTATTGATCACGATTAGTGTAGGTCGTGCATGGACTCGAGAAGTCCCTGCGAGCGGATTCAGAGTATGTGTGGTGCATGGGATAGCGGTTATGCCATAAGGAAATGGTGTAGTATTGGGTGAGCGTCGTGGCACTTGTGGTAGTGTCAATGCAGCCAAGTGGTTTTCCTTGGTAAGGAAAGGGAGAAGAATGTAGCTCCGAGAGGGAGTGTAAGTTCATGAAAGTGAAGGCAGTAGTGCGAAGTTATGATTCGGGTGTTCCAATTGTGGTCATTGAGTAGCGGGTTTGCGGCAGTGGTATGGAATCACATTCGGATTGGATGTCTGCTAAGGTTACGGAGGGAATTCCGAGGGTGTAGAGCCAAGAGGCTCGGAAGTGATGCAGGGATGGAGTCTTGGACTCCGAGCTTGATTTTGATCAAGGAGTTGTGTATGTAGTAGAAATTCATCCTGAGGGATGTGTCATCCTGTCGGCATGGAGTGGATAAAGTTGGACTCATATCGGGATTCCGATGGTTCAGGATTTTCACTAGCTCGTATGAGCCAAGTAGTTGTGGTGATTTGGAGCGAGTGAAGTATCATGGAGTGGTACTCGGTTGATAAGTGTGGTTATCAGAGGATGAGGCCAGTGGCCGGCTTGAAGCGGTGGTCAGAACACCACAAGAAAGGGAAAGTTGGGTTTTGGGTTACGGTGGTTGTGTCTTGAGGAACCTGGTCGGGTTAATGCCAGGTGGTGCATTGCGGGAGTAGTTCTAGAGTTGAGTTGCCGCAGGCTTCGAGGACGAAGCCTAATTTAAGTGGGGGAGAATTGTAACGCCCCGTTCTTAAATATCTATTCATGGGTTCCCGAGATCAAGAGTAAGGGCGTTTTGGCCTTTTAAGGGCAATGGGTTTTATCCGAGAAGGTTTCGGACCGGTGTATGTTGATAGAAGCATAGCGCTTCTCGCCACCTTCGCGTGGATATAAAGTTCATCGGGAACAGGCTTAGAATAGACGAGTTACGACATTTCGAAGATATTGTCGATTATAGCCCTTAATGGGAAAAATTGTTAAGGAAGGCCAAGTATGAGAATGGGACACGCTGAGTACGCCCAACGTAGCCTGGGTTACGCCCTGCATAATTGGGTAAATGAACGCGGGTCTGTGGGGGCGTACGCCATGCGTACGTCTAGAGTCTTTAAGCCCTAATTTGAGGGTGAGCCACTATATAAGTGATGTGTATATATATATATATATATATATATATATATATATATATATATATATATATATTATGCACTTTATCTTAATATTTTGGCCTTATTTATTCTCTTTTAGAACTAAAAAGTACTCATAATGCTTTGAATTATGTTTTGCAGCTATTCGTTGTCGATAAAGCACAAAAGAAAAGACTGAATGCGGAAACCAGACTTAGAAGCTAAAAGAAATTAAAAATGCTAGATTAGATGATTACGCCCCGCGTCCATAGCAATTACGCACCGCGTAACGACCAATTTGACTTACGCCCGGCGTAACTTAATTGTACGCGTCGCGTACTGGTTGGCCTCGGATATGTTCAATCGCGTAGTGATCCTTAGTATGCCCCGCGTAATCCGACTTACGCCCAGCATACGTAAGTCAGCTACAAAGGTTATAAAAAGTCGATTTTCAGCTAACCAGGAGGGGGAATTCGACTTCCAACTTAGTTTAGTCGATATTTAACTTCTGTTACGCCGTTTTGAGGGTTTAGAAGGCGGTCGGAAGGCCGTTGAGCTAACGGAAGCAGAGATCGGAAGGGTTGGAGAGCGGATACATGTCGGTAATCATATGGATTGCTAACGTGACCATGTTTAGCATTCCATTGTGGTACTTTTCTGTATTTAGTTTCTGATTTGGGTGTAAAAACCTTTTACTTTGTGTTTATGATTGAATGAAGCTTTGATTATTAGACTAATTGCTATATTGAATTGTTTATTTATGTTTAATTTATCTTGCCAAGCTTGTTAAAAGATCCTTATGTGTTAATGATGATTATTTTCTGTTAATTTTTAAGTGAATTGAGTTGTATGAACATCTGCTTGATTTGCTTGTCTCTTATGATTTTTGATGACCATCGAGATTATAAGACTAGAAATAACGAATGTGAAACTAGGATTAACTTGAGAATAAGTAAGTTAATGTGTGAGCCTTGTTGGATGACCATCAACAAGAGGTTAAATTGAATTAATAATTCGATTAACTATATTTACAAGTCTTGCTTGATACGAACTGAACACTAGGAAGCATGTTAGTTTAATCAATTGATCACTGTTTAAATTGACTTGTTTGCTAAAGGATTAGTTATAGTGAACGCGAATCTAATCATTTTAGGAATCGGTAAACATGAATAAATGAATTTGTGTATGCAATAGTCTATGTTTTTTAAGGTGTAATTTATCTAAACCAAAGTACCTGAAGAGATTTGCTTCCCTGTTAGTTTATCGAGAGTTGTTAATTGGTAGTTTGAAATTTATTAAACCATTTTCTTTATTATTTTCGTGTGAGCTGTAACCTATAATCAAATATATTAAATTAATCCATCGTTTCCTGTGATCGACACCCGACTTATCTAAGCTATACTATAATCTGACTAGGTACACTGCCTATAAGTGCATAGATAGTCTAAGTTTGTTAGGTTATAAATATTAAAATTAGTGGGTATTTTTGTGCACATCAAGTTTTTGGCGCTGTTGCCGGGGAACGGTTTTCAATTAATTTAGTTTATTTGATTATTCGTTATTCGTTTTTATTTTTTTAGTTTTATTTTTATTTTTATTTTATTTTCGGTTATAATATGTCACTTGTCGGGAAGGTTCTTGTTTTTATTTGCAGGAATTTGGGATTGTACACATTGCTTGACTTTACTTTTTGCATGGGTTTCGAGAATGAAAGCGATTAGGGAATTCTTGACCTGCTTAGCCTACTACTTTGTTGATTTGTCCAACTCAATCCATGAGGCGTAGTATAGCAAGGCGTATTATGGTGGTTAAGTGGAAGACCGAGCTCTTGTTGTTCTTGACTAGTTAGGTCACTTCTTGTTTCGCTTCTAGTTAAAGGTGTAAGGAAAACAAAGGAAATATTCTAACGGGTCCCAAAAGTGGGTGTTTTCGCAAACCAATTCTTGCATGCAAAGGTTCTTGATCAACCGTTGTTGTTTGATCTTGACAAAGATAAGTGATTATGACGTCTCAGTTTTTTTTTTATCACTCATCGTGAAGTCATCATTAGCTGAAGAAATTACAAAGAAAAAAAATAATTAAGTATTAATTCCCTTAATTAAATAATTAAAAAGAATAAGAAGTAAATTAAAGAAAAAGGAAAATTTTCAAATACAATTACGCCCCGCGTAAGTTTTATTACGCCATGCGTAATAAACCCTGGATCGCGTATGGATTTTCAAGGAGATGGGGTTACGCCCCGCGTAACTTCGCGTGACGCCCCGCGTAATACGACGACCAGGTTATATCTTTTGACCCTTGACTTTTGTGTTATTCTTTCAATCCTCTCCTTTCTTCGCATACGCTGTGACGGCGACTTATCTCCAAGAATCTCAATTTTTCATCTTTTCTTGTAAATTTCGACATTAAGGTATGTTATTCGGAAGCCATATCACGTTAATTTGTGTTTAAATTAATGGTATTAGCTGCATTTAGCCTTTGTTCGAAATCTAGGGTTCATAGGGTTCTTGAATTAGGGCCGATTTCGCAATGTTATGTTCCGATTACCACTTAAATAGACCGATTTCTATAAATTAACTAAACCCTAGGACCTAATTTGGTCTAAATCTCGTTCCACACCCATCAATTTGACCTCAGGGACGAACGCCAAGCGTAACCTGTTGACTTCGATTTCTTTGACTACTCTATGCAGATTCCTGTTAAATGTTTACTAATTTTGAATAGATAAAAGATTACGAAGGATTGATTTTTAAGGGTGGTCCCGATTTTTCTTCTACTGCCTTTGGACCACGCAATGTTAAAAATTAATTGTGTTGTTGCCCCTGCTGTGTTTATTTGGATATGGTTTATGATTTTAGCACAAGCAAGCGAACCAGGACACATGACTCGTGAACTTGGACGTACGCCCAGCGTACGCTGGATGTACGCCCAACGTACTGCCCATATCTAGCTCCATTTTTTTGGTTTAAGAATCTATTAATGCTGTTATATTTTGTTTGGTTTTGTGTTTGTGTTAATATGTGCAGATTATGGCCCGAAGGACGCAAAGGACCAACCCACCCGAGGATGCGACTGATCATTGTTTTTTACAATTTCCGCAAACGCTGAACGATGCTACCCGGGCACATTATGTCACCAACTTGAGCTTGCTTCTCACCAAGGAGATTGATATAGCACCATCATTCGACTGGGAGTTAGCTACCAGGACTGGACTTGCTGCATTGATCTAGGAATTTTTGCAATACACAAACTCGGACGCGAGCGGTGTGGATTTGTTCGTGTGTCAGGGATGGGCACGTTTGTTCAGGATCCAGGAGCCTGTTTATCGGGAGTTTTTCCTGGAGTTCTATGCTACAGTTTCCTATGATCCTAGGAAGGCACTCGATGACAGGAAAGCCTTTGCTTTCAGACTGGGAGGAGTGAGCCGGGAATGCAGCATGATAGAGCTTGCGATTCGAGTGGGTATTTACACAGCCGATGAGACGAGGAGTGTCCACTTCCCTACATTCCTTGCTGACTGTCTCACGGACCGGCCAGAAGACTATAACGAGAACACTTTTTGGGCCGAGATTACAGGAGGAGTTTATACACCATCTACCGCACGAGGGGGGTGATTCGGTCTACTAAATACCGAATGTTACACCGGTTGATTTCTATGTCTCTCACGCATCACAAGAATAGTGAGAGACTGCCTTCGACGGACTTGCATTTCCTATGGGCACTAGTTACTCCAGGGAGGCACCTGAACCTTCCAGTTGCGTTAGCTGCATATTTGGGACGGAGGGCCAGGGGACTTCGAGGGGATAGCCCGATATGCAGAGGGCATTTTGTCATGCGGTTAGCTCGATCATATCAGTTGCTAACGCGTGAGATCACGAGATCGATGATGTTTCACGACATGAGGCCGATGAGTCTTTAGTTGTTCGAGTCGATGCATGTATTAGAGCGGGGTGGAGATGGTGTCTTGAGGGTTCGAGCAGATGATGTGGCAGATGAGGAGGGTGCCGCCGAGCCACAGCCGAGACGGGTCCAGCGGCGTAGACCTGCTCCTCGGGGAGCGCAGCAGGGACCTGAGCCGGAGATTGATATGCGCTACCTGGCTCAGGGTATTGACCGTCTTGACATGAGGGTCCAGAACCTTAGCGAGTATGTTGCACATGTGGACAGACAACAGCAGTGGTATGGGGATGCGTGGAACACATTCTTTGCCCACCAGGGGTTTCAGTACTCGGTTCCCTACCCACCACCATTCCAGTCACGATTTGATGGGGCCGGTACTTTTGGGACACAGCCACATGATGATGGAGATGATGAGTGATCCTTTTTATTTTGTTTATTTTGTGTTATTTTTAGTTTAGTTTAGTTTTTTTTAGTTTTTAGTATTTGGTATGTAATTAAACTTTGATTTAGTTTGTTTTACTTTTGTTTCCCATGTTGATGCTTTTTGGTTGTTTAGATTTATGCAGAATTTTCGCCCTTAGAAAGCTGGCAGTAAGTTCAGCGGCTAGGTCCGACTGTTGCTAGAGAGAGCAGTTTGAGAAGTGAAGATTATAGTCAAGACCCACAATTTGTCATAAGTCTGGGGTGCATATTTATTTATTGAGCGATCATTTTGAAGATTGGCATTTTCACGATGTTTTGACTCTTATGATATGGATGAGCAGTTCCCACACCATAGAGTTTTATTTTGACACGAGGAAGACGTATCATCCCGGCTGCCATGACCTGGTTGACACTTTCATATGTTGTGGGGGATTTTTCATCGCGAGAAGAGGATGTCATTCTTGACGAGTCGACATGGTCGACACTTTCCCACGTCATGGTTATTAAACATTGCATTTGTTTGCAATCTTTTGCACCACATTTTTGAAGTCAGTGGTCTTGATTTTATTTATCGGCAAATTTAGAAGCAGCAGTTCCAGTTTTCAGTCTTTCAGTAATACTTGGAGCAACTTGTAGCAACCCCATTCGATCTCGCCACAACTACCCAAGGGAGTCTGTTCCTTTTTCTTCCTTTTTATGTTCTTAATTTGTTTTAGCATACAATGAGGGCATTGTATGAAATAAGTGTGGGGTAGGGGGGTCGGTAAAAAGTAAACTAAACTTAAAAGAAAAAATGAAATTGCTAGAATTTGGAAAATTTAAAAATTTAAAAACTTGAAATAATAGTTTAATTTAGAAAATCTAGTGATAATTTAAATTTTTTTCTAATATTGTATGAAATGATCCGATGAGAACTCAAATGTTTAGTTGAGCCAATATACGTTATAGTGCATTTGTGGCCTCCCTTATTTTAGTGAAATCATGGAACAAAAACATAACCCCGCTTGGTTTGAGAGATGCAATATGTTTAGCAGCCTAAACCAGAAATGTATCCAGGAAAATTATTATCGTTAGCCAATAAAGGTTGAGATTGAGTGCCTCTGCTTAAGCATGTAGGTTTTGAGTGAAAAAAATGAGGTACATGTAATATAAAAAAAAAGAATTACGAAAAAAAAGTGTGAAGAATTTTGGAGCAAATAAAGTGAAGATCAAAAGATCAAAATTCCAATAAATGCAAAAAGTTGAAGATACCAAGAAATCAAATCAAATAAGGTGGTGAATTCAAAGAAATCAAAGATCAAGTTATCAAGAAAGTGAAGAATTCCAAAAGAGCTCCATAGTGGTATCGAAAAAAATTGTAATTCTAGATTATGTATGCTTAGGTTGCTCAACTAAAAATACCTTGAGGTTAGGAGGCTTTCTGCGGATGGATTCTGAGGGTTGCATAAAATGAGCATTGTTCGGAAAAAATGGACGAGTGTTTATGAAGATTGTGAGTATTTAAAATATGGGGGGGGGGGGGGGGGGGTACTTTAGGAAAATTTTAAACACAAATGTATGCGTTGAGGTCTTGGCATAAAGGGTGAGTTTTAAATGGATTGTTTAGTGCGATATTGGTAAAATAAAAGTAAATTTGCTTGGGGGCAAGCAAAGGCTAAGTGTGGGGTATTTTGATATGTGTATTTATATATATATATATATATATATATATATATATATATATATATATATATATATATATATATATATGCACTTTATCTTAATATTTTGGCCTTATTTATTCTCTTTTAGAACTAAAAAGTACTCATAATGCTTTGAATTATGTTTTGCAGCTATTCGTTGTCGATAAAGCACAAAAGAAAAGACTGAATGCGGAAACCGGACTTAGAAGTTAAAAGAAATTAAAAATGCTGGATTAGATGATTATGCCCCGCGTCCATAGCAATTACGCACCGCGTAACAACCAATTTCACTTACGCCCCGCGTAACTTAATGGTACGCGTCGCGTACTGGTTGGCCTCGGATATGTTCAATCGCGTAGTGATCCTTAGTACGCCCCGCGTAATCCGACTTACGCCCAGCGTACGTAAGTCGGCTACAAAGGTTATAAAAAGTCGATTTTTAGCTAACCAGGAGGGGGAATTCGACTTCCAACTTAGTTTAGTCGATATTTAACTTCTGTTACGCCATTTTGAGGGTTTAGAAGGCGGCCGGAAGGCCGTTGAGCTAACGGAAGCAAAGATCGGAAGGGTTGGAGAGCGGATACATGTCGGTAATCATATGGATTGCTAACGTGACCATGTTTAGCATTCCATTGTGGTACTTTTCTATATTTAGTTTCTGATTTGGGTGTAAAAACCTTTTACTTTGTGTTTATGATTGAATGAAGCTTTGATTATTAGACTAATTGCTATATTGAATTGTTTATTTATGTTTAATTTATCTTGCCAAGCTTGTTAAAAGATCCTTATGTGTTAATGATGATTATTTTCTGTTAATTGTTAAATGAATTGAGTTGTATGAACATCTGCTTGATTTGCTTGTCTCTTATGATTTTTGATGACCATCGAGATTATAAGAGTAGAAATAACGAATGTGAAACTAGGATTAACTTGAGAATAAGTAAGTTAATGTGTGAGCATTGTTGGATGACCATCAACAAGAGGTTAAATTGAATTAATAATTCGATTAACTATATTTACAAGTCTTGCTTGATACGAACTGAACACTAGGAAGCATGTTAGTTTAATCAATTGATCACTGTTTAAATTGACTTGTTTGCTAAAGGATTAGTTATAGTGAACGCGAATCTAATCATTTTAGGAATCGGTAAACATGAATAAATGAATTTGTGTATGCAATAGTCTATGTTTTTTAAGGTGTAATTTATCTAAACCAAAGTACCTGAAGAGATTTGCTTCCCTGTTAGTTTATCGAGAGTTGTTAATTGGTAGTTTGAAATTTATTAAACCATTTTCTTTATTATTTTCGTGTGACCTGTAACCTATAATCAAATATATTAAATTAATCCACCGTTCCCTGTGATCGACACCCGACTTATCTAAGCTATACTGTAATCTGACTAGGTACACTGCCTATAAGTGCATAGATAGTCTAAGTTTGTTAGGTTATAAATATTAAAATTATTGGGTACTTTTGTGCACATCAACGTTCCAATGTTCACCTTGCTGACGACCGGTGCTTACCAAAGCTAGAACACCATGAATAAACCTGCACAAACATGTAACATCCGGATTTGCGGGTATGCTATTCTAAATAGTTATTTTTTGGATTTTTGGAGGGACTCGACGAGTTGGTGCCTCAACTCGCCGAGTAGGGTCGGGATCCTTTGACGCGTTTATCAATCGGACTCGACGAGTTGGTGCTGACGAAGAAAACCCTAATTCCCCAGGTTTGGATCCTATTTAAAGGCCCTTATGGCCTTCATTTGCGGTCACTACAACCCTGAGAAACCCTAGAGAGCAGAGAGAGAGCCTGTAGAGAAAGAGAAGGGCTAATTCATCATTCTTTGGTGTGTTTTTGCAAGGGGAAGGAAGGATTTCGCGCTAGGTTGACTTGAGGGACTCAAATCTGCCATCATTTCATTCAAAGCTACTGTGGGAGGTATGGATTCATGCCTATCTTCATTTATGTAATAGATTTCGTGAATCTAGGGTTTCTTCTCTTCATTTTTAGTAGGGATCTAGTGTTTATGATGTCCCCTTGTGACAATATTATCAGATCTGGACCTTGAGAGGTCAATAGAGTCCCAATCCTTTAGCTTTAAGCAATCCTTTATGAGTTTTGGAGCCTAGGTTATCATATTAAGAGTTATTTTAGCATATAGAGTTGATAGTGTGATGCATGGACCTAAAGGTCGAACCTTTACGTGACTTTTGGGTTCTAGGAGGCCAGCTCTAAAGGTTGGTGAAGCAGATCTGACCTCAGGGGGTCGATTGAGCATGAGCATGGGGGAAACTCGCCAAGTCAATTCGTAGACTTGACGAGTCGGATCAGGATTTCCCGTGATTCGTGACCATTGGTGACCCGTCGAGTTAGGTGAGTGACTCAGTCAGTCAAGTGAGACCTTGGGAGGAATCTGAATACGCATATGGACTCACCGAGTAGTTACATGAACTCGACGAGTCTGGTCAGTGTGGACTGTTGACTTCAGTTGACTTTTAGGGTTTAGTCAATCGGCGGACCATTGGACCGGTAGAGGGGTAGAATGGTCTTTTACCCTTCCAAAAGTTATAGTAAGAGACTTATTTAGCCTTTGAGAGTCGTTATTGATTTAGAGTAATGTATTTATATGATTAGGCGGAGGCTAGATCAGTATTCCGAGTTCGAGACCATTTAAGATTTCCCGAGGTGAGTCTTCTCACTATACTTTACCTAGAGTGGTAATTAGAGTTATGTGACAGAGTATCTTGTATGCTTTTGTCTGATGTGATTTCTAAGTGATTTGTGCTATGTATGATTCAGAGTTTACAGAGTTAGGGTCGGAAGGTCCACAAAGTTAGGAACATAAGGTACACAGAGTTATGGGACTGGAGGGTCCCACTAATACACATTGACCAGAGGGTCATACAGAGTTACAGCCTCGAGTGGCTAATATGTGTTGTATGTGGTATTTTGGGGAACTCACTAAGCATTTATGCTTACCGTGTTACGTGTTATGTGTTTTAGGTACCAGTGTCGATCGCGAGAAGGGGCCGACATGATCCGTACACACAGACTGAGGATTTTATTTGTGATCTTGGGATATGTTTTGTTTGATAACAATCGTTGAACATGAGATTTGAGAATGTTTAAACAATAACTATATTGTTTGAAAAGTGAAAATTTGTTTGAAAATTTACGTCGTTACAAGTTGGTATCAGAGCCTTGGTTTGAGGGATTCGGATGCACCTTAGGGTGTATTTGAACTCAAACTAAGGATTTGAGAAATTTTTCTGAATAAAGCAATCTTTTTTTCTAAAAGAGTAAAAGGTTTTGAAACGAGCATAACAGAGCAGTGTGTACAATCAGCCAGCACCCGAACGATGATTTCCCAAAATACCTTTACATTATGTGTTATAAGATTCGATATGATATGTTATGCATGCTAGAGTAGGCTAGGTATTCATATTAGGACTAGAGTGGCCTGATTTGTGATGCCTTAGCCTAGGAGATTACTGCTACTATGAGATGCTGGAGAGTGAGTAGGTAGCAGCGAGGAGCTTACAAGAGGTTTGCTGGAGAGTAGATTATGCATAGCAAGATTAGATTACTTGTGATCTGGGATCCTAGGAGGAGGACTTGGGGTGAATACTGGTGCGGTGTGGACAATAGTATAGGGCCCATACTACTGAAGACACCGGATCAGTGCACAGTCCAAGTAAGAATCCTTAGGGTACGAGGGAGCAAGTAGGGTCGAGTTATCGAGTTCGAATACACTCGAGAGAGTCTCTGATATTTTTGTGTTGTATTTCAGAGACATCATGGTGAGTATGCGCCACACTCCAGAGAGCAGCAGTGTCAGCGATGAGGAAATCCGCAGGATGATTCATGAGGAAGTGGTTGTGGCCATACAAGCTGAGATACCAGAGATGTTTGGGTCTATCAAGACCATGTCGGTCGAGACTTTTGATGAGCGGTATGCTGCTCTTACTGATACTGTTGTTGCTGCAGCCACCGCAGCCGTCGCTGCTGCCAGGCCATAGGGAGGTGACTCGTTGCTGTATCGAGAGTTCAGCAACACGAAGCCACCAGAGTTTGATGGGATGCAGGATCCGATAGCCGCGATGAGGTGGATTTCTGACATTGAGGGATGCTTCTACATGTGTTCATGTCCGGAGCATCTGAGGGTACGGTTCGCGTTGAACCTGTTGGATAAGGTGTCTAAGTCCATAACTTATTTGGTACATACTTGACCCGACCCGGCATGGTCCATTTGGGTTGCACTTCACCCGAACTATTTATGGATAATTTTATGAGAGTTATACACATATGTTTATTAATATATTGTAAGTTATAATATATTAATATCAGGTTATTTAATTAGTCTTAGTCTTAAATTAATTATGAATTAATTTAGAGATTAAAAGGAAGACTAATTAAATTGTGGGCTATTGTTTTATATGGTGTGGGCTAACACTCATTTGTTAATGGGCTAGGCTTATATGGAAGTCCATGGATGATCCATGGAGCTTTTAACCCATGGATCCTTGGAAAAGGAAAGGTCATGGGTTATTAGGGTTTCACCCTAACCATGCACACTATATAAGCATGCTTATGTTGCATGAAATAGCCACTAGTGTGGTTTTGTGTGTGTGGCCGATTTTCTATGTGTGTATACACTCTCTCAAAGTTTTCCAAGTGTTTGTGGTGATTTGTGATTCCATTTGAGGCATTCACACTATTGGTGCTTGGCTCTCAAACTCCAAACAATCAACCATCATCAAAAGGTATGTATTTCTACTAGTAGTTTTATGATTCATAATCCTTATGCTATGCTAGTTAGGAAGAAACCTTGGAAATTATTAGTTGCATGTATTTTAGAAGAAAACATAGATCCAGGGTTTATTAGGGTTGCATGCACACTTAGGAAGTGTTAGATTGCTCAAATCCCAACAGAACCACCTTCGCTTGGGAGCGAAGGATTGGTGGAAATTTGTGACAGCGTACTTCACTTTTGCAGAGCTTGCCGTGGTAACCTGGGAGAGGTTCACCACCATGTTTCATGATGAGTACATTCCCCTGGTGGAAAGGGAATGGTTGGCCTAAGAGTTCTTGTCCCTCAAGTAGGGAACTGAGTCTGTTACTGTGATCACCAGGATGTTGCACAAGTGGGCGATGTTTTGCCCAACGCATGTGTCTACTGAGCAAGCACGCATGAGTCGATATCTGAGTATTTTGAGGAGAGACATTCGTGAGTTCGTGGTGAACTCGACATACCGGACATTTGCCGAGCTCTAGGCAAATGCTCGAAAGAGGGAGATTGAGCTCGAGACTCGGGCCAGGGAGGAAACGAAGTCTCAGGGGAGGGATAGGCAACCGACACAGTCCCAGCCAACAGCCAAATGGGCAAAGCCCGCCGATTCGAGATCAGGGAACCAGAAGGGCCACACTTGTGGCAAGTGTGGCAATATCCATGAGGGGATTTGCCGAGCGAGGTCTTGCTACAAGTGTGGCAAGGAAGGGGCATATGGCTAAGGATTCCCCCAAGGGATTTACAGTGTGCTTCCACTGCAACCAGACCAGCCATCGGAAGGCCGAGTGTCCACAGCTGCGGGGGTCGGCACAGGGAGCACCATAGGGATCTGCCCCTGCTACCGTACGAGCTACCGAGACTCAGCCAGCGAAGGCCGAGGCACCGAAGGATCGTGGGAGAGCCTTCCAGTTGACAGCGGAGGAGGTCCGCGCACCGCCCGACATCGTGGCTGGTATGTACTCTTTCATCTATTTATTTCGAGTTTGAGATATTGTGCTTATATTATGGTATGCGTAGGTACTTTTCTTGTGAATTTTGTACCTGCTCTGGTGTTATTTGACTCGGGTGCGAGTCAATCTTTCTTATCATTAGCATTTAGTCAGCACATTAGTATCCGACGAGAGGCATTGAGTCGACCTCTACGAGTTTCTATAGCCGACGAGCGAGAAGTATATGCGCCTGATGTGATTCGAGGATGTGTACTCAAGATCTTTGGTGTTGAGTTCCCGATTGATCTAGTACCGATTGCGATGGGAGATCTTTGTGTTATTGTGGGCATGGATTGGTTGAGTTGGTTCGGATCTTTTATAGATTGCGAACGTCAGTTGGTGACTATACGAGACCCTAGTGGGGGAGTGCTCACAGTTTACGGAGAGGGTATTAGGACCAGATCAGCTTTCTGTTCTGCCGCTCGAGCGAGGAAGAGTTTATAGCAGGGTTGTATGGCTTTCTTGATGTATGTTATGGATACACGGGTTAGTGGTGATAGATCGAGTTCTGTTTCAGAGGTGCCGATAGTGTGTGAGTTCGCGGATGTTTTTCCCGAGGAGTTGTCGGGTGTGCCTGTAGAGAGATAAGTGGAGTTCTGGATTGACCTAATGTCGGGTGCGACGCCAATATCCAAGTCACCCTATCGCCTTACGCCGCCGGAGATGCAGGAGTTATCCTCGCAACTTCAGGATCTGCTGGGGAAGGGGTTTATTCGGCCGAGTAGCTCGCCGTGGGGAGCGCCAATCCTTTTTGTTAAGAAAAAGGATGGCTCACACTGGATGTGCATTGATTACCGGGAGTTGAACAAGTTAACGGTCAAGAACCGTTACCCCTTACCGAGGATTGATGATCTGTTCAATTAGTTGCAAGGATCATCTTGGTTCTCCATGATTAATTTGAGGTCTAGATATCATCAGATGAGAGTGCGTGATGAGGATATCCAGAAGACGGCATTAAGGACTGGTTATGGGCATTACGAGTTCGTAGTGATGCCTTTTGGGCTCACCAATGCACCGACAGCGTTCATAGATCTCATGAACAGGGTGTGCAGGACGCTGTTGGATCGTTCGGTGATCGTGTTCATTGATGATATATTGGTGTATTCGAGATCCAGAGAGCAGCATGAGGAGCATTTGTGAGAGATCCTCGAAGTCCTGAGATCGGAGAGGCTTTAAGCCAAATTCTCCAAGTGCGATTTCTGGTTACGAGAGGTCCAGTTCTTAGGGCATCTCGTCAACCAGAATGGGATATTGGTTGACCCAGCCAAGATTGAGGCCGTGATGAGATGGGAGGTGCCGAGATCCCCCACCGAGATCAGGAGTTTTCTGGGGTTGGCCGGCTATTACTGAAGATTTATCAGGGATTTCTCCAAAATTGTTGTTCCTCTCACCAGGTTGACCCGGAAGGGCGTGGATTTTAGTTGGGGTCCTGAGCAGCAGGCCTCATTCGAGACACTTCGCCAGAGATTATGCAAAGCCCCGGTGTTAGCTCTTCCAGAGGGGGTGGAAGATTTTGTGGTATATTGTGACGCATCGATATCAGGGTTGGGTGCGGTGCTGATGCAAAGAGGGCACGTGATAGCTTATGCATCGAGGCAGCTGAAGCCTCATGAGACGAGGTATCCCACCCACGATCTGGAGTTGGGGGTTGTGGTGTTCGCCCTCAAGATCTGGCGTCACTATTTGTACGGGGTTCGGTGTACTGTATACACGAACCACAAGAGCTTGAAGTATTTGATGGATCAGCCCAACCTGAATATGCGCCAGAGGAGATGGTTAGATGTGGTAAAGGATTATGATTGTGAGATCCTATACCATCCGGGAAAGGATAACGTTGTAGTCGATGCCCTGAGCCGAAGGGCGGAGAGTGCCCCGATACGAGACATTTTAATGAGGATGACGGTGATGACTCCGATGTTGGATACCATACGAGAGGCCCAGATACAGGCCGTGAGGCTGGAGAACCGAAAGAGAGAGAGGGTGATCGGGCAGGTATCTGAGTTCGTTACCGATAGCCGAGGTCTTATGACCTTTCAGGGTTGGATTTGGGTGTCGTTTGTAGGCGGGGCACGTACCATCCTGATGGAGGAGGCGCACAGATCGAGGTTTTCGATCCATCCCGGGGCCACTAAGATGTATTTGGATATGAAGAGAGAGTATTGGTGGCCCTGTATGAAGAGGGATGTGGAGTGGTTTGTTGAGAGGTGCTTGACCTGTCGTAGGGTTAAGGCCGAGCACCAGCGTCCGCATGGCAAGTTGCAGCCACTGGAGGTTCCCCAGTGGAAGTGGGAATAAATTTCTATGGATTTCATCACCAAATTGCCGAGGACCGCGATGGGTGTCGATGTAATTTGGGTGATCGCCGATCGGCTGACAAAGAGCGCTCACTTTCTTGCTATCAGTGAGAGCTCTTCCGCAGAGAGACTGGCAGAGACGTATGTAAGAGAGGTTGTATCGCGGCATGGAGTACCGATCTCGATTGTTTCAGTTCGAGATGTACGTTTCACTTCTAGATTCTGGAAGAAGTTCCATGAGGAATTGGGTATGAGATTGCATTTCACCACCGCTTACCACCCACAGACGGAGGGACAGAGTGAGCGGACGATTCAGACGCTCGAGGACATGCTCCGGGCATGTGTATTGGACTTCGGAGGGAGTTAGGACACTTATGTAACGACCCAAAATTTAAGACCAAAAATTTATTTTAATAAAACATTACTTTAAGCAAAGACATCATTCCAAAACATAATCTGAATATAAGTTTTCAAAACACATGTTCATTATCAGAGTAAGCATTCCCAGGCTGTCTAATCTATGGTGTGTGCCATGCGATCACCCCGAGCTCTTCCCTCCGCTACCGGAAGTACCTGAAACCAAAACTGAAAACCGTAAGCACGAAGCTTAGTGAGTTCCCCACCCTACCACATACCATGCATAGCACATACTGCACATACTGGGCCATGTCCGCTATCTTGGGCCTTGCCCCTACCTTGGGCCTCGCCCGATACAATGGCCCCGCTGCTCCAGGCCCCGCCTGGCTTCGAGCTCCGCTCGGATACAGATCTGTTTCACTTAGGCCTTGCATGTCACAGGGCCTCGCCCGCTAACATATAATAGCACATATTCATACTGCAAAACATAAGCTAAACATATATAATGGATCATGTCCTAAGGCCTCGCCTATCCCGGGGCTTGCCCTTGTCCTGCGACTGACGAGACATGGAACCCCGCCCATGCTCCTACTGATAGTGAGATACGGGCCCAGCCCATACTCACTCCTTCCCTAACTTGGGCCTCGCCCCTACTCTACTGCTAATGAGATGTGGAACACCATCCACACTCTGCTATTGGTGAGATACGGGACCTCGCCCACACTCACCTCCCTACCAAGCACATACATGTATCACACAGACAACAAGTATAAATTATCATATAAACAAATCCTTGGGCACCCGCCCGCTATCATTGGACCTCGTCCTGAATATCATACTAGCATACTGTGCCTAGGGCTAACCCCCGGGTCTTCTACTCATAGCTACATGGGCCGACATTGTGGCCTTAGACCCATTCACACAAAGGGAAACTCACCTGCACTGGCTGAACTTGCTGATGATCCCATTAGCTGCTGCCTGACCACTCATTGAACTCCTGCTCTACTAGCTTCCCGAGCTATCAATATCAATGCAACACTTAGTCTAACTGACCCCCGATAGTTAACCAAGTCAATTCTGGTCTAAATTAAAGTCCTGGTCAAAGTCAACCTTTCCCAGGTCAACCCTACTCGCCGAGTCCACTTACTGACTCGCCGAGTTTATATACTCAGGGTCCTTCCATTTGTGACACGACTCGCTGAGTCAGTCCATGACTCGCCGAGTCCAACGATTTCCGAGTCCTGACCTGTCCAACTCGCTGAGTCTCCACCCGACTCACTGATTCGAGTCTCGACTCGAAGGGTTTGGGGCTTCGCGACCTGAATCGCCAAGTCCAAGAACAGACTCGCCGAGTACCAGGCAATCTTCATCCAACTCGTCGAGTGGTTCTTCCAACTCACCGAGTTCATGCCCAACATCATCCGACTCGACGAGCTATTCATCTCACTCGTCGAGTTCCTCCTCATCTTCATGCTACTCGTCGAGTCCACTCGAAGGACTCGCCGAGTCCAATCAGATCTACATACATGCAGAGGACTTTTGAGTCATGCATGGACTCCAAACTGTAGATCTACCCTTCCCAAGCCTATCCCCCACGTAAAGTTGCAAACTTTACGTGTAGAGATGGAGATCTAGGCAAAATACACCATAAACTAGGGTTTAAGGCCAAGGGGCTTCAAAATCGACTCAAGGGCTGATACTTTATGCTTCACCAGTCCATAACACACTTGGATCTGGAGTAGCAACTCCAGATCTGGCTTCTAACTCATAAGGGTGACTAACCATGGCTTAAAAGCCCCAAATCTCACAGCTATAGAAGATCTAAAGGAGAGAAACGACTTATTACCTTCAATATCTCAGAAAGGTTCCGCAATCTTCAGATCCAAGGCCAATCCTTGAAGCCTCAATGATTTCCCCTTCTTCTTCTTCCTTCAAATCACTCAATATGGCTTGGGAGCTTGAATGGGCAACAATGGGGCTTGGGGTTCGATACTCTGGATGCAAGAGGCAGTAAAGGAACTCCAGGGAAGAGAATAGGCCGTTTAAATAGGCTCCAAGTCCCGAATTTAGGGTTTTCCTCGCACAGACCAGACTCGCCGAATCACCTTGGACGACTCGCCGAGTTGGTCACTTACTCCTCGACTCGGATCCCGCTCGGACTCGCCGAGTCGCCCCTTAAAAATTAATGTTTCCTTTCCTTTCTTGGCCTTCCAAACTTTGGGTGTTACAACTTAATTACCATTGGCTGAGTTTTCCTACAACAACAGCTACCATTCGAGTATTGGTATGCCTCCCTTCGAGTTGTTGTATGGGAGAAGGTATCGGACTCCCATCTACTAGGGAGAGGTAGGGCAGCGAGTGATGGGTAGAATTGAGATAGTGCTTCAGACGACTGAGCAGATACAGCAGGTCAGGCAGAGATTGCTGACAGCTCAAAATCGCCAGAAGACTTATGCGGATAGGCGACGATCCAAGCTTGAGTTTCAGGTTGGAGACTTCGTACTCCTGAGGGTATCTCCTTGGAAAGGAGTGATACGATTCCGGAATAGGGGCAAGCTGGGGCCCCAGTACATTATACCATTAAGGGTAACAGCGAGGGTGGGCCGGGTAGCATATCGTTTAGAGCTACTTGTGTATAGCCGATGAGACGATAGTAGTGCCGCTGGAGGATGTCCAGATAGATGCGAACCTGAATTACGTTGAGAGGCCAGTCGCAATTGTGGATTGGAGGATCAAGGTTCTGAGGAACAAGGAGGTGCCCCTGGTTCAGGTCCAGTGGCAACATCGAAGAGGGTCGGAGCTGAATTGGGAGCCCGAGTCGGAGATGCGACAGCAGTATCCAGAGTTGTTTATGGCATGAGACTTCGGGGGCGAAGTCTGGTTCTAGTGGGGGAGAATTGTAACATCCGTATTTGTGGGTATGCTATTTTAAATATTTATTTTTGGGATTTTTGGTGGGACTCGACAAGTTGGTGCCTCAACTCATCGAGTAGGGTCGGGATCCTTTGACGCGTTTATCAATCGGACTCAACGAGTCGGGTATCTGACTCGACGAGTCGGTGCTAACGAAGAAAACCCTAATTCCCCGGGTTTGGAGCCTATTTAAAGGCCCTTATGGCCTTCATTTGCGGCCACTACAACCCTGAGAAACGCTAGAGAGCAGAGAGAGATTGTAGAGCAAGAGAAGGGCTAATTCATCATTCTTTGGTGTGTTTTTGCAAGGGGAAGGAAGGATTTCAGGCTAGGCTGACTTGAGGGACTCAAATGTGCCATCATTTCGTTCAGAGCTGTTGTGGGAGGTATGGATTCATTCTTATCTTCATTTATGTAATAGATTTCATGAATCTTGGGTTTCTTCTCTTCATTTTTAATAGAGATCTAGTGTTTGTGATGTCCCCTTGTGACAATATTATCATATCCGGACCTTGAGAGGTCTAAAGAGTCCCCATCCTTCAGCTTTAAACAATCCTTTATGAGTTTTGGAGCCTAGGTTATCATATTAAGAGTTATTTTAGCATATAGAGTTGATAGTGTGTTGCATGGACCTAAAGGTCGAACCCTTACGTGACTTTTGGGTTCTAGGAGGCCAGATCTATAGGTTGGTGAAGCAGATTTGACCTCAGGGGGTCGATTGAGCATGAGCATGGGGGAAACTCGCCGAGTCCATTGGTAGACTCGACGAGTCGGATCGGGTTGCCCGCGATTCGTGACCATTGGTGACCCGACGAGTTAGGTGAGTGACTTAGTGAGTCGAGTGAGACCTTAGGAGGAATCTGAATACACATATGGACTCGCCGAGTGGTGGCATGAATTCGATGAGTCTGGTCAGTGTGGACTGTTGACTTCAGTTGACTTTTAGGGTTTAGCCAACCGGGGGACCTTTGGACCAGTAGAGGTGTAGAATGGTCTTTTACCCTTCCAGAAGTTATAGTAAGAGGCTTATTTAGCCTTTGAGACCTGTTATTGATTTAGACTAATGTATTTATGTGATTAGGTGGAGGCTAGATTAATATTTCGAGTTCGAGACTATTTGAGATGTCCCGAGGTGAGTCTTCTCACTATACTTTACCTAGAGTGGTAATTAGAGTTATGTGACCGAGTATCTTGTATGCTTTTGTATGATGTGATTTATATGTGATTTGTGCTATGTATGCTTCAGAGTTTACAGAGTTAGGGCCGGAAGGTCCATAGAGTTAGGACCAGAGGGTCCATAGAGTCTTGGGACTGGAGGGTCCCACTGATACACATTGACCAGAGGGTCATACAGAGTTATAGCCTCGAGTGGCTAATATGTGTTGTATGTGGTATTTTGGGGAACTCACTAAGCATTTATGCTTACCGTGTTACGTGTTATGTGTTTCAGGTACCAGTGACGATCGCGAGAAGGCGCCGATATGATCCGTACACACAGACCCAGGATTTTATTTGTGATCTTGGGATATGTTTTGTTTGATAACAATTGTTGAACATGAGATTTGAGAATGTTTAAACGATAACTATATTGTTTGAAAAGTGAAAAATTGTTTGAAAATTTACGTCGTTACAAAACAGCACACTACCTAAAATCCAGCTAACACTTCTTGTATCCTAACTACATCAATGACTTTAAACGCTTAAAAGCGACATCACGCTCAGATCTCAGAGTCCAACGAACGGATAGTCAAACCAAAACCTTAGCGACAACTCTCTGTTCCCCCGACAATCCTGATGGCTCTTCTAAACATAAATACCAAGGCTACTGAAAAATAGACATAACTCCCTCGTTCAAGCCCTTGGACCAACCCCGAAAATGACTTGAGCAAGTGCACTCACTGCTCCTCCCTGACCGTCGGACAGTCGACCTCCTTGTCGTCCACCTAAACACAACGAAAATATAATGGGCTTACTCCCTATGAGAAATCCCTGAAGACGTGGCCAAACCTGCTACACCTGTGGCAACCCAGATCATTGAATAGATTCTGACAACGACTCGAAGCAATCACGGTACACGCAGAATCCGCGCCGCGAGATACATCTGTCTGAAGATCTCTCAAAGATTCCTCAACATGCTGAATGGCATCTGACAACCCTTTCTAACCCAGATAATAGCAGAAAACTGACCCGAGATCCAACTTATCACAATTCCCAAGCGATACAATTACCCAATATCCACCAGAAATGGCCAAAGATAGCATATTCGCAAACATCTGAAGCAAGCCTAACCACCTCCTCCAGTGATACCTTTACTACCCTGAGAACATGATGTAACACCTCATTCCGATCCCAATAACAATCCAAACCCTTGAAACAACACTTCATCGTGCAGTTTCTACAAGCGTTGCACTGGATCCGACCCTGCTGGCCTCTCAAAAGCTAATCCAGACTCTTGGATCTCCGCCCGAGACCCTCCAATAAATTCACCTGACCTGAACCTCTCTCATTGAGGTACTCCCAATCAATCTTCCATCCTCGGTTCTGAGATCCATATCATTCAGGGTCTCGCACCCTGACACACTCACCAACTTAATCGCCAATGGTTGAACTACAGTAGTTGGAGCAATCTCTGCTCTAAACTGACTATAAACTATTCCAAAGACATAGTTTCAAATCCCAAAGCGCAATAAATCGCACAATCAACCCTTGTCTCCTGATACAAGAGATCCAAGGCGAACTCGAAATCCTGGCAGTCCTTCCACTAACTGGTTCACCACCGGAGCTGGGACCAAATCCTGATCCCACCCATGCATGCTCATCCTCATTCTGCAAAGCAACTATTCCCACGATCAAGGCATAACGAAGAATTATCCTTCCCATAAGCTTCTCAGATTCTCCAAGACTCTCACCGATTCGAGTATGGATCCTGTGTTTTTAGTAGTACGGGCCCAATACTACCTTCCACACCTATCCATACTTTCCTCAACAATCCTCCCGAATCCTCTAAGTCGCTTACTCCACTGGTACACTAAAGGTCTGCTAAACAGCAAGACGATCTCTATCGTTGCACCTCTTAGGCTCCCCCTAGGTTCCCAACTTCACCGAACTGCCTCACTAAGCTCACTAGAGCATATCCTAGGCTTTCCTAGGTTCCCATCCTTACCTTGACCTCGGTTGTTGAAAGATTCCCATTAATGTCAACTAGCTACCTCATGAATATACCTACATGTAGCAAAGATCGGATAACCCTTCAAGCAAAAGACCCATCCCCAGAACGGTTGGACTCATAAAAGAGTTGTGCAATAGGATCAAGCCCATCACTCTGAGATTATCCATTCTGTGCTACATGTGACTTTGCATATTCACTTAATAGTTAACTCACATTAATAAGAGTCCTACAAAGCACAAAGCAAGCAACATTCAGGTAATCGGTAAATCTAACCAGCACACACTAGACAAGTCAGTTTATCATCGCATCCAATATACAAGTAGGTAACAACTGTCACTAATCTCATCCTAGGCTCTCCCTAGGGTAGTCTCCAACCTGCAAAGCTATCATCGGACATTCAATCCATGTACCAAAACCCATGATGCCAGCATCCATCCATCCTCGTTCTCGGCTGCCTTATGCATGCAAACTGTACATAGAACAGGATCTAATAGACTGTCAAATAATAGACGCTACCCCAGGACCACAACCAGACAAGGAACAGGAAATAAGGCCAAGTCAATCATTCTAAGGCTATAATATCCTAACCGTATACAATTTTCAAAACATACACATTGCAGTTACAAATACTAATTATCATTCTCATTCCAGCATGACATCCAATATCCTCATGGCTAGAAGCACCACATATCAGGCCAACCTATTGCTAACTACTCAGCACTAGCATGCAATTCTACCAACTCATACAACATATAAAGGCATCTCCCCTAGCCCTAACTAGCATGCGATTCACAGATTCATAATCAAATCATAACAGATAACAAATGTGGGTATCCTAGGGAAACTTACTTGAGCTCGGTTGATTGCATGCACCACACCCTTTCTTGTCTTAGAAAACCTTTTTCTTGAAAACATTTTCTTTTGAATTTTTTTGAAAACCTTACAGATTCTCAATTTGAGTTCAGACATACCTGAAGGTATCCCCGAATCCCTCAAACCAAGGCTCTGATACCAAATTGTAACGACCCAAAAATCAAGGGTAAAAATTTCATTTTTAATATAGCTAAAACATTGATACCATTTATTCCAAACATTTCAAACCATCATTAAGTAAAACATTTATCATAGGTTATCCCAAAATCATTCATTGTGGAAATCATGGGTGTGTGCACTGCGATCAATCCAGGCTCTTCATTTCCAAATCGATGATACCTGAAACCAAAACTGTAAACTGTAAGCAAAAATCTTAGTGAGACCCAAAACCATACCCCACACACAATCCACATAACACATACCATATTATCTATAAAAGCTACATATATCACATAAGCCATTCATCTGTAAACCTGTAAATATGCCATGGGCTACCCCACATGGTCTTAAATCCAATGACAAGGGCTACCCGCATGGTCTTTACCTAGGAATGCCATGGGATACCCCACATGGTCTTACATCCAATTTCATGGGCTACCCCACATGGTCTTACATCAATTTCCATGGGCTACCCCACATGGTCTTCACCTAGGAATGCCAGGGGATACCCAATATGGTTTAACATCCAATGCCATGGGCTACCCCACATTGTCTTTACCTAGGAATGCCATGGGCTACCCTACATGGTCTTACATCCAATGCCATGGGCTCCCCCCTGGGGTCTTCCATGCAAGTATCACAAAGACAACTAGCATAACACATATCATATAATCACTAGCATACCACTTAGTATAAAGCTAACTATCATACCACATATCTCTATTACAGCTAGTCTACCACATAACATAAAATGGGTCGGCCTTGGTGCCTTAGACCTATTGGTATGGTGAGAAGACTCACCTCGCACTGCAGAAGCTTCCCGCATGAATTCCTAAGCTACTGCCCTGCCAGCTTCCCGAGCTGCCACTTCAATCAATATGCCCAAATTAGCAATTGGACCCCATACCATAATCCTTAATCCATGCATGGGGTAAAATGATCATTTTACCTCTATCTCAATATGATCCAAAACTAAGGCCCAAACCCAAAACAAAATCTCAACATTATAATGTCCATAAAACCATCAATGGCCCAATTTTCCAAATTGGGCCCGGACCTTTCTAATGGACCTTATACTAATGCCTAATATTCTCTTTAGTCAATAATCCTGACCCAATTGGCCCACGAAGGCCCACAGCAACCTAGTCCACAAATTGGCCCAAACCAAGGCCCATAATGCGAAGTCCATTTCTATATTGGGCCACAAGGCCCAATAGGCCCAATGGGCCCAACTATCAGCAAATCTAGGCCCAAAACCATTAGGGACTAAAGCTCCTAAGTCCACAAAGGCCCAAGACCTCCTGAGAGTGTACACCCAACGTACCTCTTCTGTACGCTTAGCGTACTGGGCAAAAGGGTTGTACGCGCAACGTACTACATTGTACGCCCAGCGTACAAACGCCTGATGCACAAAATCCATTAAGTGCTTAACGCTTCAAACCAAGGGACTGAATTACATATCTGAGCTCTCCCTAACGTCTTAATCTATAAAGTCACTGACTTGGTAACTTATATGACCCACATGAACCTAAAATCAAAGTATAACAATCTACTTCCATGAAAATGACCATAACTCTTGCATGAATCCATTAAGACCTCCAAGATGGCAACTTTCTGCCTTAGGGACTTAGTTAGCACTAAGGGTAGGAACCCTAAGCCTAAAAACGAATTTGGAACCATAAAGCTCCATTCTTAGGACCAAAAAGATCCAAAAACTCAACATAATAGATCTAAGCATTCAATGGTCAAGTTCAGAGCTTTATAACTTCATCAAGCTAAAAATAAGTTACAAAAGCTAGATCCATATGCTTCTTCTTGATCTACATCTTTTCATCTAACTCCACCTTCTTGAAAATGGGCCAAACACCGCAAAATTGGACTCCATAAGCTCAAAATGCCTCCATGAATGGAATAAGACGATTTCTATGGTTTAGAGGGGTGGAGGTTGAAGATATTAGGGTTAGGTATGAGATAAGGAGTTTAAATAAGGTCCAAGACCCTAAAATAGGGTTCTGATCTGACTGGAGAACGTCCAACGTATATATGTTACGCCTAGCGTACTCCAGGGAGCATTCGCGATCCTCCTGGTCAGTACGCCCAGTGTACTACCTTCTTTACTAGTACACCCCGTGTACACTTTGCGTACGCCCCGTGCACTCGGCTAAGCGTGAAAACCATGAAACTTTCGAAGGCCATAACTTCTTCATTATAAGCCCGATTCCGACGATCCTTATATCCACGGAAAGGTGACGAGAAGCCCTACACTTGTAACAACTCAAACCTTTCTTAAGAACTTCTGAACAAAAATCCATTTTCCACAAAAGCCCGAACGGCCACTTTACCGAAATGCCCCTACGCTCCAAAACACGAACCGAACACCTGGATCATTTCTAATATATCACCCCACCTAAATCCTTATAATGACTGAACTTCGAGCCACCGCCTTAGACTAGGAGTCAATTCAGAACAAAGTGTTACATAGAGGGACAGAAGGAGGAGCGTCGGAAGTGCGAGCGGATCATAGGACAGATGGCCTCATTGGATTATGACAAACATTGGTTGTTGACCCTGCATAGGAGGGTCTGGGTACCGTACTAGGGTGGAGTACGGCAAATCCTGATGGATGAGGCCCACAAGTCCAGGTTCTCCATCCATCTCGGGGCGACAGAGATGTACAAAGATCTTCGTCCTGATTACTGGTGGCCCTGCATGAACGGGGATGTAGCCTGGTACGTTGAGAGATGCTTGACCTGCAGGAAGGTCAAGGCAGAGCACCAGAGTCCCCATGTCAAGATGCATCCATTAGACATTTCCGATATGGAAATGGGAATACATCATTATGTACTTCATCACTAAGCTTCCTAGGATCACACGTGGAGTTGATTCGATATGGGTCATCATGGATCGATTGACCAAGAGTGCTCATTTTACCCCGATCCTGGAGAGCATGTCAGCTGAGAAGCTAGCCGAGATTTATGTGTGTGAGGTAGTAGCATGACATGGAGTGCTTGTCTCAGTGGTGTCAAACCGAGATGTCCGTTTCACTTCTAGATTCTGGAAGCGGTTTCATGACGAGATGGGTACTCGTCTCCACTTCAGCACCATTTTCCACCCTCAGACGGACGGACAGAGTGAGAGGACAATACAGACTCTCGAGGACATGCTATGCGCATGTGTCTTGGATTTCGACAGCAGTTGGGATACGTATCTACTGTTAGCGGAATTTTTGTATAACAACAGTTACTGCGCTAGCATAGACCAACCTCCCTTCGAGATGCTCTATGGGAGAAAGTGTAGGACCCCAATCTGTTGGGTCGAGGTCGGTCAAAGGATCATGGGAATATCGAAGTGGTACTCAAGACGACGGAGAGGATTCAACAGGTCAGGACCAGGCTTCAGACTGCTCAGAGTCGGTAGAAGAGCTACACCGATAGACGCCGATCGTACCTGGAGTTCCAAGTCGAGGACATGGTCCTCCTGAAGGTGTCACAATGGAAAGGTTTCATCCGGTTCCGGAAGCGGGGCAAGCTAGGCCCCAAGTATATCGGTCCTTTCATCCGATTGGATCTTCCAGCAGAGCTCAGCCAGATCCATAACACTTTCCATGTTTCTCAGCTGCGAAAGTGCTTAGTGGATGATTCAATGGTTGTGCCTTTAGAGGATATTCAGGTTGATGACAGCCTGAACAACATTGGGAGACCAATGGCAATTCTCGACAGGAAGACAAAGGAGTTGAGGAGCAAGAGGGTTGAGCTGGTGAAGGTGCAGTGGCAGCACCACAAGGGCTTGGAGTGGACCTGGGAGCCCGAGGAGGAGATGGGGGAGCACTACCCGGAGTTGTTCCCGGATGCAGCGGACTTCGAGGACGAAGTCTTATTCAAGTGGGGGAGAATTGTAATGACCATCACATGAGGTAATAATTATTAAATATTTCTTAATTAATTGTTGGCCTAAGTGTTAATAAAAGGACTAATTGATTGGACCTTTAGTGAGTGGGCCGAAGACTTGGGCCGCCCATAAGACGTACGATGGGCATAGCCTTGGGGTACACTAGGTGTAGAGAAGCATTGGATGTGAGGAACACATGCACGTATGCACAACATACCAAGGAGTACGCGTAGCGTACATGAGCAGATTCCAATCCCTAATTTTTAGGGTTTAAGCCATATAAATACCACATTATAACAGAAACCCAAGCCTCCTTACCCGCCCCTCATTCTCAGAAACCCTAGATAGCCTCCCTTTCTCATTCTTGTGTGTGTTTTGGCCTTGTGAAGCTTGTTTAGAGATTAGAAGCTTAAAAGAAGGAAGGAGAAGATAGTGAAGAGGAACTTGAGTATCTTGAATTCATAGATCCAGGATAACATCAGCTTTTGGGACTCATTGGAGGTATAAAGCTTTCAACTTTCTTTTTAAATACTTAGATCTAGTGTAGTGTTGTTTTTGGGTCTTTTTAGTTCCAAGAATGGACCTTTATAACTCAAGTTTGTTTCTAGGCCAAGAGGTGCCACTCTCAGTGATATCCATGTCCCATAAGAAGTAAAGTCTCGACCTTTAAGGTCCTTTTATGACCATGCATGAGTTTGGAGTCATTTCCACGAAAGTTAGTTGCTATATTCCAAGATTGGTTTAACTTGGTGGGTTGAAAGCCACCAAGTAATTATTGGCTTTATGGGTTAAAACGGGTTATTGGACTCAAATCTGTAATTTGGACTTAGTGTCTAAAGGGATTAAGCAGTTTTGAAGAAAATGGCTTAACAGAGTAGTATGCTGAGCATACACACTAGTACGCGCAACGTACAAGCCATGCAAGCTGTATGTGTAGCGTACGGAGGAGTTCGCTCAACGTACTCTCAGATTTTGGGCTTTGCGACATTTGGGCCTCGGTTTGGACCAATCTTTGGGCCTAGTAGATGTTGGGCCAGATTTTGGGCTTTGCGACATTTGGGCCTCGGTTTGGACCAATCTTTGGGCCTAGCAGATGTTGGGCCAAAATGGGCCATCAAAAGTTACATAATAGACCTAGGACATGTTTGTGCTTAAGGGAAGGCCCACTTGTGGAGTTTGGCCCAATTTAGAAAATTAGGCCATTAGTGGGCTATTAGTGAGTTTGATAGATTAGAAGGAATTAGGCCTAGGTTATGGTCCAAATTAGATAAGGGGGTAAAATGGTCATTTTACCATTAGAAGGATTCTCAGTTTTTGACTAAGTGTTTATTGTGATAATGATAGTCGGGGAGTCGTTGGAGCAGCCATCAAAGATTCCCTCACACGAGCTTTCAGCAACCAACTTGAGAGGTGAGTTTTCCTCTAGTAGGAACGGGTCTAAGGCACCAATGTCGGCCCGTTTATGTATGTTAGCATATAGCGGACTTGGGTCCGATGCTGGGGCTATCCCGATGTAGATTATATGCTTCCGGACTTTGGTCCGATGTCGGGGTAAGCCCGAGGAATGTTTGTATGCTTGATGTCTTCGTAATTCTAGCATGTGTTTGTTATGTGCTCCAGACATGTACCGGGGCAAGCTCAAGGAATGTTTATATGCTTGATGATATGTTATATATATACACTGGACTTCGGTCCGATGCCGGGCGGCGTCCAATGCTGGACTTTGGTCCGATGTCGGGCGGGGCCCGATGCCGGATTCGTCTGATGCCATCGAGGCCCGATGTGGTGGGAAAGGGCCAATGTATGTTATTATGTGATTATGTGTATGGTATGTGGTAGTTTGTGGAGACTCATTAAGTTTCGTGCTTACAGTTTTCAGTTTTGGTTTCAGGTACTTCCGCTAGTAAGGGGAAGACCTCAGGATGACTACATGGCACACACCACAACTTTTAGCTTGGGAGGATTCACTCTGATATTTTGACATATGATTTTGAAATATTGGTAGATTTTTGACATGTGTTTGTTATGTGTTCCAGACATCGGTCCGATACCGGGGTAAGCCCGAGGAATATTTATATGTTTTTTTTATATGCTTGATGATATGTTATATATATACTGGACTTCGGTACGATGCTGGACTTGGGGCCGATGTCGGGCGGGGCCCAATGTCGGATTTGCCTAATGTCGTCGAGGCCCGGTGTAGTGGGAAAGGCCCAATGTATGTTATTATGTGATTATCTGTATGGTATGTGGTAGTTTGGGTAGACTCGTTAATTTTCGTACTTACAGTTTTCAATTTTGGTTTCAGCTACTTCCGCTAGTAAGGGGAAGAGCTTAGGATGACTACACGGCACACACCACAACTTTTAGCCTAGGAGGATTCACTCTGATATTTTGACATATGATTTTGAAATATTGATAGATGATATGAGATTTTTGGGATACATGATTTATGACATTTTGATACTTGTGGTTTTATTATCATGATGCTTGATAAAATATGGTTTTTCTTAAATGATTTAAAATGAATTTTTTAGACTGTATTTTTGGGATGTTTCAGAAACTTTCTATAGATTAAGTTTATGGATTTGGTATATGAAAATTTTGTGGATTTGATATTTGAAACCTTCTAGATTAAGTTTATTGATTTGGTTGAAACTTTGTTTGTCATGTTAGATTTTTGTCATATTAGCTGCAAAAAATTTGAATTTTCAGTAAATTGTAAATATATAATTTTTAAAAGCTGTTATGTTACCCACAGATTATACGCAGAATCATCCAAAAAGAATATATGTGAAAAATGAAAATATATGGGTAATATTTTGTGGATAATCTGTGTATAATACTGATGTGTGCCTATGGTGGTACTCAAGACCACTGCCATGGCCTAACCCAGCAACAATGATGACTTGATCTTTTCCTCACATGTCAATAAAGGATTTAGTGCTCCTGGTTACGAGCCCATGTTTATTTCCCTTGCATACACAATCCTTCCTTTTAGCATAGAGTTAGTATTGATTTTCTTATAAATTTTAATGTTTTGGGGCTAGTAAAATTATGCAGAAAATATGGTTTCAGTTATGTTTTAGTATTGTCTATCTCGTCTATAATTTCTATGGAGAATATCCATCTCTAAGTGATCTCTATCAATGGTTCTTTCATCAACTTGTCTCCCTCTTGCAATGCCCTCCCACCCTACAGAGTTATTTTGCTACCATCAACGACCAATTGGCTCCCTTATTTGCATAACCATAGCCAACAACAACCATCTTGATGCACTTATAATGCAACTTGCCACCGTCAACACCTATCTTAGCATTCAAACAGGAACCATGGCTAGAATCATCACTCCTTTTACCATCAAGGAACCCCAAAACATACCTCCTTCACCACCGAATCACCAACCAAGTCCACCAACTACATCGCCAAGAACACCACCATCATCACCTCTATAACAGTTGTGTTATCCTCCTAATCAACAGAACAACCATTTCCATTGTTAGAAGTGCCAACACTAAAAAAATTCTTTCGTGTATGTCCTACCTCGCTTGCTTACATTTCATCCATTTGACAAACATCCCTCCCTTTAGCTACTCTTTGAAGACTCACCTTGGTAAGCATAGTGAGAAGACTCACCTCGTAAGCTAGCAAATAAAAGTAACTTACTCAGAAATCTCGAACTAGCCTCCGCCTAACACATTGGATAGTCATCTCTAATTAATACTCTACTCATACTCAAATATACCAAAGGTTGTTCTCTTTTTCTCTCTCACTCTTGGAATGGGTAAAAGACCATTTTACCCCTCCATGGTCTCTATTACTCATGTTGACCAAACCCTAAAGTCAACAAAAGTCAAACTCAAGTCAATAGTCCAAGTTTGACCTGACTCGCCGAGTGCACTCATGCGACTCGTCGAGTCCACTCGTTCCTCATAAGTCTCGCGAAGGTCTAGCTCGTCGAGTTAACCCCTAACTCGCTACTATCGCATGGTCCAGCTCATCGGGACAAACCCTAACCGACTCGTTGAGTCAGTTCATGGACTCGGCGAGTCTCTTCGATCTGATTTCTCATTCAGATGTTTTAAGGCAGATCTATCACTCCAAACACTAGATCTACTGTCCTAAGGCCCGATTGTCACGTAAAGCTTCGATCTTTATGCTCATGCATGGTGGTTTGCTCCCATCTACCTATACATGTTCTCACAAGGTGTTAAACACCATACTCCTCATATGGATGAATAAAGTTGGGACGTTTGGGCTCTAGGGACCTCACAAGGTCCAGATCTGAGGTTTAAACCTCTGATAACTTAGTATGCTCGAAGTCCCAAAATAAAATGTGATGAAAACCCTAATTTCTCAACTCATGAGATCTAACCAAAAAAAGGGGGGGGGGGGAGATTCAAGCTTTTTGCCTTCCTCTTGAAGCTCTAGATGAAATGGCCCGAACCCCAACAACTCCTTATTGTTCCTTGCTGAACAAACTGGAGACTCTCTTAGCTCACTACACTCGTTTAGGGTTTCATAGAGAAAGTTTAAGCAGTTGTTAAGCCGCAAATGAGGTTATATGTGCCCTTAAATAGGCCCTAAACCCGGGGAGTTTGGGTTTCACTTCACAACGTCTACTCGGTGAGTCGGCTCTCTGACTCGTCGAGTAGATTATTAATCCTACGTGGCACAATGCGACTCTAATCGACGAGTTGTAGCACCAACTCGTCGAGTTGCTCCATAATCCTCAAAAATAAATAAATAAACAATATACCCGGAAGTCCGGATATTACATTCTAAGTTGGTACTCAAGACCACCACGATGGCCTGGCCCAACAACAATGAAGACTTGGTCTTTTCCTCATGTGTCAATAAAGGAGTTAGAGCTCAGCCCACGTTTGTTGCCCTTGCATGAATAGTAATTCCTTTTAGCATAGAGTTAGTTATTCATTTTCTTATAAACTGTAATGTTTTAGGTTTAGTAAAATTAAGCAGAAAATGTGGTTTCAGTTGTGTTTTAGTATTGTCTCTTTCTTCTATAATTTCTATGGAGAATAGCAATCTCTAAGGATGTCTATCAAATACCCATGAAAAAGTCGTGGGAAACAACACTGTGAAAAATCCATGCGTAAAAATCCTCAAATAAACTATTTGTAATGGAGCGGTGGAAAAGTTGTGGTACATATTATTATTGATACTCCATAGGCAATCTAGTCATGGTTACACAACCCGTGGGTAATTTCACGGGTAATCCATGGAAAAATATTAGCCACAAGCTTTTACCCATGAATATGGTTTTGTGGAAAATCAGTGGATAAAGACCTTCACCGTAGATAGGGCAGTGCATAAGGCCGGACGGAGCGGGTGCTGGGAAAGGAAGCAGGACGCTTCTTGCCCGACGGAACACCGCACCGTTGGCGCAGGGAAGCTGTGTGCGGGAAACGGAGAGGGGAGCCTCTCCCGCTCCCTCTCTCTCTCTCTCTTGCTGTGATTGGGCGATAATTTTATTTTGAACAACTACCGTTATTCAACGGTAAAAAGTATTTTTTTTTTGGCTGTAACGGCTACTTTCTTTTTATTTATTTATTTATTTTTATTCTTTTACCACTACTATAAATACATACAAATAACTTAAAAACATCACATTATTCTCTATTCTCTCTACTTTATATCAACAAAAAAAAAATCCCGACAATCAAACCCCAAGTTCCGATCCACGGAAAAAAAAGCCATGGTTCGAGTATAAACATCCCTCATTGCAACATTTTTGCTATCGATTCATCCTTGCAAGGAGTTTCCCACCCCCAACTCGATGCTCTCATTCAATATCCACTACAATTACAATACCAAAATATTGGTCAATATTAACCGATGCAAGTTCCAAATGTTCCGTCACAAATGTTTTCACACTTTGTTGTGTTTCCGGATCAACAATCGCCAAATCAACCTCAACCCCAAACTCAAACTCAAACTCAAACCCAACATTACCACCAACTTGACGATGAATCGGATGACGCGGAAGAAGAAGACATGGTTCCCAAAACTCAACCAACACCACCACCACAAAGACGTAAAAGGAAAAAACAAGTGCACGAGAGTGTCGCACAACCGGGAAGACAAAAGCCGACATTATGGGTTCCACACGAAGAGCTAGTTTTGGTCAAAGCTTGGGTTGATATTTCTGAAGATTCAATTCAGGGAGACGCACAACCGGGAGAACATTTTTTGTTTCGCATTTTAGAACGATTTCGAGAGGAGCTAGGAAAATGTGACGACTACCGTACGAAACATCAACTTAACTCGACGTTTCGAGAAATAGCAAGGGGGTTTCAAAAATTAACGGGTTATACAACAACCTAAAAACCCAACGAAAAAGCGGCCAAGGCGACGAAGAAATACTTCAAGAAGCGTTGCAGTTTTACCTTGAGGAAGTCGGAAAACCATTCAAGTGGCACGATTGTTGGAAATTATTATCCCGAAGTCCTAGGTGGAAAAAATACGAGCGAGATTTTTATTTTTGGAGTCCAACAATCAAAGCGAACGAAAACAGGCTCTAGTGATTACACAACCTCCTCCGATGCTCGGGTCGGTCAAGATTTAAATCAGGACGACGAACTCGAGCTAGAAGAAATTGAACGTCCAATGGGTAGGGACAAAGCGAAGAGAAAGGGAAAAGGGACTTCTTCGAGTGCATCTGATTTCAGCGTGGACATTGACGAAATGCGGAAGATAACATCGCCGCTTGATCGATATAATCTAAATTTCTCCGAACGTTTGGCTTTCGACAAAGAAAAAGAAGAAACAAGGAAAAAGGAGCGGGCGGAGAGATAAGAAATGGAAGACATGAAGTTTTTGATGGAAAACGTCGATCATCTCTCGGGACCGGCTCTCGAGCTCGTAATGAAGAAGAGATAAAATTCAGAAAAAATATTTTCCGTAGGTCGTTGGTGGTTTGTTTGATTTTTAGTTTGTGTGTGTGTTTTTTTTTTAATTTTCTACTTTTTTATATTTTAGGTTTAATGTAAGTTTTATTTTAATTAATGAAATGCTTTTGAATTTTAATTAAGTTTTATGTTTAATATTAATTTAAAAATTATAATTCACAACAAAAAAAAATTAATTTATTTAAAAAAAAATGAGGGAAGGGCTTCTCACCCACTCCTTGGCTTTTAGGTGAGGGAAATGAGAGTGATGGAGAGAAGGGTATGGCCCACCAAAAGTGAGGGAAGCTTCCCTCCCACTCCTTGCAGTCTAAAGATCTGTTTTCTTGTAAGGAACAAGTTGCTCAGTCTACCAAATTCGGGTCATCCGGTTGCCAAAAAAACCGTATTTGTTGTAATAATGGCAATTTCTTGGGTTATTCACCACTAAAGGCATACTTAAACTTTTATTTATGAATACAAGCACACGTGTTTTCTAAAAACTCAAAGTAATAAAAATTCTTTTCAACTTTTATTTAAGAAAACAACCATAATGACCTAAAACGCTATCACAAATTGACAGGGATAGCCATGAGCGGTACAGCTTTTTGCAATGTGATCCCGAACTTTTCTTCCATATCGATATCTTGTGTTCTACAATTTCCCACAACTTTCCAATCAAATTTGTGAATCAAAGATCCTAATACTATATGTAACATTCTATTAGCAAGATTCAATCCCGGACAAATCCTCCTCCCTGCACCAAACGGGATGAGCTCGAAATCATGGCCTTTATAGTCGATCTTCACGTCCAAAAACCTCTCTGGCATGAATATTTTTGGGTCTGACCAAATGTTTGGGTCTAGACCCATAGCCCATACGTTACACAAGATTTGTGCATCTTTAGGCACAATGAAACCTTGAACATCAACATCATGTATGGCTTGGTGTGGTATAAGAAAAGGGACGGGAGGATGCAGTCTCAGAGTTTCCTTTATCACAGCTTGTAAGTAAGGCAATTGAGAAATGTCAGATTCTTGTATATTTCTATTGTTGTTGTGTGTGACTTTGACCAACTCTGACCGGGCCATTTCCATCTTCTTTGGGTTGCGAATGAGCTCGGCCATAGCCCATTCCACAGTGATCGATGTTGTGTCAGTTCCCGCGATATATAACGACTACAATAATTCATGAAAGAGTTATAGTCTTCTGAAGAAAAATGTACTCGACGCTTGTACTATTATGTGCAATAATTATAACTATTAAAAGATTTACTTACTAGAAATAAGTGTTTCATATCATTTTGACTAATAATGGATTCATTTTTCAGGTTCAGATTGAGCAACAAGTCTAAAACATCGTTATTTGTCGTTGAAATGCCATCATATGAAGAAGAATCCGATCTAGTTTGCAACCTCTCATGGATGATCTTTTCAAAAATAGTCAATAACTTAGTAGCATTAACGTTTTCCTTTCGTGATAACCCTAGTAGCTCCAATGAGTTAAGTATCGGAAAAAGGTCTGGTAGAGTGGGTTTTCCGCCAGCTTCCAGCAAGGCGCATACAGCGTCCTTGAATTCTTGTGTTGACTCGGCACCGTATTGAGCAAGATCCAGAGAAAACATGAAGTTAGAGAGAATGTTAAGAGATGTGGTGAATGCAGCTCCACCTACGTTCAAAGCCTTTTGGTCTGTACAACATTGACTAACATGGTTAAGAAGTTCTTGCACCTATATATACAATATGAATATATATAAGTTGTTAAATGATCCATATCAACATTTATTCTAGATAACATGACATATCTAAAACTGTATCCAAATATGAAGAATTAATGATTCTATATATATATATATATATATATATATATATATATATATATATATATATATATATATATATATGTGTGTGTGTGTGTGTGTGTTTCTTTCCAACCAATGTTAAATGAATTGTTCTAGCTGTCAGTTGTCATCGAAAACCGAGTATAATCATCAAGTATAATCTGTTTTTGGTTAATAAAATAAAATACCGAATGTCTCCATCTTCTCTAGAAAACTTAATGAAAATTTGACATCTTTTATGTCTCGACTTTGTGCTAACATAGAGGAGGTAATAGAAAATTATATATATATATATTATGGAAATTGTTTCTTATTTATGAATAGTGAACTTCTATAATTTTTGTCTATTTTAATTCCTAGACTTTTTTTTTTTTTTTTTTTTTTTAGAATTGGCCCCTGTACTTTGGCAACTTTGGTCCTATTTTTTAGCCATTTTGACACTTTTGGTTCTTGTAATCAATATTTTTACATTTTTTTAGGAACCTTTTAATATTTAAAGTTTGGTCACAAAACTTTAACGGTTTGACAATTTTGATCCCTTTTCTATTTATGAACCTTTTAATATTTAAAGTTTGACCACAAAACTTTAACGGTTTGACAACTTTGGTTCTCATTTTTTAGCCATTTTGACACTTTTGGTCCTTGTAATCGATATTTTTACATTTTTTAGGAACCTTTTAATATTTAAAGTTTGACCACAAAACTTCAACGGTTTGACAACTTTGATCCTTTTCTATTTAGGAACCTTTTAATATTTAAAGTTTGGCCACAAAACTTTAACGGTTTGACAACTTTGGTCCTCTTTTTTAGTCATTTTGACACTTTTGGTCCTTATAATCGATATTCTTACATTTTTTAAGAACCTTTTAATATTTAAAGTTTGGCCACCAAACTTTAACGGTTTGACAACTTTGATCCCTTTTCTATTTAGGAACCTTTTAATATTTAAAGTTTAGCCACAAAACTTTAACGGTTCGACAACTTTGATCATTTTTCTAAAAACTTGTTAATTCCTACCGCTTTAATTCTTTAGCCATTTTGACACTTCTGGTCCTTGCAGTCAAAACTTTTACATTTTTTCATAAAAACATGAACAAAATGGTCTGGGGCAAAGCCCGAGCTTGTCATCCTTGCACTTTTTACGTCTGTCATATTTATCGATTCGGAAACAACATTGAAAGCTTTTGGCCCTCGCATAGCGAGGGTAACTTTTCTAGTTTTGATTATTACTTTTATATATTGAAATTTTTATTTTGAATGTTTGTTGTAGAATTATGGAGTAAACTTGAAGAATGGTCCATATATATATAATCCTATTTTAAATTTGCTAGGTTCAGTCTCTCGGATATATAATCCTTTTTTAAATCTTTATTACAAGTTCCAAGTTTGGCTTCCCTATTTAATGATGTGTACCTTTTTTTTATTCCAATAATGACCATACTGTCAAATGGGTGAGTGTGCTTTTGTAGGTGATAAAAACAAAAGAGTGAGGGCAGAAGTAGGGTCGACGTTCCCTCTTCATCTTCATCAAGAGCATATGAAGTATTAAATCAGATCCAATAATAACTTTACAGAGATTTTATCTCCTTAAGTAACAGTATTAAGAGAGTAACTAAGCTTGGAACAAATTAAACCAACTTTTTTTAATAAAAAAATCCAATAGACATCGAACCCAATAAAAAAACATAAATATAAGGAATTTTTTTAGGTTTACTCTAAAATTAATTATTTTACAATCGCATACATATGCAGCATATATAGCAGAAATTTAGTTGAACTTGTTTCGAGTTAATGTTAATCAATATATATAAACTACTTGATGACACTAAAACTCAACAACAAATATTTGGATGGGTATATAATTAAATATATTGCTAATATACTATGCGTACCTTTTCCCTTCTTAGGAATTCGCTAGCATCTAACTGTTGCACAGAGAACAAATATTCTTTAGTTATTCTTCGTAGTTTTCGCCATCGATCTCCTGCCGGAAGCCACACTATGGAGTATTTATCAGAGTCCCCTGCTCGAACAGCATTAGGAACTGATCGGCTTGAGAATGATATATCATGTGTTTGAAAAAACTCTTTGGCCATATCTGGTGATGAAATGACTATCGTCATCCTGCTTCCAAGCTTAAGTGACATTAAAGGACCATAACGTTTAGATAGTATAGCCAGTGAGTGGTGGGGGTTGGGGCCAAATTCTAGGAGGTTTCCGATGATAGGAAAACCATAAGGTCCTGGTGGAAGCCGTGAGTTGCGGCGGCCGGAAATGCTGATAGCATAGATGAATGGCAATAGGCAAGATAGTAAGAGGAAGAATGTTGGATACTCCATATCATCCAATTAAACTTATTTGGATTAATGTGTAGATTTATTCCGATTCATTTATAGCAAGCTTACCCAATACTATTAAACAAAGGAAAGATATAAGTTTCTTTTTCTTCATAACACGTGATCGTTTAGGATTTATTTGAAGCCGCCTATAGGTCAGGTCCTGCCATCTATCAGTCTTTTATTTATTTTATTCTAAATATTTTCCATCAGGCAAAATAATTTAATAAAATATAAAAAAAAAAACAATATTGCAACATATATACGTTTGTAAAATAATAAGATATTTTACTTAGAATAGAAAAAAAAAAAAATTAGTCTAACAAATTAAAATAATCATCCTAACAGTCTAACAAATTAAAATAATCATCCTAACTAGAAATTGCTCATTTCTCTCTTTGCGTGGACATATGCCAAATTTTGCTTACTATGTACTAATTATACAAAAGGAAAGCACTACTATTAATCCTTTCTCGCTTTGTGCGCAATGTTTGGGGGACCAAACTTGCCGATATAAGAAACTATAAGGACCAAACCTACAAATTTTTTATTAGGTAGGGACTATTGTTGTAATTTTTTAAACCATATGGACCGTTTCTTTAAATAAATACACAATAACATTTCCTGTGAATTTTTCGGTAAAAAACAATACACAACGACGTATTTGTAAATTACGAGGAAATTTTTTGTAATTTTATTTTTTACAGAGGCAAAATCTGCCAACTTACCTAAATCTAAAGACATATTGATTGTTTTTGTTAAAAAATAAACTTTACAGGGATTTTTTTATAAATTAAAAAGTTATAGAGACTAAATCTGATAAAATCTAAAACCTTTATGCAAAAATACTCTAAAAGCATTACTGTTAATAAGAACTTTATCAAGAACTTTGTTTTGTATTTAATATATAGTATAATATTAAGTTTATGATGACTATATATATATATATATATATATATATATATATATATATATATATATATATATATATATATATATATATATATATATATAGTTGTATTTGCAAAACATGAACCTCTTAAGGAAGGTGATTAGTTATTGTCGTCGTTGTTTTTAGGTTTAGTTTCTTCCTCCATTGAAAGGCATAGCTTGGAATTTGATCGGTAGTCAAAGGATTGTTCTTTCTTTTCTTATTCATTGATTTCTTTTGATTTTTATTACTGTTTTTCATATATCACTGCTTTTATTGCGTCCAGATTGAAAGCTAGCTGTCAAGAAGTGAGAATATAATTTTTTGGGTTGCGCCAACTTTACCTAAGTTTACTTACACCAACTTTAAGAAAGTGGTGAAAAATAATTGGAATACCCATCTTGTTATTGAAAACGGATTTTATTTTTGTTTTATTCGTCAATTTTTGTAGGTTAGGTCGACAGGAGTCCTAAACTTAAGCATACAAATAGCTTAAATGGTGAGTTTTGACTTCAATTGTCTAATGTGTGGTTCGATTTTAGGCTCATTTCCAAAATAGACTTTATATTTACAGTTTTTTTTAGTTTTTTTTTTAAATAACAAAAGTTCTATCATTTTCCAAAAAAAAACCACATCCTTTGCAATTACTCAATGTTTTAATTCAAATCGGTTTGAACCGGTCGGTCGAACCGGTTGGACTCGAAATTGGTGGTTGGAGCGGTTCAACTATCATCGATTTTACATCAATTTTTGAACCGGATTGAACCTTCCGGTTTTTAGAAAAACTCGGTCGAACCGGTCAAAATAAACCGGTTAAACCGAATAAAAACAAATGAAAAAAAGTCATTTACATAATAAACTTTGATGATTATTTTTCAAATATATTTAGTTTTCTGTAAATAAAAACATATGACAAATGTTATATAGTTTTTTGATGTTTTGTATTCATCTAAAAACAATGTTTTAAAAAGCTCGACATGGCTCCGCAATGTCACGCCATGGCTCCACAATGTCATGTTATGGCTTCAAAGCTTGTACTTGTCGTCAAACTTTGATAAAATGTCGCCTTAAGTCACATATATGTATAAAAAATGAATAACAGTAGAAAATCCTTTCTTCTTCTTCTTCTTCTTCTTCTTCTTCATGTACCAATCGTTTTCATAAAAATCTAAAAGCAACTGCCATATACACTCAAGCCATCAAGAAAGATCCTTTTAACCCTACGCTTTACATGTAACGGTAACATCCTTGATCTTTGTTACATACTTGTAAGTTTGAATCTGATGTAAGTATCATTTTCACCAACTTGTTCCTCCCTTTTGTGCTAATTTATTTAAAACTTCAAATTAACTACAAATTCATTTATTTCCAATGTTTCTCTAATCTTTGTTGCATCCCTTTGTGTTGATTTTTCACAAACTCGTTAGTCCTCGAAAATGTCATCTTCTTCAAGCATCAGGAGCATCAGAAGTAGAAGGGTAGTAAGGAACGATGAAGTGGAATTATGCAAGTGTGAGGAAGAAGCTCCTTTGTTTACATCATGTACTACAAATAATCATGGTAGAAGGTTTCATGGATGTCCAAATTACAAGGTAAAAGGTTTGTAAATGTTTACCAAAAAGATTGTGTGACATTGGAATCATCACCATTGCCCTAAGTATGTAAATATTGCTTCGTTTGTAGGATGAAAGTTTGGATTGCAAGTATTTCATGTTAATTGATGATGAACTTACAATTTGAAGGGACAAGGATCTATTCTTCAATGTGCACCATGACATGAAAGATATAAAAGATGAGATCAAAAAATTAAACTTCAAGTTGAATAAAAAAAGCATGTTTGGAGTGTGAAGACCAAAGAGTGAGGTATGAAGAACAAAAGTTGAATTTTGAAGCATAAAATTCGAAGTTTGAAGAACTAAAATTGAAGTATGAAGATGTAAAGTTATGTAATGTAAAGTATGTTAGGATTGTGGTACTCTTGGTAGTTGTGTTGACATTGGTCATCTTATGGTTGTGTTACTTTTGATGAATTAAGTTATGTTAGGGTTATGTTTTGTATGACAATATAGTTATCTTATCATTGATGAAATTATGTTTCTTAAAACAAATCATGTATGTATGTTTCTATAAGTACTATTCTATATATGTTATAAAGGTTACACTACAATAACTCAACATTTTTGCCCTTGTTGATTAATGGAACGAGCAAAAAAATATGTTCCAATGGAATGATAAATTTCATTCCTTCTTATATTTGTTCTTTATATATTACAAAAAAATGACTAAAAGTGTATGTTTTGGATTGGTAGCTGCTTTTAGAATCAAACAAATATATGGTTTATGCTCTCTAAAATAACCCATCAAAGTACATAACTATCTAGTGCATCCAAATGAACAAGAACAAAAACAAAAACAAGATTTCCCTCCAACATCCAGCTATTCTGTTTTCGATGTATTTCCAATTTTACCCTTATCTTTTAATTTCATTTTTATTTTGTTTCAACACATATTTCCTAATAGCATCTGAAATTTGATTCACATATGCATGTTTGTCTCAATTGAATCTTTCTTATCTGGAATATGATTCATATGTGCACATATGTCATACCTGCATCTGAAAGTTATAATTTTGGTCACTGGAACCGTTTTTTTTATTATTTTTTATTTTTTAGTTTTGGTTCAACAGAAAACGATCGTGTTAACTTTCCCTGCATTTGACATACATCATACATGCATTTGATGTCATGTTAACTATTTCTATCACTTACTATTATGTATGTTGTTTTCCAACGATTGATTGTTCCTTCGAAATTCATTGTATCATTGTACCATTGTATGTTGTTTCTAGCACCTTGTAATTATGAAAATCTTGAGTTTTACAGTTTTAGATTCATTATTAATTGTTGATTTTGATGTGAAACACTGTTTGTAAAATTGATATTCAATTTTATTATGTTTTGGTGCTTTGTAGGGGTAATCAAAGTATTTGGTGATTTCATGAATTAATAACAACAAATTGGGTTTACAAGTAGTAAAATGGTCATTCCATTAAACAAATTGGATTTTCAATCTACTAAAAGCAACATTAAAACATTAATCAAAGTATTTGGTCATTTCATGAATTAATAACGGTAATAGCATTTTACTTTCAAAGGAATAAAAGGTTAAATCAAAAGTATGATGTTATTTCTTGTAAGTTGTTGGAAATTAAAATACATAACAAAAATATAAAAATACAGAATAATTGAAAATATGATGATGAATTAAAAAAACAAAAACTGAAAGTACATTGCAATCAAAATAATGTATAAATAGAAAAAAAACAAAAATTATATGCAAAATAACATAAAGTAATGCATAATTGAGAAAAAGTAAAAGTGTGTAAGTACATTATTATTTCCTACAGACCAGTACAATAACAAAAATAAAAGTACCATAAATGTAATAAAGTACACTGCTATTCATCAATAGTTTATAAAGGGTCTGTTGACTAGCTATATGATTAACGGTTGTTGAATATATGTTATCTGTTATATGTCGACATAGTGTGGTTGGGTTGAGGTTGTATTGCTTTGTGCTGTAAGCCAACAAACCCGGGGCAATCCAATCGAGAGATTGTGGGCCAGAACAATCCAACCGGGAGGTTGTAGGCTAGGATAATCCAACTGGGAGTTGTGGACCCAATATGTTATATGTTGGGCAATTCAACTGGGAGGTTGTGGGCCAGGGTAATCCAACTGGGAGGTTGTGGACCCATTATACATTATGTATATTTTTTTGGTTGTGTGTGGTACTTTTGGGAAACTCACTAAACTTTGGCTCGTAGCTTCAGTTTTATTTTTCGTGTACTTCATATGACCGTGGGAAAGCAAATGTGTGATCGCACACATCCTCTTGGTTTTGACGATACTAATTTGGGACACTCTGATATATGATTTCTACTATTGAGAACAATGTTTTGTAAACATTTGGTTTTGATTTAGGTTTTGTTTGGAAACAATGATTTCTCTTGATTTCAAAATGAAAATTTTTACCTTTATTTTTGGGTTGTTACACATGGAGAGAGTTTTTATCATGTATAACCCACAACAAACCTAAGAGGATCCTATTTGCCCAGCAATCATTATGAAATTAGAAAAGCATTTGGTGAACACTATAGGTTAGTACGTTGCTTTTATTTAGAAAGATTTGTTGGCCTATTACTATTTCTAATAAGTATATTACTTGTATTTGTAGGTCATGGTCTGTCATATCAAGTGGAAGAGGGGTATTTGAGGCAAGGTCAACCTATGAGCCTTATTGTGTAGATTTGTAGGCCTGATATTTCTCATGTAGACTACAGGAATTATCAGGAATTCATGTGTTCATGCAATAGCTGCAATGTTTTACAGTCAACAAAATCAAGAGGATTTCACCAGCTCGTTGTTTTTAATTGAAAGATTCAAGTACTTCAAAAAAGAATATAGGAAAGCCAAGTTTGTAAAATATTGAAGGTACTTCAAAAAGACCAAGAAAAAAAGCTAAAGTTCCAAGTGCTTATTCACAAGCAGTTACTGATTTGAAGGATTCTGGATATTTCCCAAGAAATTGAGGAGATAATGGGTACAATGGATGATCAAATGGGTACAATAGATGATCAAAAGTATGATGAATTAAGGGTATGTATAGTAACAATTTTTCAAAGTACATTGTTGTCATATTGACTAAACTAATTGTTTTACCTGATGTATGTAGGATGAAGGATTGGTTGATGCACCAAAGGTAGATGTTACCCAAGAAACCATACAATTAACAACAATGGATAATTCCATTTTTGTTCTTGAAAATGTATCGGTAACAAAAATAGATGATATCACACTTGAAGTAGAAGGCATTGAAGAAACAACAATGGATTAAGTAACTTTTGTACCTAAAACTGTTGTATCGGGCTTGAAGTTCCATAAAATGCTCAAAGTAAAACTAAAATCATAGATGGTTACTAAATCAAATCTAAACAAGAAAGTAGATGCACTCGGTTAGACCCGGTAGAACTAATGGCTTTGGACTAGTACGGTAGGGGTGGTTATATTTTTTTAGAGGTGGTGGCAGTATTTTTGTACAATACCATTAATATGGCCATTTTGGTCTTTTTGTTGCAACTTATTATTTTTCCTTTTTGTAATTGTTAACGATGGCCAAGTTCACACCTACAAGTTATTTAGAAACTAATCTCAGTCTGCACAGATAGCTGAATAAGACACTGCTCTGAATATCAGCTCTACCAGTCACCTATACATCAAATAGTGACCAATCTCAAATACCACCCAAAATACCCTTAGTTCAAACTTTGTCAAATCCAGGTCACAGTCAAAAATCAAAGAACTTAACTGAGTATGCCCAATGTACTCAACATGTACACCTGGCGTACTAAGGTCTTGACCGAATACGGAGCGTTGACCATGTACGCGCATCGTACCCTCTGGTACGCCCAACGTATGCGTCTGCCACCCTCTATTTCTAATAAGTGCTTAGTACCTTAAGCTCCTTCATAAAAAATCCAGAGCTTTCCCTCAAATGACGTCCTTGATCATAAAGTTTCCAACTTTATGATCTTTCAGGGTGATCATCAACCTAAATTTCATCCAAAGGAACAGATACTCAATCATCCGTAACACACTTCCGAAGCTAGGAAACATGGAAGGTGTTGTGGATCTTACTGAGTTCCTTAGGAAAATCCAACCGGTAAGCTACCATACCAACCCTGGAAATAACTTGAAACGACCCAATAAAACGGGGTCCCAACTTTCCCCTCTTCCTAAAGCGTATTACACCCTTCCAAGGTGATACATTTAGTAGAACCATATCACTAACTTGAAACTCCAACTCCGATCAGTGTCTATAGGCATAATTCTTCTGTTGACTCTGAGATGTCTGTTGTCACACCCCGCTAAAGCAGAAACACGAGGTGTAACAGTACAAGGGTCTCACAGGAAAAGTTAAAAGATAACACCAACCATAGTATTAAAATCATTACAATTTACAATGAGTTTGAACAACTTTTAAAAGAAATGACAATGTATTTGAAAAATCACACATGCGAATGCTTCTCAAATGATGTGTCTCTATGTACCACTTACTAGATGATCCTTGAAAAATCATGTAAAACGAGTGGTTAAGTACCGAAATAGTTGGTGAGTTCACAGGTTTATAGCATAACATAGTTCAAATCTATAACGCTCATTTCAGGTATCTATTTCTTTTCAGAATTTTAGGTTTTAGACTAGAACTCGACGAGTTGGGGAGCTCCAACTCGTCAAGTAGAGATCATTATGGGTCGCGGGATTTAGGACCTACTCGACGAATAGGCACTGTAAAGGAAAACACTAAATTTTTTTGCAACCTATATAATATCCTTAAAACCTTAAGGCTGACCTTCCATCAATCTCCAAACCTAAGAACGTCAGTGCTAAACCCTAATCCCCATTTTCTCTCATATTGTGAGCTAGAGTGACTTTTGGAGCTTAAGAAGAAGAAGATAGTGAGAAGAAGGAGGACATCCAGAAAACAAAGCCCCCACTCTTGAGCTTGACCATCTTGTAGACTATATTAAGCATTCAAGATTCGATTTTTATCTTAGAGTATGACTAGATCTTGAGTTCACTCTTCAATTCCTATCATTCTGTCGATTGCATGCATGGGGTTCATAAAGTTTGCAACTTTATGAATCTCCAGGGCAAAATGGTCCTATGGTGGGCTAGATCTAGCTTTTGGTCAAGCATGGATGCCATGCATGGATTTTAGGGTATATTATCCCTCTTTTGCCATTTTGACTTCAAGACATGCATTGGACATGCATGTCTATAAAGTCTCCATCTTTGGAATGTTTTGAGGATTAGAACCTCTTGTGGAAAGGAAGGATTCCAGATCCCTAGAGTCTTGAACCACATGGCTAAGCTTTTGAGCTTTCCAACCTTTGTTAAGGGCTTTAGAGCATTCAGAGTGGTTCTAGAGGATAAAGTTGTAAACTTTATCCTTCTAGACACCTTTAGGATTCAGATATAAACCCTAGAGTCCCTGCAAGCAACGTATCATCCGAATAAGCAAACAGGGGGGAAAACTCGACGAGTTGGATCGGGTTTCCCCGTCCATTAGATATTGACTAAACTCACCAAGTCGATGAGACAACTGGCGATTTGGCTAGGTTTTGTCCTGGTTTTCTAGACACTGAAGGAACTCGACGAGTTGCTAGATGCACTCGACGATTTGGGGTCAACATGGACTGTTGTCCTTGACTGTTGACTTGGACTTTGACCAGGGTTGACCAAGTTTGACTTTGAGGGTATTTATGGTATTTTGGGATTTTGACAAGTTAATCACATGATGGTTATAGGCAGTTGAGTTGGATCTGCGCGTTGGGACTTATCTAATCCTATTTTATCATTTCAGCATTCTTGAGAGGTGAGTCTCCTCACCATACCAATAAGTCGAAGGCACCAAGGTCGGTCCATTTTATTATATGTAGTACACTAGTTGAAGTAGTGTTATATGGCATGTTAGTTGGTTATGTGCTAGGAGGTATGCTAGTTGTATATATGGTATGCTTGTATGGAACACCATGGGAGAGCCCATGACACCTGGATGTAAGACCATGTGGAGAGCCCATGGCTTTTTTTATTAAAGACCATGGGAGAGCCCATGGGAATGTAAGACCACGTGGACAACCCATGGCTTTCCTATTAAAGACCATGGGGGAGGCCATGGCACTTAGGTGTAAGACCATGTGGGGAGCCCATGGCATCCTGGAGTAAGACCCTGGGGGGAGCCCACGACATCTCTATATGTTGTATTCATGGCTTATATGGTTTATGTAGCTTTTATAGCTAATATAGATTATGTGATTATGTGGTTTGTGTGGGGTATGCTTTGGGGAACTCACTAAGCATTAGCTTACAGTTTGTTGATTTGTTTCAGGTACTTCTGAGCCTAAGGGAAAGGGCAAGGCTTGATGGTGAAGCATGTACTCTCCGACATTTGATTTGATGGGACATTCTGATATTTGAAATAAATTTGTTGATGTTATGAATTTGAAAACAATTGCTCTTGAGATTTATGGTTTATTGGAAATGTTTTGACTATTTAAAAATGAAAAATTTTCTTTTGAAAATTGGGTCGTTACAAAATCATGAAAATCGAAAATTGATAAAAGTTTTCCATAAATGAAATTTTGTTGCTAAAATGAGTATATAAGTTTGCATAAACAATAGTTAGTTGCTAAAAGGAGTAAACACGTGTATAACCTGTAGTTCGTTGCTAAAATGAGTAAATAAGTTTGCATAAATATTAGTTCGTTGCTAAAATGAGTACACAAGTGTACAAACTATAGTTAGTTGCTAAAATGAGAAACAAGTGTACAAACAGTAGTTCGTTGCTAAAATGCGCAAACAAGTTTGCATAACAAAGTTCATTGCTATCATGAGAAATAAAGTCCATTACAATCATGATAAACAAAGTTCGATACTAACATGAGAAATAAAGTTTGTTATCATCATGAGAAACAAAGTTCGATGTTAACATGAGAAATAAAGTGTATATGTGCATATTAAACAAACCATGAGTTCACAACCCAAGCCTAATAACCGAATTCCCTCTTGAATACTATGTCTATCGCTAACATAGGGAGAAATATGGTAAAATGCACTCTGTAAAACGTACGAGTGAAGAGTTGTCTACCTCATAATAGCGTTATCCTCAAAAGAGTTCATGAGTTGTGTGAAACATTCTAGGGACATAGTGCGATACATGCCTCATAAATCAACATTTACAAACACATACATAGCAAAATATAACAACCAAGTTTGATAAAAGTCAAATTAAATACAACGAAGTTCCGATCGTACCATTACCGATGTTTGTGACAACCGTCAAAATTCGATTCGGTTCTAGATTTGACTAAAATTAGTTGAACATATTGGCACGACACATGCCAGACTTGGTAGCTAGAAGCTAAGTCATGACCTACTAGAAATTTTGAAACAATTAGAAACGATGGATAGTATACTTAGATTTCACATTGATATGTTAATTATTACAACTACTTTAACTGTGGTGACTATCAAATTCGGGTCATTCATTAACTCGAGTATCTTTGTACATTCATGTAGATATATCATACACTTTACCTACCAGTAGAAATTAGGTTAAAGTCTCATAGGAACTTAAGTCAAAGTTCAAAAGTAGGACGAGTATACTTAATTCTTCAATTTCACTTGAATTTCAGAATCACTGCATAGAAATGCCAATAAACCGACAAAAACAAGTGGTAAGCATTATTAATAACTGTAAAATAGTTATAAGACTCTAAAATAATCTCAAGTCTCAAAAATTAAAATTATTTTGATGCCCAAAAATTCATTAAATTCCAAAACCCTAAAAATCCCTAAAAACACAAATTTATAAACTCGAACACCTAAAAATCCATAAAATTTGTTATGAACCTTATAATATCATTTTAAAATAATTAAATTCAAGAAAATATAATCAATGGAAAATTATATTTAAGTTATCAACCTTTACCCTTAATTTATAAGCTAAAAACCAAGGTTTATAGACAAATTTTATTTAAAATGCACATTTTATAAAATTTGGGGGAATTTTATAAAATAATAGGAGGAAGTTTATAAAAATAATGGAAGAAAGAGGAAATTCCTCTCATCCTCTATAATTTCGGCCCCTCTCCCTAAGACCACCCACTTCCAAAGTCTTCAATCATTTTACCTTCTCCCACATACTACTACCTCCTTCTCTATGACTTTCTCTCATTTTCCATCATCACCACCACCAAATTCTATATCAACCTCTCTCAAACCACGAAAATCTTAGCAAAGTGTATCCATCTCTACTCAAAAACTTCAACATTTGAAGTTGTTCTTGAGGTAAACACGAAAATCCTCCATTCTCCCATCATTTTTTCCTTCAAAAATCTCAAGTTTTCTTGCATCTTTTCTCCTTCTACACCTTTGTTCATGATTTTTCATATACATGCATTCATACTCATGGTTTTGATGATGATGGTGGTAGGATTTCACCCAAAAACAACATGCATGATGCAAATGGTGAAATCCAAGGACCAAAACCTATGTTAAACCAAAGAAATTGAATTTTTACAAGTCTTAAAGTTCATCAATCACATGCATTCGAGTTTTTCTTTTAAAAACATCATTTTAAACAAAATAAGCCCATGTATGCTCTTCAAAACATGATGCATGTGATGAACATCAAGCTTAAAGGTTTGATGATCAAAGTACATTCTTAAGAATGTTCATAAAGGAGTTATTCACCAACAAATATCTAAAACTCCTTTTCTGCTCAAATCTGATTTTTCCCAGAATCCAAAAAACCAAATACGAAGATCTGGCAAATTTTCAGAAAACCATTCATTTTTCTCGAACTCTTGTAATTTTTGTAACAAAATAGAGCAACAATTCACATAAAATACGTTTTCAGTTCTATAAACCATAGAAAAATTATTGGATGACTCATAAATCAAATAAACATCTCCCATGAAGTTTCAACTATTTTTGTCACTGTTTACTATGATTTTTAATTTTCTTTGTGTCTAAATCAAATAAATCATAAAAATAAATTATGGGATATGAAATGAACATCTAAGAAATTTCTCAGCTTTTGGATCTTCTTTAACACTCAAATAAATATTTTGAGAATTTTTCATAACTTATTTCTATTTTCCATCATTTTTGTGTATTTAATGGGCTAAATCGTTAAAAAAATAGTTGTACTTATCCATAATTCATGAAAAATTACCCATACCTCTTTTATTACATTAGGATCTGAAATACAAATCTTTAGCAATTTTTCTTTATTGCTTAATATTTTCTTTCGAATTTCTTGGCATTAAACATATATAAAATCATAAAAAATGAGTTTTACAATTTACAAAGTTCATTGATTATTTTTTCTAGCAACAAAATACTGTAAATAAATTACTCAAAAATTTGGGAATTTATTCCAACAATTTGCTATTTATTTCTAATTTCCTAAGATTAAATATTCATAAGTCGAAAAATTGGACTCCACTATTTGAAAATCACTTTTGATATTTTTCCTAGCTTATATACTTTGTATAACAGTTGTATAAAAATGTTGATAATTTTTATTAACTATTTACTAGTTTTCCATGAATTTGTGAGGATTCAAGTGATTAAATCTGGAGAAAATAGCTATATATATATATATATATATATATATATATATATATATATATATATATATATAAAACTAATGAAATATTTTCTGGAAGTATTTGTCTGCAATTGGAACACAACTAAAAAGTTTTGTGATTTTTACTCACCATTTTCTATTTAATTAGAATTTATTGGTGTAAAACATAATTGAAATACAAAAACTAGGTTTTGTTGATCAAAAGTGGCATTTAATATTTTTCCCAGTTTAGGGATATTGTGGATAACTTGTAAAAAATCTAAGAATTTTCATGATCATTTACTATTTTCCGTGAATTTATGGTTATTCAAAGAATTAAATTTGGTGAAAAATACTTTGGCATATCAAAAATTCGTGAAAAAAATACAAGAAGGTTCTTAATTACAGCAAACACATAAATATAAACTTTGGAGATTTTTAGATCATATTTGATTGGGATTTTGAATATCTAATCTTTGGAACACCTTCTAAAATGTTAAGTTGTAACAATCAAAAATGGAAAATTTTCAATTAAATTGTTATTTAACAAATTGATTCATGGAATTCCAAATTTTCCAGCAAAAATTGTAACTTCTTCAAAGCAAACTTTTGACACATTATTGGCAAATTTCTATTGTATAAGATAAGTATACTAGTATTAGATTTCGATTAGAGACTCATTATTGTATACCATTATTGTGAGACATCGGTAATGGTACTGTAACATCATAAAATCTAAAACCAAATATTTCATTTTCATAATTATATGTCGTAAACGTGTTTACAGCCATTGTTCCCTATATATATATATATATATATATATATATATATATATATATATATATATATATATATATATATATAGGGGTGGGGAGGAGAGAATAGTCAAGTGGAGGAGCATTCATTCATATCATGTGCTAGAGAGAGAACTAGTGTGTGTTTTTGGATCTTGTATGTTGGAGCTTCATTCTTATCAAAAAAACATTGAAGATTCATCAAGTTCATCTTCTTCCTCTTCTCCTTCTTCTTTATTTTGATCTTGCATCATCCAATTGATTGGGATTCCGCACCATCAATGGGATATGATTCATATATCAAGCAAATCTTTGTACTTACAGATACAGAAGTCGGATCTGTTGATCTTAATTGTTCTGATGATGAAGGATTTGTCATGAACTCGGATAACGAATTTGTGGCATATTACTCAAACAACAAAGTCAAAAAGTTTTGCAAAAAGCCATTCAATCCGAAGTTCAAAGGAAGTGATTTCAAGGGAAACTCATCTCAGAAGAATGTTAAAGAAGATTTGAAGGTTGAAAAGAAAGAGAGTAAGGTTACTGGAGAAAAGACTAAGAAGAAGTTAAAAGGAGATTCTAGTTTTGATTGCCACTATTGCAATGGTGAAAACCACATGGCAATTGATTACATGTTAAGGAAGAGAGAGGAGAAGAACGAAAAAGTGAATGATGAAGCCTATTATGTCGAAAGGCTAGAGGAAGTGAGAGCTAGGACAAAGGGATTGTCACTAGGATAGTCAGGATGAGGAAAAGGTGACTAGGAAGTGCTTCGTTTCAATGGGAGTAGACAAGTCTCCAATGACTTTGAAGGTACGTTCTCTTCTCGAGTCCTTTTATATTCCTTTCAGTTCATATGATGCTGTTTTATCTGACTTTGATGATACTCTATCTTACGTTAATGACATGCTTATTTATGTTAGTGGTGATGCTAAGAAATCAAAAACATTATTGCTAGAAAAACATAAAAGATTAGAGTCGAAGAAAAGTATAGTAGACCATTTATAATTGCAGCTAAGTAATGTTACTTGTGATAGGGATAGTATGAGATTAGACAATGGTATTTTGTTAAAACAACATAACATCTCTGAAATAAGTAAAGAACTGCATACAAAACTTTTTCCCTTTTTGTCTTTCAAAAGGGAGAAAATAGATTCAACATCCTATGACTTTAAGAAGAAGATTTCTAAATTTGACAAGGTCCCAAATGATTCATATGCATATGGTATTGTTAAATTAGATGAATGTTTGGATGCTAAGGATTTTGTTCATATTGTGAATGAGACCTTGATCAAAACTGAACTAATAAAGACTTTGAAAAAGACTCAGAATTCGACATCTGACTCTCAACACAACTTTGCTGATATCGAAGATGATTCTGACACTCTCAGTGAAATTGAGGAGGAAGATTTTGTTGGTTGTTCTCAGTTATCTGTCATTAATGTCACTTAGATGGCTAAGGGTAAAGAAATTTGTAATGATTCATTGGAAAAGGTTAACACTGACCAACCTTCAACTTCAAAAGTTCATGACTATGACCGCGTGATTTTCGAAGATAGCCAAACTGATAGTGATAATGATGAAGAAGACATTCCAATTGAAACAACTATTCCCAGAGTTGTTATTGATCAAGTTTATGACGAAACAGAAAAATCAAAAAATTAATGAAGGAAAAAGGTCTTCATCATCTCGAGTCGAACTCAATTGTTTGTCCAAATTTCAAATGCACTGATGATGTGGTGTTTCCCAATCAGGTGTTTGTAACCATATGCATAGATTGTTTTTGAAGATAACAAATGAGCTTCTAAAGAAGGTTTTTTCTCAAACCAAAGCATGGTTGAAAATACTCTTAACAAGAACTCATCCAATTTTCAAAGGAAAAAAACTAAAATGAAATTGGGAAGTTAAGAAATAAAAATCTAATATGGTTTATGTTGGAAAAGGTGTCTAAGTCCATAACTTATTTGATATATACTTGACCCGACCCTGCATGGTCCATTTGGGTTGCACTTCACCCGAACTATTTATATGGATAATATTTATAAAAATAATATGTTTATGATTTATTAATATATTAAAAGATATAATATATTAATATGAAATCATATTATTTAATTAGTATTGATCGTAAATTAATTATGAATTAATTTAGTGATCAAAAAGGTGGCTAATTAAACATGGGCTATTATATTTATATAGTATGGGCTAACACTCATTATGGAAGTGGGCTAAGCTTAAGTGGGAGTCCATGGATGGTCCATGGAGCTTCTAACCCATGGATCCTTGGAAGAGGAAAAGACACGGGTTATTAGGGTTTACCCTAATCATCTACACTATATAAAGAGGCTCATGATACTTGGAATCTGAATAGGTATGTGTGCATAAGAGTGGCCGATTCCTAGAAGCGAATACATACTCTCTCATAAAGTTTTCCAAGTTTGTGGTGTTTTGTGATTTCCATTTGAGGCATTCACATTATTGGTGCTTGGCTCTCAAACTCCAAAGGAATCAACTCACAATCAAAGGTATGTAATTCTTCTTGTTCTTTTATGTTTAAAAGTACCCCATGCCATGCTAGATAGGTTATGAACCTTGGAAAAATTATTTTGCATGTATTATAGTCAAACATAGATCCAAGGTTTCTAGGGTTGGATGAACACCTTAGGAGTGTTAGTTTGCTCAAAACCCAACAGTGGTATCAGAGCCTAGGCTTGTTTGTTTGATACTTGATGCAAAATAGTGAAAAAAAAGTTGATTTTCTTGTTATCTGCATGATGAACTCGCCGAGTCCATGACTAAATTCATCATACTCGTCGAGTAGGTTCGTGCACCTAACGAGTAGAAGCCTCAAAATGCAGATTTTCGACTTTTGCTGGTGGAAATGGACTAGAAACATTACCCTAAATTGTTTTGGTGATTTAAAACTTATTTTAGATAGTGTAATGTTTATGCTAATCCATTTACAATGGCTTAAATCAAAATTCCACGCTTTGTATGTGTTCATATGAATCTTGAAGTTTTGATATTCATGTTCATGATCTTATGAGTTTAGAAGATGATAGGAATTACTTGCTAAATTGTTTATTGATAATTGTTTATTGATAATTCTTTATCATTTATGTGTTATAATGGAGTCCATAATTTGCCCTCAAGTTATGGATTTCCAAAGGTCACTTTCTTTATGCACATTTAAAACACATAAGTTACATGAAAATGAAGAGTCTTTATTTTTATGAACCTTTAATTCATAAGTTATGAAATGAAAAGTTTTGAATAGTTTCAAAACTTGTCCTCAAGTTTTGGAATTTGTAAAGTTGCATACACTTTAATAAACTTTAATTCCAACCCTTAGAGTTTTAAAGGTTAAAATTCAACCCTTATACTATTATAACATTAATGGTTAATTATATATATATATATATATATATATATATATATATATGTATAAGATTAAGTCGTTTTACCATTAGTAGGCCTCATTCACGAAGTCGGTCTATAAGGGGGACATAAGGTTGCTGCCTATAAAATGGCAACTTAATGGGTGTCCATTTTCACCCACCGCTTCCTTGATCGGTGGAAGGTCATTAGCCGAACGGGTTGAACAATGACTTTAAATTCTCATTAAAAGTATGATGAATATTCTAAAGTAACTAAACCTTTTATAAATTCTCAATCTTAGTTACTTTAGGAAAATGATAATATGGTACTAACCCATGAAATTCACACTTTGTACCTTACCAAGTCATTGGTGGAGCGTGTGTGGGTAACCGGAACACTAATTTGGACTAGTGAGGATAACAAAGGGTGACTTAATGTTTATCATAGATCGGTGGAGCATGTGTGGGTAACCGGCACATCGATTAGGTGATAATATTAGGGGTACCAAGTGAGTTTGCATGGTTATTCACACCTTGTTTTGTAATCCTCGGCATCCCAGTCACAAAACTTGAAGGGCACAATCGAGATTGAAACATGCCGTTGAAAAGTTCATTGAATCTCAAAAGAATCTAGGAATTTATTGAACCAATTAAACCTAATATCTTCTTTCGTTTTCATTGTGGAAATTGGTGAATCGTCATTCACCTACCTTCAAATATGTTATAGCTTAGATTATGGCATCCCTCTTCTAAGTTATAACATATTGTGTTGGGTACTAGCCTTAATATTACATTTGGGTGTCTTATTAAGGACTCTATATATCTAATATAAACTTGTCCTTCATCTTTTTAGATGTCTTCTAACAACAATGCTTCGGGCTCTATCCCTACCAGCTCCTTCTCTCTCATGAACCTTTATGGGAGAGTCATCTTTGATGGTTCAAACTTCAATGATTGGATAAGAAACATCAGGATGGTCACACGCTATGAGGACAAGGAATATGTCCTCGACAAAGAGCTCAAGGAACTCGATGAGTCCACTGCTACTCCTCAGGAGATCGCTGACTTTAGGGCTCATGAGAGAGATGCCACCAAGGTGGCATGTATCATAATGGCCACTATGACAGCCGAACTCCAGAAGTCCTATGAGGACTTCTACCCTTTTGAGATGCACCAGGATTTGATGGACCGCTACCATCAAAGTGCTTGTCAAGAGCGATATGAGATTATCTCCTCCATGATAACAACTAGAATGAAGGATGGTGAACCCATCACGGCCCACATGTAGAAGATGCAAAGATTTGTGGACCGTCTGCTGAAACTGAATGTGAACTTCCCCGAGGAGTTGGCAATTGACACATTTTGCACTCCTTACCTCCTTGTTATGACCAATTCAGAATGACCTACCACATGAACAAGGAGGAGGTCACACTTAGCAAGCTTCAGGGACTCTTGAAGACCGCCGAAAGTGGTCTTAAAGGTAAGTCGGTTGTTTCTACTCCTACTCCTGCAACAACCCATGTTTTGGCTATAAGGCAAGGCAAAGGAAAAAATAGGAAGAGCCATTCGAAGGGTACCAAGGGAAAGTCTCTTGAAGGCTCCTCATCTGGAACCAAAAGTGGTCCTGTGACTCCTTCTGCCATCCCTAAGGATGTTGAATGCTACTACTGTCAGAACAAGGGGCATTGGAAGTGAAACTGCCCTAAATACTTGCAGGATCTCAAGGATGGGAAAGTGAAACCCACCCATATGCAGGTATTTACACAATATTGTCTAATAATTCACCATAGTTTAACTCTTGGGTGCTTCATACAGGATGTGATATTCACATATGTTCTAATTTACAATGCCTAAGAAGAAGTGAGGATGTGGAGCACGGGAAGATAAAACCTGATTATGGGAAATAGGAAGGCTTCACCTGTTTCCAAGATTGGAGTTTATAACTTGATGCTAAGTAGTGGGTTAAACTTAGATTTGAATAAATGTGTGTACTCGTCTGAAATGGCGAGAAATATTATTTCTTTTCATGGTTTGTACAAACAAGGTTTTACCTTTTCATTTGATAATGAATGTGGTGGTATTAATGCTTTCTTTAATAATGTTTTTTATTTTAAAGCATTACCTTGTGATGGTGTGTATGAAACTGTGTTGGTTGTAGATAACCTAGGAAATAATGTGTTGTGTATTGATTCATCTACTAGCTTGGATAAGACATCATTGTGGCATTGTCATCTTGGACATGTAAACAAGCAACGCATAGGCCAACTCCAAAAGGATGGAGTCCTGGAGTTATTTGACCTAAAGTCGGATGATAGTTGTGAATCTTGTTTGCTTGGAAAAATGACAAAAACCCCCTTCACTGGTACTTGTGCAAGGGGTGAGGGTTTGTTGGACCTTATACATACTGATGTATGTGGACCATTTAAAACCGCCACAAGGGATGCTAACCGTTATTATGTGACTTTTACTGATGATTATAGTAGATATGGTTATGTCTACTTAATCAAGCATAAGTCAGAGACCTTTGAAAAGTTTAAAGAGTTTAAACAGGAAGTGGAGAATCAATTGGGCAGGAACATTAAGATGCTACGATCCGATCGAGGTGGTGAGTATCTTAGTACAGAGTTCCTTGACTATCTTAAGGAATGTGGGATTGTCTCACAATTGACACCTCCCAGGACACCACAGCTGAATGGTGTAGCTGAGAGGCGTAATCGGACCTTGTTGGACATGGTTCGTTCCATGATGAATCGAGTTTCATTACCAATCTCTTTTTGGGGGTATGCCTTAAAGACTGCCGCCCATATCCTTAATCTAGTCCCTACAAAGAAGGTTACCAAAACACCTCACGAGATGTGGACTGGGAAAGTTCCCAATCTAGATCACATAAAGATTTGGGGTTGCGAGGCTTTCGTGAGATGCGAGAATCAGGATAAGATCGAACCTCGAAGTGAGAGGTGTATTTTCATCGGCTACCCATGAAATTCTTTGGGTTACCTCTTCTACAGACCCAGTGAGAATGTGGTCTTTGAGGCAAGAAAAGGAGTCTTGAGAGAGAGAGAGAGAGAGAGAGAGAGAGAGAGAGAGAGAGAGAATTAATAAGCCAAGGAAACAATGGGAGGCAAATTGATCTTGAAAAAATTCAAGAGTCAAATGGTGAAGGAACCTCAGACGCTAGTAATCAACCTGAGGAGGAAACTCCTGTTGAGCCAGCTGACGAGTCCGTGCCTCCAAGGCATTCCACAAGGGCGAGGAACACGCCTGATTTCTATTATGGATTCCATATTACTACGGAAGGTGATACGTTTATCAGTGATAGTACACTGGTAAATTTAGATGAACCTAACAGTTTTAAGGAAGCCATGGCAAGACCAGAGTCTACTAAATGGAAGGAGGCCATGGACAGCGAGATACAGTCCATGTATGACAATCAAGTTTGGAACTTGTTTGACAATGTACCAGGTCATAAGATAGTCGCGTGCAAATGGATCTTCAAGAAGAAGACCGACATGGATGGAAAGGTGCACACTTACAAAGCACGACTGGTTGCAAAAGGTTTTACTCAAACTTAGGGTATTGATTATGATGATACTGATGGGTTTTGGTCATAAGACATCCTATGTGCTCATACAAACCCTAATGCTTGGATCTAGGTTTCTCTATTATACATGCAAGTTATCCAAGACTATAAACCCTAATTCTAGCATTCAAATAATCATATTAACATGAGAATAGGTTTATAATGTTACCTTGATTGTTATGTAGCAATAACAATCCTAGATCTCCTTGTATTGACTTTGGAAGGCTTAGAGTCACAAGTGTCACTCCTCTAATGGTTCACAAACACCATAAGCAAGAGGATGATGAGGAGAGAGGATGGAGGCTGCCAAAACTGTGTGAAAACCCTAACAATACTAGGGTTTTAGAATTTAACATTCCTAATTCAACTTTTAATCAACTTTTAAATTCCAAAACTTGAGGGCAAGTTTTGAAACATTTCAAAACATTAGGGTTTAGAATTTAAATATACATCAAAATTAAACAATTAATCAAAATTTTAAATTCCAAAACTTGAGGGCAAGTTTTGAAACCTTTTCCAAAACATTAGGGTTTTAACTATTTAAATTTCAAAACAACAAAACTTTTGGGTTCAAATTTAAACTATAAAACCTAAGGGGAAAATATGAAACATTTCATAACAACAAGGATCAAATAACAAATAATCTAAATTAACAATTAATCACATAATTATCCATATTTGATTTATTTAATGATTTCTTGCAAAACAATTTATCAATTTAGTCAAAATAATTCAACAATTATCACATAGGGAAACAATTATCCTATTAATTGATAAATATCTTCAATTAGATCAAGAATATAGTCAAATATATCATAAAATCGGATTTATATTGATCTAATATGATAAGGTAACTATCCATAAGCAAAAACAGCAAGAAATCGCGAAGATATCCCCATCTGACGAGTTGACTCGTCGAGTTTGCATGGACTCGGCGAGTTCAGCTATGGAATCGGTGAGTCCAGCCTCCAGAACACCAAAAATCGAATTTTTTGAACAAGTAATGCATCAATACAATAGAAACCAGTCTAGGCTCTGATAGCATTGATGGGTTTTGGTCATAAGACATCCTATGTGCTCATACAAACCCTAATGCTTGGATCTAGGTTTCTCTATTGTACATGCAAGTTATCCAAGACTATAAACCCTAATTCTAGCATTCAAATAATCATATTAACAAGAGAATAGGTTTATAATGTTACCTTGATTGTTATGTAGCAATAACAATCCCAGATCTCCTTGTATTGACTTTGGAAGGCTTACAGTCACAAGTTTCACTCCTCTAATGGTTCACAAACACCATAAGCAAGAGGATGATGAGGAGAGAGGATGGAGGCTGCCAAAACCGTATGAAAACCCTAGCAAGAAGCTTGTACACGTTTTTGGTCCTTAAGGGATCTATATATAGTGAGACAATTAGGGTTATCTAACAAGGAAACCCTAATTTGGATGCTTAAGCCCTAAGCAACCCATGGAGCCCTTTTTCCAAGGCCTTGGACGATTTCATATGGGCTTCCCCCATAGAATTCGTCCACCTTATAATATAAGGCAATCCATGGCCCAATTGCGATTATCTTATAATTACAATTCCAGTCCCTTAAGTTTAATTAATCTCTTTTAGTCACAAAACTAATTACCAATTAATTCTTGACTAATATTAATTAAACAATATGATTTCTCCTTTAATATATTATTCCCATAATATATTAATAAATCATATTTAATCCTTTCTCTCCATAATTCATCCTATCAAGTTGCTTTAGTGAAGGCAACCCAAAAGGAACATGCACCATCGGGTCAAGTACATACCAAAATAGTTATGGACTTAGACACTAATCCAACAGAAACCTTATCACCAGTAGCGAAGATTAAGCCCATTAGGATCATGCTGGCCATTGCTGCATTTCATGATTATGAAATATGGCAAATGGATGTCAAAACCGCTTTCCATAATGGGAAGCTGGGTGAGGATGTTTACATGGTTCAGCCAGAGGGTTTTGCCAGTCCAGAATATCCTAATAGGGTGTGCAAGCTTGGGAGATCTATTTATGGATTGAAACAAGCATCTCACAGCTGGAATCTTTGTTTTGATGAAAAGGTCAAAGAGTTTGGCTTCTCGAGAAGCGAAAATGAGTCCTGCGTGTATGCCAGAGCTAGTGGGAGTATAGTCAGCTTTTTGGTACTATACGTGCATGACATACTACTCATAGGAAATGACGTCCCAACTTTGCAAGAAGTGAAGTCCTGGCTTGGGAAGTGCTTTTCTATGAAGGACCTTGGGGAGGCTGCCTATATCCTAGGGATAAGGATATTAAGAGAAAGGATTAAAAGAATAATTGGACTTAGTCAGAGTACTTACTTGGACAAAGTGTTGAAAAGGTTCAACATGCAGAATTCCAAGAAAGGAGATTTATCGATCCAAAGCAATGTCAAACTAAGTAAGACTCAGAGTCCGAGTACAGAGGAAGAAATAGTTGAGGTGAGTCAAGTACCGTATGTTTCCGTTGTTGGCTCAATCATGTATGTTATGACTTGTACTCGCCCTGATGTGGATTTTGCTTTGAGCATGGTCAGTAGATATCAGAGGAATCCTGGCAAGGCTCATTGGACTGCGGTAAAGAATATTCTCAAGTACCTACGGAGGACTAAGGATTGGATCCTTACCCTTGGTGGGAGTGATGACTTGAGGGTAATGGGATATAGTGATGCTAGCTTTCAGACTGACAGGAATAACTTCCGCTCTCAGTCAGGCTGGGTCTTTACCCTAAATGGAGGGGTAGTCACTTGGAAGAGTTCCAAACAGGAGAAGGTAGCTGATTCGACTTGTGAATCAGAGTACATAGCAGCAAGTGAAGCGGAAAAGGAGGCGATATGGTTGAAGAACTTCATCGGAGATCTTGGAGTTGTACCAGCTATTAGGGAGCCTATGGAGATTTTATATGACAGCAATAGTGCGGTTGCCTTAGCCAAGGAACCAAGAGATCATGGAAGATCCCGACACATTGATAGAAAATGTCACTTCATAAGACACAAGATAGAAGAAGGACTCCTCGTGGCAAAGAGGGTATCGTCGGATGAGAACCCTGCGGATCCCCTTACAAAGGGTCTGATGAGGGTTAAACATTTTCAACATGCGAGGTGCATCGGGCTGAGGGACGATATTTGTTTTACAGATTAGATAATTATTTCTGAAACTTGTAAAATGTAATCGACGTTTGATGATAAATAAAAGTTGTGATTTATTTATGAGTTAGGTGTTGCTATTATTGTCAATTATTTACTATTGTTTCCGTTTTGCATGTTTTTACTTCCAGAATAATAAATTTATTCAAACTTTCCACAGTCAGTAATACGTCGGAAGTAGGTATGAGTCAAGATTGTCATGAATTGGGATTCTAGATGGCTAAAGGTGTTTAGACATGGCAATGGTTGCTATAACATTCATGAGTACTCATAAGCTATGAGTATTGGAATAAACTCACGCTCACTTGCATTACTTCATGGAATTTATCTCGAGTGATCGTGAGACGGTAATATCATGTAAGTCTTCAAACCTAGAGATATGAGTTGTTGCATATGAGTTGGTTGTGCATTGATTGCACGAAAACGCATCAGTAACTTGATGTTATAAAACGTGCCTTTGTGTATGATTCAACAAGTAGTAGAACAAGCATATGAGTCGAAGTTTATCTGTTCCTTCTAGAAATAAAAGCGATATCTGGGCCCCTCGATGATTTTGTTTTGACCCATGTATCGGGCCCGGTCAGAACTAAATTGATGTGTTCGATTAATTTCTTTGTCAAAAAAATCAAAAATCGGGAAACAAACCGCTAGATAATAAGTAAGACATTATTCCATGTATTTATCCGGCTGATATCATGAGAGCAGAGGATTATATGATCATTTATCTAAAATGGCGCTTCATAGTTCAACAGAGTTTTCGAGAGCTACGATTCCCGGTTGATTCCTGAAGTAATATAAGCAAATACAGTTATCAGACTTATCCAAGTGGGAGTCTATTGGATAATGTGTCTAAGTCCATAACTTATTTGGTATATACTTGACCCGACCCGGCATGGTCCATTTGGGTTGCACTTCACCCGAACTATTTTTATGGATAATATTTATGAAAATAGTATGTTTATGATTTATTAATTTGTTATAAGATATAATATATTAATATGAAATCATATTATTTAATTAGTATTGATCTTAAACTAATTATGAATTCATTTAGTGATCAAATGGTGGCTAATTAAACATGGGCTATTATATTTATATAGTGTGGGCTAACACTCATTATGGAAGTGGGCTAAGCTTAAATAGGAGGCCATAGATGGTCCATGGAGCTTCTAACCCATGGATCCTTGGAAGAGGAAAAGACATGGGTTATTAGGGTTTACCCTAATCATCTACACTATATAAAGAGGCTCATGATGCTTGGAATCGAACTAGGTGTGTGTGCATAAGAGTGGCCAATTCCTAGAAGCAAATACATACTCTCTCATAAAGTTTTCCAAGTTTGTGGTGTTTTGTGATTTCCATTTGAGGCATTCACATTATTGGTGCTTGGCTCGCAAACTCCAAAGGAATCAACTCACAATCAAAGGTATGTAATTCTTCTTGTTCTTTTATGTTTAAAAGTACCTCATACCATGCTAGATAGGTTATGAACCTTGGAAAAATTATTTTGCATGTATTATAGTCAAACATAGATCCAAGGTTTCTAGGGTTGCATGAACACCTTAGGAGTGTTAGTTTGCCTAAAACCCAACAGTTTAACCATCAAATGAACCAATTCCTCAAAATCAAAACATAAAAGCTCAAATTTTCTATGAACAAATTCAAAAGGTCTCAAAAGAAGAAGGAATTTCGATGCCGAAATCTCGAAACAAGGTGTATTGGAAAAGTAAAAAGTCTTTCAAGAAACCAAAGAAATTTGTTCAAAAATCATCTGATTAGAAAATGACTGAACAAGTTCAAACTTTCCACAAAATAAGTCTTTTGTTCAGAACAAACCCACTCTAAAACAAAATGATTTATCAAAAATTCATTCAAAATTTCCTAAACCAATTCAAAAATCAAATGTTCAAAAACCAAGAAATGAGAATTTTGTTCAAAACCAACAAGAAAGGAATTTTATTCCTAATCTTCAAAACGCAACGTTTTCATAAAACAATTTTCATCAAAATGGTTTTAAACAAAATAAACAGAGGAATTTTCATCAATTTCAAAATCAAAAACGATTTTCGAATGGAAAACTAGTTAGTAATCGAAAATCTATTGGTGATAACAAACTTTTTCCAAAACCGTTTTCAAAACCATGCAAAACCATCATTTCCAAAAAGAGATTTCACAAAGCTGGATGTCAAAGACAAGAGAAATGAACCATTTAAACCAAAACAACCTCACTTTCCTAATCCAGATTCGAAACAAACAAGTCAAAGCCTCATTTGTAAAAGGAAAAACTGACATGAAGACCATCAATCATTGGCTTGAAGGAAAAGGGAAATCAAATTAATTAGGAAAGTTTTCACAAGAAGAAATAAATTATGACTATGAATGTCACTTGAATGAGTCTCAAACCGGTTGTTCTTCATCAAAGGAGTCGAATCCCTCTGTTCGACAGTGGAAAGCTGCTCCCAAAGGAAAAGTTAACGTAAAACGAAATGTTGAGGAAAAAGGGAAAATCAGTGTTGAACCCCAACCAATGAATAATTTCATTTCGATACCTAAGTCCATAGAAGTTGACTTGATCGATAGTTTGAAATCCAAGGGTCGGAATTGGGTGTTCGGGTCATCGTTTCATACTACATTTAACTCTAATCACCATGGACCCAAAAAGCCTTGGGGACCTAAATTATTTAATTGACTGCAGGTGTTATATAACGACCAATATGATGAACACTAGTACATCGACAGTGGTTGCTCTCGTCACATTACAGGTCGAAAGGAAAATCTACAAGATTATCGAAGTTTGGAAAATGTTGGAGTCGTAAAATTTGGAAATAATTAGAAATGAAAGGTTAAAGGCTATGGGAAAGTCACAAATGGCAAGCTCACAGTCAATCGAGTGGCATATGTCAAAGATCTTAAACACAACTTGGTAAGTGTTTCACAACTTGTTGTGGGCACTGGTAATCAAGTGGTCTTCGATGAGGAAGGTAGTGTCATTTCGAACAAAGAAACCAAAGAATTTTTGCTCAAGTCTAAGAGAAAATTTGATATGTTCTCTCTCGACATCAAGCCCATTGTTGGAGTACCCTCAGTTTGCTTACTTTCGAAAGCGTCGTCTGATTTGAGCTGGTTGTGGCATCGACAACTATCACATTTGAATTTCAAAAATCTGAATAAATCGGTGGTAAATGATCTTGTTCGAGGCTTACCTATTTTAAAATTTGATAATGATTCGTTATGTGCAGCATGTGAACAGGGGAAGCAACATCGTCAAGATCATCCAATTGTTATAGATTCGAAGATCATTGAACCTCGTGAACTGCTTCACATTGACCTTTGTGGACCTTCGACTGTTGAGACTCTCAATAACAAGAGGTACATATTGGTTAATGTCGATGGATTTTCAAGGTTTACTTGGATTTACTTTCTTCGTCAGAAGTCTGAAACTGCTTAAGTAATGATTGATTTCATCAAGCACATTGAACTCAGTTTGAGGAAGAAAGTCAGAAAGATCAAAAGTGATAATGGCTCAGAATTCAAGAATCATGTTCATGATTCATTTTTGGCTGATCTAGGGATTACGCATAATTTTTCGTCTCCTTACACACTTCAACAAAATGGTGTTGTCGAAAGGTGGAACATGCCGCTATGTGAAGCAGTGAGGACTATACTCACCTATGCGACTCTACCCCAATATCTCTAGGCAGAAGCAGTTTCGGCAGCATGTTTCACTCAAAACGTATCATTTATTCATCGACGTTTTAATATCACCCCTTATGAAATCATCAAAAATCACAAACTAAATGTGAAATTTTTCCATGTTTTTGGTTGTAGATGTCTTATCATGAATCTCAAAGATAACCTTTCGAAATTTCAGTCAAAAGCTGATGACGGGATATTCTTGGGGTATTCGATCAATTCAGTCGCATATCGGGTGTTAAACAAACGAACAAGGAAGATTGAAGAAAAATTTAATCTAACTTTTGATGATTTTTATGTTAAGCGTGTCAAAAAGACTTTTGAACAAAAGCCAATTCTCACAGAAACAAATGATGAATCAACGTTTATCAAGTCTTTCAATTTTAATTATAACTTAATTTTTGGTGTTCCTTAGAGGACAACAGTTGCAGAACTTTCATGCTGTTGATAATCAGATTCCTGAAGCATTGAAACATTCTGATGGTTCGACAATAACTGAGGACAATGTTGATTTACTATCTACAACAAAGTCTCCAATACATGTCGAAAGTCATCAAGAGTTACAAGGTGATCAAGTGGAGGGGAGCACTTGCATTTGCATGATAGTGTCGAGGGGGAGCAAGGGTGTTCGACTGATGGTGTCGAGGGGGAGCAACAAAATGTCAATCCAATTGTCGAGGGGGGAGAAAAATGGAATTATACCTATTAGTTGAGATGATCAAACTGATGTTTTTCATGATGTGAGTGATAATGTGTCTAGTGTAGGTGAAGGTTCTGAACTGGATGAAATGTTCGAAGATGCACCTTTGGATTTCGATCTTGCATATCCACCTATACACAGATGGACACGAAATCATCCTAAAGAACAAGTTCTTGGTGATCCTCAAGCTGGATTGTTGACAAGAGCTCAATGTCGTGCTAAAAATGAGGTACTCAATGTACATCAAGAATTTTGTATGTTTAATGTTTTAATTTCGAAAATAGAACCGAAATCAGCAAAGGCTACATTGGATGATCCTGATTGGATTGTTTACATGCAATATGAACTTGCTGAATTCGAAAGAAATAAGGTTTGGAGACTATTTCCAAAACCTGATGATGTCTAAGTTATACGCTTAAAATGGATTTTTAAAAATAAAACTGACAATGAAGGTAATGTGGTTCGAAACAAAGCAAGGTTGGCTGTTAAGGGATATTCGCAACAAGAAGGAATTGACTATGATGAAACCTTTTCCCCTGTCGTGAAACTTGAGGTTGTTCGGATATTTCTTTCTTATACAACATACAAAGACTTCGATGTTCATCAAATGGATGTTAAGCGCACTTTTCTCAAAGGAGTATTAGAAGAGATTGTATATGTTGAGCAACCACCACGTTCCGTAAATGATAAAATCCTGATCATTGTTATATTCTCGATAAAGTTGTTTATGGATTAAAACAAGCACCTCAAGTCTGGTATGCACCTATTACCAATTTCTTGAAACTCTAAAAAATTAAACAAGGATCTGTTGATCCTACTCTATTATGAAAGAAAGTAGGTGATCACTTGATGCTCGTTCAAATTTATGTAAATGATATTATTTTTGGCTAGACTAATCCATTGTTGTCTAATGAGTTTGAGAATATGATGAAAAGCCGGTTCGAGATAAGCATGATGGGTAAGATTAATAATTTTTTGGGATTAAATATTCGTCAAACAGAGATGTAATTTTCATAAATCAAGAGAAGAATTCTCAAAATCTTCTTGAGAAGTTTGACATGATGAATAGTTCGAAATTGCAAGTACCAATGGATGTCGGCACACGCTTAGGACCTTCTTTGGATAAGCCTACTGCCGATATTACTCTATACAGGATCATGATCAGTTCGTTATTATACTTAACTGCTAGTCGACCTGACATTATGTTCGATGTTTGTAATTGTGCCAGATATCAGTCGAATCCTAGGGAACCCCATCTAACAGTTGTAAAGAATATTTTTTGCTATCTCAAAGGGAAAATCTCGGTGGGTTTATGATACCCTTCAAAATCAAGTTTCTTCATTCAAGTGTTTTCTGATGCAGATCTTGGTGGATGTCAACTTGACCGAAAAAGCACTAGTGGTGGATGTCAACTTTTAGACGGGAAGCTTGTTTGCTAGCAATCGAAGAAAAAAACTTGTGTTTCGATTTCTATAGCAAAAGCAAAATATGTAGCTGCTGCAGCTTGCACTTCTCAAGTCATTTGGATACGAAGTCAACTTCGTGATTATGCAATCAACATGAAAAATATACCTTTGTATTGCGATTCACAAAATGTCATACATATCTGCAGTAATCCAATGCAACATTCGAAGACCAAGAAAATAGTACTTCGTTATCATTACATCAAGGATCAGGTCGAGGATGGAAATATCAAGGTTTACTTTGTGAAAACAGCATATCAACTTCTTGATATCTTTACCAAGCCTTTGGATGAAAAGTCTTTTCTACGGATCTTGTCTGGACTAGGAATTCTTGATGCAACTGCTGTTCCAAGTTTGTCTTTGTAGTGAACTAACGAGGAGTCGACACATCGCTGAACAAATCAGAAGTTACTGTTCGCTATTTAGCGTTCGACATGCTTTGTTTTCGACATCTCTCTGAATAATTCAGATCACACTTCGTTGTATGAGCAGACTTGATGTTTTGAAGTCCGAGGTCTCAAAGTCGATATCTTTCACTTCGTTTGTCTAGTAAATTTTAGTTGTTTTTCATAGTATTAAAAAAACAAAAGGATTTTATTTTTCTTTTTCAAAAACCCTAGAAATCCAAAAATATTCTCTTTCTTTTGTCTTTAAATTTCAAAAACAAAAATTCCAAAAAGATTTTCATATTTTTATATTTTTCATTTTAAAAACAAAAATTCAAAAATATTTTGTTTGTGTTTTGTGTGCTTTCTAATTGCTTTTTGTAGTTGTAACTCGACATACTATGGTGGCTATTGCTTCGAGACAAGGGGGAAGGTATACTTTCGAAACTTTTCACTAGTTAAGTGTCCCTAGAAGCATGTTGTTGTATGTCGACCTAAGCCTCATAGACTCTATGTTTTTCGAAGCCTTAATGGATCACTCACTATGAGGGTTCCTTCCCAATTGGGTTGTATTCACATTAGTCGACGAGCTACCTTTCTCTTCTCAAATATAGTTAAGAGCTTTATGCTTAGTCCTTATTATTTGCAAAGATACAATGATGTTTCTTAACCATTCTTTTTCATAAACTTAATTCTTCAAGAATCACACCCTTCACTTGCGTATCCTTGACATCTCTGCTAAAAACCAATCAGAATGTAGATACTACACAAGTCTGTGTTAAGGATCTTTATTCATGAGTCTGTGATGATAGTGAAACCCAAAATTTCCAACTTATAAAGGAACCGACGGTGAACTTTGAGTTTAAGATTTTCACGAAACATTTGTTTCAGTACCTTTCTTCGATATTTAAAATTTTATTCCTCTCAATTTGCATGATCTTGATAAAATGTTCTTTAACCAAGACATTTTACCTTACAAGATCCCGTTCTTATTTTTTTTGTACTATGATTTCCGTTTGAATATCAGTTCGAATTCTTGTTACATTACAATCTTATCTCAGCTTTTCTTGTCACTGACTACATTGGACATACAAAAAAATTTGATCATTGAATTCACACTTATCTTAAGTTGTGATCATGAACAAAACTGAGCATGCCTTTCGAAGCCTACTTAGAAGCCCTTCGATACTCCTTCATGAATATTCGATTGTAGTACACGGGATACCATACAAGCAATTCGCTATCTCTCTTGATATTGAATGAAGTGATCTTTGCCTGGGATCCATCTGCTTTTACATCGAATGTTTATTTGATGTCATTATTCGCACATTTTTTTACCTTGGTTCCCACTATTTCTTTGGCACACATATGCACCAGAAATCCTTGAGGTCTTGAGTACTACCAACTCAAACCTATATTTCGAAAGTCTAGCTATGATTTCGTTTCTTATCCCAAAATCGAATGAGCCATGCCTTTAAACGAAGGTTTAGTGATGGTTCTTATCCTCTTGGGGAAAGCGAAACGATTGATTGGTATGATGGTTTTGTTGCTTCATAGTTTTCAAGGAAAAAGTACTCATTAATTTTCACACATGGTGACTTTTACAGCAACTGGTCCACCTTCCTAGGATATACGTGGCATGACTTTATTGATAACCGCTTCAAGTTCAAACTAGGTACTAAGTATAAAAGGATTTTGGGGTCACACATTCAAACTTTACGTATCCTAGTTGCAGATTTTCCCCAAATTCTCTTTCCTTATACTTATATTTTCTCTCAAACCTTCAAACCCTAACAATGGCAACAACCAATCTTCATGTTGATCCTTCCCAAACCACTGATGAAGCCACATCTCAACCTTTGTTGAAAATCCAGAGTTTAATTTACCTAGTTCAAACAGATGTTTCAAAATACCCAAAAGAGTTACAAATGTTGATCGTATCTCTTAATCACTATGTGTTGTCCACGGTGATGACTTCTTTTTTTGTGCCTGTAACCTGGTTATCTTTGGCCGATTCCACTGTTGTGTTCAACAAAACTTCCAAGATTGTCACCTTCCAGCTAACGAATGAGAAGAAGTAAAAACTCTCGAAGAAACACTTTACCCAGACCATGAAACTTCCCACCAATGGTCCGTTTATGAAGTCACCAATGATCAGGTGATTCATATGTTCAGTGAGATGGGTCATCAACCTCCACTTACTTAAATAATTCAGTTCAAAAAGTCCTCTCTGCCTTGTATTTGGAATTTTCTATTTTGGATTTTTCTTCGATGTCTCACAGGTCGAAGTGTTGGGCTTGATAAAGCTAAGTTGGAAATCTATGCTCTAATTGTTGGATTATACTATGACTTGAATGTGGACTGTGTTTCACAGTTATGGGAGGAGTTCGGAATTGGTATCTCCCATACCAATGTTTCCAATGGAGTTTTGTGTGGTAGGTACTGGAGTCTGATTCTTCAAGACGTATATGAGAAGGAAAGGTTTCTTTTTCCAATTATGGTTCCAAAAGCTGAATTCACACTTTATCAACATCTAAAGACTATTGAAGATGATTCATAGATATTTCCTAATCTTGCACGAATTCCATATGCCATGCTTATTAAGGTGTATCTGACGCATCATGTGCTTATTGCATATCTGTCCAACATAAACCCTAATGTAGAAACAAGGGTTTTGTTACCTAATGGAATTGAGGGCACTTCGAAATGAAGAAAAGGGTCCAAGAAAGTAATAAAGGTGGCTACATTGAAGCCTGATACTGTGAAAATTGAGAAAGAGATTGCAAAGAAAGTTCATGATCTTGTTTCCCAAGCTGACAAAGGTCCTCAAAAGGAAGTGGTTCCATCCAATACTAGTGTTCTAAAAAGAACGAAGAAGCCAACACATAGACCTCAACATTCACCAGAGAGGAGGCCTATTGTCGAAGAAGTTCCTAAGCAGTCTATTTCATCACCTAAGGAGGTTACTGTTTCGAAAGCAAAGAGGATTCGGAAACTACAACTAAGTCGAAAGGGTGTGGTTATTCGTGAAATTCCTACTCCAGTTTCTCTGGCTTCAAAGAAACGAAGTGTAACACCCATAAAATTCAAGCCAATTTAAAACTTTTTAAAACATTTAAAACCATTAAGTTATTACAGTTTAGAGTAAATTACACGATTCGTCCCTGGTCCAAGTGTCAAATTGCGCGTTTAGTCCCTATTTTCAAAAATTACCTCGGATAGTTGCATGTTTCATCCCTAAAATCATTTACCAAACATAAAATGTCTATTTTTCCCTTATCCATTTATTTTTGATTTATTTTTAAGTTGTTTATTATTATTTATTTTATTTTAAAGAAAAATTAGCCTCCCTTATTAATCTATCAATAAAAGAAATGGGCCCCACCCTTATACACCTCTTCTTCATCTCTCGTCTCAAAGACTCTTTCCCCTCATGTTTATCATCGGAAACCACTGCCGGAAAAAGGATTCTCTCCGGATTAGCCACCACCATTGTTCCTCTTTACAACCATTTGTCGTCTCCAATTTCTCTATTTTCTCATCTAAAAGGAAATCAATATTGAACAAGTGAATTAGTGAGAAATAAAACATCCCCTGAACCCATATGTTTCTGCTCCTTCGTCTTCTCTGACCAATTTACCAGTTGAAGGCATGGTGGCGGTGGAGGCTCCGAGTTGAAATACGTTTCATTATCCCCTCCAGATCTAGAAATCATCGAGGTATATATTTGAGATGATTGTGGCGTTCAATAGTTTTGTCGGAGACTGTGGTGATGGCGGACATCGTAACTTGAGAGATGAAGAGATTGAGTTATGGTGGTCGGTGTGTGTGTGATACATTTCTCCAGCACAGCTACCTAAAGGAATTACAGAGTTGATCTCCATCATAAAGATCGACAAAGTGAAGTGCAAATCAACAGAGCTATAACCTATTTAGGGTTTGGTGAGACAATCTTTAGAGTTTTCTGAATAAGTTTTCCGATTGCCCCCCATTTAAACACCACCTGTCACTGCTCCTAGCCTCCTATTGGAGTTTTGACCTTAACGTTAATGTAGAAAATTGGGGAGAAGTACAGAGGAAGAGATGGTGAAGACAAATGTGGTGGTGTAGGCGGCGAAGATTGTGACGGTGTTGGTGTTGTTATTGATGGTTAAATAGGTGGGTATGGTGGTATTATTGATGCTCCGATGGTGTTGGTTTCCAGGGTAGGTAGAAGTAAAAGGCGAAGGAGAAGGGGGGAGGGGTGGGTTGGGGTGTGGTTGGTGGTGGGGTTATCTGTGTTTAATTTTTTTTTATTTTTTAATCCAAAAACTGATAAATAAATAATAAAAAAATTAAAAATATATATTAAGGGAAAAATAGTCATTTTATGTTTATAGGGACCGCCCGAGTGAAAAAAAAAAATATACAGGGACGATCCGAGTTAATTATTGAATATAGGGACTAAACGCGTAATTTGGCACTTGGACCAGGGACGAATCATGTAATTTACTCTACAGTTTACTTTCAAATAACTTAAACATCAAACTATCCCCAGAATCAATCATGAAAATGTAAGGACGTGCACGATCACGCCTTCGCCTTCTCGCGATCATCAGAATACCTGAAACAATAATCGATAAATGTAAGCTCGAAGGCTTAGTGAGTTACCCCCAAAATACTAACCCATACTAACCAAAACAAATATCATATCAATACAAATACAGAACAGCATGCATAATGAGCCCTCAGCATGACTAGACTGCCTCCTACGGGCCTACAGCCTATCTGGACCGCTCCCGAGCCTTCGGCATGACTGGACCGCCTCCTACGGGCCTACAGCCTATCCGGACCGCTCGTCGGGCCTTCGGCATGACTGGATCGCCTCCTACAGGCCTACAACCTATCCGGACCTCCCCGGGTATGTTGGACTCAACCGCACAAAGCAGGACACCGCCTCAACCCAACCCATCCATGTATGTCGACATATAAATAGCACATAATCAAGCAATAAGCACAGATCATACTACTGCTAAGCATAGCACCATTCTATCTATCAAGGTACCAATCCAACAGATCATAAACGCATAACACCCTAGGTACCAGGGTACCAATCTAACTGATCACGAATATGAAACACATACTGACTCCGAGATAAAATCCTAAGGGACCGACCTAGTGTCGTAGACCCTGTTGGTATAGTGAGGATAACTCACCTGGCACTGCTGAAGTCCCGTAGACATAATCCTACACTGCTGAAGTTCCGCAGACTCAACCCCAGCTGTTGGATGACAGATTCCCGAACTATCAACACCAAAATAATACCCAATTAATAATTGGGTACCATCACATAACCATAAATGCGTCCTTGGAAAATTACTACATTACCCCAAGGTTGACTTTATTCAAGCACAAGGCCCAAAGCATAGGCCCAAAGTCAACTGGGAATCAAAGCCCAACATATGGCCCAATTTTCCAAATTGGGCCCAAACCCCTTACATGGGCCTTACCCCAAAGCCCATTAATTATTCTAGTCCATTTGCTTAATCTAGAATGGCCCATTTAATAACCCAAGTGAAATTAGGGCTTCACATAAAATGATGATTAGTGTTAAGTTTCCTACTTAACCCATTAAGGACTTAATCCATTAAGTCCCACATGGCCTTAAGTTTATTTGCAATGATTAATAATTAATATTTTAAGTTCATTAAATTATTCCGATGCGGTCCCGCTAAGTCCCAAATTAGGGTTTTATTACATTAGGGTTTTCCAAACCCTAATTAGGGTTTCCAACCCATATTAGCCCAATAGGCCCAATAGCTAAGTCATTAAGCCCATGAGGGTTTTCCTTGGGTTAACTAGGGTCCATTAGACCCATCAGTCTCGTGTTTGGGCTTTAAGGTTCAATAGGTTTTTATTGGTCCCATTAGGGCTTACAAGGCCCATTAGGGTTTTAGTCCCTTTTCCAAACATGCAAACCAAATCACAACATCAACGAGGCATACCGCCACCCGACACGGCGGCCGGTGGTGGAAGGAGGCGGCAGCCACCACCCTATGGTGGTGGTTTGATTTTTCCTTTCATTATTCTAAATTGTAATTACATTTTACAAGGCTAAACCTCAAGTAAACACAAACCCACTCAATAAGATAACGTACACAAGGCGTCACATGGCAGCAGCCACCACCTCACGGTGGTGGCAGTGGTGGTTCTCGATGGTAGTGGTTCCTTTGGCTTCCAACACACAGCAACACCACACACACCCATAAATACACCCATAGCCACCTCCCATGGTGGCTGGTGGCGTCGGAATAAGGTAGAAACGGGCGGCGTAGCGATGTTAATAATGACAGCCACCATGGCTAGCCGCCATGGTGGTTCTTCTTAGTTGTCGGCCAACAACCTAACACGACATAGATCTGGAAATGGCCTCCCACCAAGTGGCACACGACGAGCAGCAGCAGTAATGACCTTGGCAGCCGGCGACGGGTAATACAAATGTGAAAGAATGTGGAATTCGGACAGAAGGAGGAGGTTGGGGTAGACGTCAGAATCGCAACGACGAAACACCGGGACAACAGCTATTGCTCGTCGTCGCCTGCAACGGAACAGCAGCAGCATTGACGCCGACTGTTGAGGATAGCGGCGTTTGCATGGCGAAGTATCTGCGGCAGTCGGCTGGACTCACCGGATCGGAACAACGAGTGAAGGGCATCGGCTGGAGGTTGATGAATGGTGGTAGGAAGGTCCGGAGATGGCGGCGCCAGTGAAGGAGGTATAAGGGTGGGGGAGGTGGCGGCTGTAGATGGCTTCATTAGCGTTAGGGTGTAGACAGGGGTGACAGGTTATATACCCCCGATCCCCCACAAACTTATTTCCATAGTGCCACAAACGGCCCCTCCCCTTGACATTTCTTTCAAAATAAAGCCAATATTTACCATTTAAACCCTGAATCCATAATTTACTTTCATAATAAGTCCTTAAATTACCAATCACCCCCCTGACTTATGCAACCATTCTCAAATTAAATCCAAAACTTACACTTTTAACCCTCAACTTCAAAATTATGACAATTAGCTCCTCGAAATCACACCTCGCTATATAATTATTGATTTCGTACACGCTCAACCACCCTAGTAACATGGTCATCATCATGGGCACACCCTAGCCCTTCCTAGGGTAGTTGTGACCAATCTTTGTAAGGCCCTAAAATCTATAGAGGAATGAATCTCTCGCAACAAAATCACATCTACTCGGTCTGAAATCTGTTATCTTGAGATGGTCTGAATCCCTGCTAGACCACTCATACCGAATCATTATCGTTGAATCAGTCCGTTTATCCCCAACTGACTACTTAACTTCTGATCACTCACGGTTCCCACTATAAAACAGGGTCACAGACCGAAATATCCTTGAATATCACTTATACTTTGCCAAGGTTCAACTAATCATGTCGTGAGTGACTTGTCACTTCCCTATAAACCAGTTATCCCGTGCGTACTCACAACCTAAACACAAATACTAATACTGCCCAAACGTTGAAACTGCCCGAACACTGAACTGCCTGAAGTAGTACGCTGCTACATAGCTGCTTCCCAAAATCTATCGAGACCTTCATGGTCTCAATTCATCCATCAGTCATTTGAAATATTGGGTTTCTGCCCGACTGCAGAGCCAAAGGACTCCCACTTAGTCATCTCACCCGACTCGTGAACGAAATCCTTCTCTAGAACTAGTTGCCACTAGTTATCATGCCACTGTGGCTCTAACAACCTCCCGATCTAACCGATCAGGCCCATATGTCGAACCCTGACGTCATCAAGCCCAGGCTAAAAGTGATTGCTACCTAACCGATGGTAGCCTTATATCACAACCAATCTTATACGGTCCATTGCTTCCCTGATCCCGTAACTATAGTGACACTCCTACAGTCTTTTCACTGTCCTAACCTAACCTAATCCTTTTGGGTAATTCCTAATTCCAATCTGTGGATTTACATATCCTCACTGTTGCACCCGAACTGGTGGGTACTACTATTCCTTCCATGTCCTGACAACGCACTCATGCTACCTACCAACATAGCGAATGTTGCGGCTATACCCACAGACTTACATCACTCTAGCACTACTTGATAACCTTGTAAATGCTACGGCTACCCCCGCAGTCTTATAACATTTTCCATACTACCTGATCGCTAGTGAATGCTACGGCTACCCCCGCAGTTTTACAGCACTTTCCATACCAGTTGAACACGAGATTGACCTAACACATCACTGAACTTAATTCATGGCTAGAATCCCAACCTGATTTCCCCAATTTATGCTATCAAGCACCGAGAAGACGCAATTCACATGCTGGGGAGTTTTATCGAAGTCCCAACTCACATGACACTCAAACCAAGCAGCTACTAGGGTTGTCTTCCTTCCTAAATACGATGCGAAACTTATCCCAGTTTCGAAACCAATCCTGCTTCTGCGTTCCGGGACGATTCTCCCCCACTTAGATTCAACTAAGTCTTCACAATACATGAAAAGATGAGAATTCCTAATCCTTCTTACTTTCCAACAATCGATCTGATGACAACCAGACCTTTCCAAATAGTACTCCTTTATTAGCCAACCCCAAATGATCACATGCTTTTAATAACTAGATGAACACTTCCTGAATCCCTGTAAAACCGACAGTCCCTAATGTTTGAATGATCCCACACTCAAATCTTGAAGACCAAAAGACAGATACTCCCAGTAATACCTGAGCAACGAGCTACTTCCATTGGCGCTTTCATCTGCCAATCAATAACGATTACTAAAACCACTGAATTCTGACAATCCTGAATAATCATCCTATGGGACCCTGTCCGCAGACCTCCCATATAATACCCCCTTTTTTTTTTCAAAGTGCTCTAACAAATATCCCGTTCTCGGCTCTAGAAATCATATAATTCAGGGTCTCGCACCCTGACTCGCTCACCAGCTCGGTCATCTACAGCTGAACTACAGTAGCTGAAATAACCTTTGTCCTAAACTGGGCTACAACTGCTCGCATGACATAGTCTCCAATCCCAAAAGTGCAATGAATCGCACAATCAATACTTACCGTCTGATGCAACAAGGTGAATCGGATCTCACAAGGTACTTATGTCACATCGACACACCCACGCTCACCAGTGCTGAAATACTGTCGCCAACCCCTACGACTAGCTGACACCAAGCTGGAATACAATCTGATCCTAGGGTCACAAGCCTGCTCAATCCTTCAGGCTCGTAAATTGAAAGGGCATAATCCTTACCCCCATAAAACGATATTCCAATCCACCACTTAATCATTCTACTTCCAACTACGAAATCCCAGCTGAACATAGTCATCACTCCTTTCCGGAGCCCCCGCGACTCTCATTCCAGCCTCGAGTAAACCCCCAAGCCTAAAATCTAGAAACTCATGTACTAGCCTCTCTTGCTCAACCCGCGAAAATATAACGAGTACAGAATATCTCCCTGGTCCCAAGTAATTGCAACCCTCTGCTCATCAGAATATGTCCCAGTAACGAGTCTCGATACTGGAAAGCTTGACCAGCTCCTCCCCTGCCGTCGTTACAACTGTTGAAGTTGATGTGGCAGCCGTCTCAGCAATGGCTGCATAGTGCTCGTCAGAATACTCAACCATGGAGCTCCTGATAGACCTAATCATCTCCGGAATCTTTCACCGAACAATCTCGATCAACTCCTCCCGGATGATCTCCCTGACACGATCCTATGACAATACTGGCCTATCCTGGCTGCCAGCTCCCGATCCTGACCCGAATCCGGTCTCAAAATGTCTCGTAACCATCATTTTGATAATACACCAAAAAGATCTCGTATGGTCCATATAATAACCGGGAACAAACTCCAAACTAAACCCCAGGGGTTGTGACTTCCTTGCTACGCGTATGGGTCATGTGCTTTCAGTAGTACGGGCTCATACTGCCTTCCACACCTACCATATTTGTCTCAATTATCACCACAACACCCTAAAAATGTACATAAACATAGCGAGCGCTCAATCCTAACTTCTAGAGGAAGGCTAAATATCTCATAACTGGCCTCCCGGCCTCACACAACCCACCCATCCATGAAACTTCCACCAACCCTGCAGCACTAGTGTATGCTAGCCATACATGCATAACGCTGGACCCCATAGACTTTCGAATATCCAATCCTACCCTAAGCTCCCAATCAAACAAGAACAGAACATAAGGCCAAATCAAACATTCTCAGGCTATAAGATCTTAATTATGTATAACTGTGATGCATACACTAAGCAACTACAATAATCATGTCAATCTTATATAAAGGAAAACCCTAGGCTATCAAGCATCATATAATCATGCAATTCTATCATGCAATTCCTGAAGATCCCTAGCCCAGTACTAGCATGTTGTTCCAATCATATCTCATAACTCAAATAATTCGTAAGGTATTTTGGGGTCTATCTGTAAGCTCCGGCTGATCGTACACTTGCATCCACCTTTATTATTTTGAAAACAGTTTAAGAAAATCATTTTAAATCTTGTCCTCAGTTTGAGACTGGAGACACGCGAGTGTTTCCTCCAATACACTCAAACCAAGGCTCTGATACCAACTTGTAACACCCATAAAATTCAAGTCAATTTAAAACTTTTTAAAACATTTAAAACCATTAAGTTATTACAGTTTACTTTCAAATCATTTAAACATCAGAGTATCCCCAGAATCAATCATGAAAATGTAAGGAGGTGCACAATCATGCCTTCGCCTTCCCGCGATCATCAGAATACCTGAAACAATAATCGATAAATGTAAGCTCGAAGGCTTAGTGAGTTACCCCCAAAATACCAACCCATACTAACCAAAACAAATATCAAATCAATACAAAAACAGAACAGCATTCATAATGAGCCCTCAGCATGACTGGACCGCCTCCTACGGGCCTACAGCCTATCTGGACCGCTCCTGATCCTTTGGCATGACTGGACCGCCTCCTACAGGCCTACAGCCTATCCGGACCGCTCGTCGAGCCTTCGGCATGACTGGACCGCCTCCTACGGGCCTACAGCCTATCCGGACCGTCCTGGGTATGTTGGCCTCAACTGCACAAAGCAGGACACCACCTCAACCCAACCCATCCATGTATGTCGACATATAAATAGCACATAATCAAGCAATAAGCACAGATCATACTAACTGCTAAGCATAGCACCATTCTATCTATCAAGGTACCAATCCAACAGATCATAACCGCATAACACCCTAGGTACCAGGGTGCCAATCTAACTGATTACGAATATGAAACACATACTGACTCCGGGATAAAATCCTAAGGGACCAACCTAGTATCGTAGACCCTTTGGTATAGTGAGGATAACTCACCTGGCACTGCTGAAGTCATGTAGACACAATCCTACACTGCTAAAGTTCCGTAGACTCAACCCCAGCTGCTGGATGACAGATTCCCGAACTGTCAACACCAAAACAACACCCAATTAATAATTGGGTACCATCATATAACCATAAATGTGTCCTTGGATAATTACTACATTACCCCAAGGTTGACTTTATTCAAGCCCAAGGCCCAACCCATATGCCCAAAGTCAACTGGGAATCAAAACCCAACATATGGCCCAATTTTCCAAATTGGGCCCAATCCTATACATGGTATTATTCTAAGGCCCAACATCATATAATCACTAAGGCCCAGACTATGGTCCAATTTTCCAAATTTGACCCAAACCCCTTACATGGGCCTTACCCCAAAGCCCATTAATTATTCTAGTCCATTTGCTTAATCTAGAATGGCCCACTTAATAACCCAAGTGAAATTAGGGCTTAACATAAAATAATGATTAGTGTTCACTTTCCTACTTAACCTATTAAGGACTTAATCCATTAAGTCCCACATGGCCTTAAGTTAATTTGCAATGATTAATAATTAATATTTTAAGTTCATTAAATTATTCCAATGTGGTCCCGCTAAGTCCCAAATTTGGGTTTTATTGCATTAGGGTTTTCCAAACCCTAATTAGGGTTTCCAACCCTTATTAGCCCAATAGGCCCAATAGCTAATTCATTAAGCCCATTAGGGTTTTCCTTGGGTTAATTAGGGTCCATTAGACCCATCAGTCTCGTGTTTTGGCTTTAAGGTCCAATAGGGTTTTATTGGGCCCATTAGGGCTTACAAGGCCCATTAGGGTTTTAGTCCCTTGTCCAAACATCCAAACCAAATCACAACATCAACGAGGCATACCGCCACCAGACACGACGGCCGGTGGTGGCAGGAAGAGGCAGCCACCACTCTACGGTGGTGGTTTGATTTTTCCTTTCATTATTCATAATTGCAATTACATTTTACAAGGCTAAAAATCAAGTAAACACACACCCACTCAATAAGATAACGCACACAAGGCGGCACATGGCGGCAGCCACCACCTCACGGTGGTGGTAGTGGCGGTTCTCGATGGTAGTGGTTCCTTTGACATCCAACACGCAGCAACACCACACACACCCATAAATACACCCACAGCCACCTCCCATGGTGGCTGGTGGCGTCGGAATAAGGTAGAAACGGGCGGCGTAGCGATGTTAATAATGACAGCCGCCATGGTGGTTCTTCTCAGTTGTCGGCCAACAACCCGACAAAACATAGATCTGGAAACGGCCTCCCACCAGGTGGCGCACGACGAGCAGCAGCAGCAATGACCTTGGCAGCCAGCGAAGGGTAATACAAATGTGAAAGAAGGTGGAAGTCGGACAGAAGGCGGAGGCTGGGGTAGACGTCAGAATCGCAGCGACGAAACACCGAGACAACAGCTATTTCTCGTCGTCTCCTGCAACGGAACAACAGTAGCATTGACGCCGATTGTCTGGGAAAGCGGCGTTTGCATGGCGAAGCAGCGGCGTTAGTCGGCTGGACTTGCTGGATAGGAAAAACGAGTGAAGGGCGTCGGCTGGAGGTTGATGAACGGCGGTAGGAAGGTCCGGAGATGGCGGCGCCGGTGAGGGAGGTATAAGGGTGGGGGAGGTGGCGGCTGTAGATGGCTTCATTAGCGTTAGGGTGTAGACAGGGGTGACAAGTTATATACCCCCGATCCCCCACAAACTTATTTCCATAGTGCCACAAACAGCCCCTCCCCTTGACATTTCTTTCAAAATAAAGCCAATATTTACCATTTAAAACCTGAATCCATAATTTACTTTCATAATAAGTCCTTAAATTACCAATCAGCCCCCTGACTTATGCAACCTTTCTCAAATTAAATCCAAAACTTACACTTTTAACCCTCAACTTCAAAATTATGACAATTAGCTCCTTGAAATCACACCTCGCTATAGAATTATTGATTTTAGGGCTACAACTCGATCATTAATTAATTTATTTATCTAATAAATAAACGGGGTGTTACACGAAGAGTGCATGCAATGGATAAAAAGATCAAGAATAAGAAGAAGCAATTGGAAGATCCTTTGGATGAAGTTGTTCATGAGACTGACCTAGAAGATGAAGGTAATCAATCTCCTATTCGTCATGAAAATATTGGATTTGAATCACCTACAAGGGGCTCTCTAGTCAAGTCGACTTTCGAGGAGACTGGAATTCTGGGTGGCTCTGTGAACATATCTAATACAGACACAACCACTACTTTTGGTGATTCTTCAATGATTTCCATCCCTGAGCAGACAACAGTCATACCACCCAAAGTATTGATGGCTGAATCCGTTTCGGAGGAGGTTCGAACTTCAAGCATCCTTGTGAACATATCTAACATGGACACAAATGTCAACATGGGTGATAAGGTGTCGACATTCAAAGCATAAGGTAATCCTCCTGTTGTAACTTCAACTGTTCCTATTTCTATTATCTTATCCTTCACCATCGAAACAACCATCATAGACACTTTTACTTCTGAACCACCATTTACTACTCATACTCCTACTTCATTACCTGCTTCCACTATTACACCTACCTTCAACAACATCATGAATCAACCTACCACTTCTCTTTTCCTTTCTCAATCCACCAAAGGTGAAAAATCAATTCTAGATTTTGAGCCAGATGATGATCATGAAGTCATGGTTTCGTTTGCTGATATTTAGTTCAACTAAGTGGAAGAACACATTCCTAACCATATGCATATGCCAGGAAAGTAGTTAAAGATTTTGAATCGAATGTTGAATTCTTTAACTCGGATTCAGGCTAATACTGGGATTCGATACATAGTTTTTGGGATTGAAGTTTATGTTTTACTTCAAGCTCAAGAACATCGATTGAAAATGGTCGTGGAGCAGATTGAATCGAAATATGAAGCACGTTTGAAGCGTCAAGCAGAAAATTTTCAATCTGAGGTTAAGGATCTGAGGTCTATTGCTAAAGAATGCCATATTTTTTTTGTTGAAGAGGTTCAGAAATAAGAGAAGGTTGTTAATCTCAAAATCTAGGCCATCCAAACCAAAATGTCGAAGGAGATTGTTAAACTTGATCAGAATTAATCAACTCTTCATAATTAGGTTGATGTTATTAAGAAAGTTGTGTAGTATTATAATTCTCTTAACACTCAGGTTTCTTCGACAAAAAAGTCTGATTCCAAGGTGTTTTCAAAACTGGAAAGAGATTTTGGGGGGTTTGAAGTAATCACTTTTAAATATTAATGTTAATTCTCCATCTTCAGTTTCTCAGGAGTCTCTTTACAAAATGTTTTCCTCTTTGGAGTCTAATCTAAAAGTCGAATTGGCTCCTCTTCTGAAGCTTGTACATTTGATTCCAACTGATGTCCCACCTGTTAAAACAGGGGTGCAAAGGGGAGAAAAGGATGTTGGATCATCAAAGGATTCTGATCAAGGTAAGGTGGTTGGGAAGGTAATGAGCACACAAATTCCAACTTCACTTCATACTTTGATGTCTACAACCTCAACCACAATGACTTTGAATCCATTGAACAAAGGCATAGTTATTGGGTCTTCTACTGGAGGTTCAAGTTCAAATCCACCACCTTCGAGTCAATATAAAGGTGATAGAGGGAAGGGCATAATTAAAGAGTTAACAGAGGAAGAGAAAAAGGAAAATCTTGAAAAGGAGATTGAAAAACAAAGACAAATCAATAGCATCTCGAGACAAAGACAAGGTGATCCACCGGGTCTTGATAAAGGAGATCTAACAAATCAATACTATTATGAGACTATTGAGAAGATAGTTTCTCTTAGGAATATGTATGATTTTGAAAAGGTTCCTAAAAAGAGCTTTGATATCATAAATACAGATTTCAATCAACAGGATATTCCTATCAATCAAATGATTTTTATTTCGTCTTAATATCAGTCGGTGGGTAAATTTGATAACAATGAGGAATACAAGAAGTTAAAGATGAGATTTCATGCTGTTATTGGGAAGAAGGAGGAGGAAGTCTGGTCCTTATTAAAAATTGTCAAAGTTTTGGGTGTTTCCAAGGATCAACTATTCGAAGGCTTACTATAGAACTTTTGTTATCATGTGGTTCGAGCTAATAATGTTGCATGTGATTTCTCAGTTGCGGATTTTCCTTTGATGAATCTTAATGATCTCATTTGTATCATGAAGATCTTGAGCAGTGTTGATGTTTCAAAACATCAAGTAAATAGTGAATAATATTTCTTGTTAGGTTTTGCTCATATCAAGTTGTTCATAGACAATTACTACGATTGTCTAGCCTTAACTGATGTGGAACTTGCTTTAGCCATAGGGAGACAAGTGAATGTTCCTCAATCAATGTTGAAAGGTCCAAGAAGTCTTAGGAATTTTGAAGATGGGGAAACTTGTGTTAAGACCTTGGGTGTAGTATTCATTGGGAAAAACAAAAATCAGAAGATGGCCAATTTTTTGTTCAATGTTGAAGATGTAGAAAGATATATGAATTGACAGTACACATTCTTCTGGTGCGTCTTAACAACTACAAAAGGAAATGTTGGTGATAAGGCTGAGGTGAAAAACACGATTGTTTGGTACACATAAATTCGAAGAGTACTTCATCAAGCAACGAAGATGCTAATGACTTAGGATTCGACAATTCTCACAATGGGGGAGAATGTAGAGGTCGAAATCTGTTGCGAGGTGTCTAAGTCTCTTAGGTAATGTTTATTGTCGAAGTCCATTTCTTTGTATTCGTTGTATGTATTTCATACGGGTTCTCTTATATGTCGAAGCGTACAAGTTTTAGCCCTTATGTACTTTTTGTTTACATCTGGTGTTCCTATAAATAGGGATGGATACAAGGTATAGATTAACTTTTTTCACTAAGTGTACTTTACTCTCATTTTCTTTGGTATCTTTCAGAAGTATTAATCGAGCCACACAGATTCTATTTACAACTTGTGTTCTTGATTGATTCATACTCTGATTTCATTTCATTCACTCGATTCATACGAACTACACTAGGTAGGAAACCTAAAGCATGCTATAATACAAATCATTTAGCACATAATAGAAATTAAGTCACATACCCTAAAGTAAGCTAATGCTTGTGTCAATTCAATTATATAACCTAAAATATTTTAGACAAATACCTCATGATCATCACTTAGCATTCTAAGTTGAAGTCTAGAATTTACCAAAATTCCTAATTTGCTTAAACTAAAGATCTCATAGCAACTGTGACATCCCCATTTTTACGGCCAATAAAAAACTTTTTGTTTATGATTACTTAAAAATAGAGTATTCTTTTATTAGTGCGGAATTTATCCTAAAACATTATTAATGTGAAGTGATATTAATATCAAAGCATTTTCAAATAAACTTTTTCATTCATATTTAGAAGCTTGGGATGTCATAACCGATACAGAAACATAAGCATAAACTAGTCTTTACAGGACTTACATAACATTATTTAATGACCTAAAACCCCTTAAATCTCTTGTCAGATTCAAACATCAATATCCCTAAACCTTCGTACCGTTACTTATAATACAAAGAAACTAAGTTGGTCAGGCTTGGGAGCCTAGTGAGCACATAGGATTTTCAACCCACAATAATACTATATATATATATATATATATATATATATATATATATATATATATATATATATATTACACCAAATAAATAACTCGATTACCCATTACCGTTATTCTCACTCTTTGATAAAAAAAATTGTGATCTCAATGGGCCTATCCTAAAGGATCGCTAGGAGTAAGGAGGACACAATAATACTTTGGGGATTCCGAAGCAATATATGCCAACAAGGTAAACATGAAAGGCATAGAGTACTCAAATGAACACATGTTGCATACTCTCGGATTGTATGATTCACTAACACCTTCAGATTGCTAGTTTGCTAGTCTTAGGGATGAGATTTAGAACGGAAAACCGGACCGGAACCGGAACCGAACCGGAACCGGACCCGTTAGAACCGGAATATATAGAACCGGGTCCGGTTCCGGGTTTAAAAATTGGCTTTATCCGGGTTCCGAGTAATCCGGGTTTGGGTCCATTGGGTCCGGGTAAACCGGGTCTAAAATCCGGAACCGGTTTTTGGAACCGGAACCACTTTTAGGGCCGGAACCACTTTTTGTGAAACGTTTACAAGATGCATATCTTATTCGTTTCAACTCCAATTGACATACGGTTTTTTCCAACATGTAGTTTAGAGTTTGTACATGATTCTAGACTATAAATTTGTCATTTTTAGTTTTATATTCATTGACTTACAGTCCTCAAAAGTTGAGATACCAAAGCTGAAAGTTTTTAGTTTTTTAGTTTTTTTGTATTCGGTGAAAGTTTTAAAACATGCATATCTAATTCGTTTGAAGTCGGATTGACATGTGGTTTTTTCTAACTTCTAGTTTATAGTTTGTACATGAGTTTAGACTATAATTTTGTCATTTTTGGTTTAACATTCAATGATTTACAGTCGGGATATCAAAACTGAAAATCTTCAACTTTTCAGCTATTTGTTTTTGTACTTTGTATTATGTGAAAATATTAACACAAGTATATCTCATTCGTTTAAATTCGGATTGACATGCGGGTTTTTCCAGAGTGTATTTTAGAGTTTATACATGATTTTAGACTCTAATTTTGTTAATTGTGGTTTCGTATTCAATAAGTTACAACCCCCCAAAGTCGGGATATCAATATGAAAATTTTCAAAGTTCAACCCACTAAGTAGTAAGTAATTACCAAAAAATTCCGGTTTTTTCGGGTTTTCCGGGTCTAAACCCACTTTATTCGGTTCCAACCTACCCACTTTGATGTTTCCGGGTTTTCCGGTTCTAGACCCACTTTACCCGGAACCATACCCGGAACCAAACCGAAACCGGTTCCTATATACCGGTCCGGTTTCCGGTTCTATAAAATCCCGTTAACTGGTTCCGGGTTTTCCGGGTCCGGGTCCATCCGGTCCGGGTTTGGACCCACTTTCATCCCTAGCTAGTGTTCCACTAGACTGTTTAGAAGAGTTTGTGGTCGTCATCAATAATCTACTAGATGACTAGTCTCGGTAGTACAATAGTACAATGTTGGGAATGGTCTATCACCATTATTTTATCTTTGGTATATGATCTCTCACCATTATTTATCTCTTGCATGGTCTCTTACCATTATTTTATCTCTTTCTTAACCCTTTTATACCTAATATTTTATAAATACAATAAAATACATATACGATTAATTCAAGTAAATCATGTAATTTATTGCATTTAACGTAGATATCAAGGATTCAAATATTAAGCACATATAGCATTTAATTATCTAATATTTTTTATTTATGTGTAAGATGAAAGTAACTATGCAGTCACCTAACTTAAGTGGATGACTTTTTATTTTGACAACGCTTCACCTATCACTTTAGGTATTGCCTTTCAAAAGACCTAGGCATAGATAGTAATAAGTCTTAGTCTTATATTTCTCATGGCTATAATAATGATAGTGTAGATTCCTCAATAATCACAATGTCTACGTCAAGATCTATCAAGTAAGGAACAACCAGGTAATATAATATCAGACGTAGGATTTGTTTGGTATACAAAGTATACAGTTTGGAAATATCACTTTAAACACCTCAATATATCTAGCTAGACATCACTTCAGTAAATAGATCAACCAGTATTATGATTGGAATCATTGATAAATCTTATTTATAGGTTCATAATAACGATTATGAATATAAATATAAGTTACACTTAAAGCAATATAGGTGTAGCTTAACTTACAGAGTTTCCTAGAAAAAGTCTGGAAAACTCATAGGCAAAACTCTGACCCAAAAGCTCCTCTTCGTTAGGCTCCTAGATACTCCAGAGCCTTGCGAAAATGCTCAGAAGTACAGAAAAATCTGAACTCAAAGAAGGATAAATGTTTGAAAGAGAATGGATTGAAATGTCTAGAAAGAATGAGAGATTTTGTAGCATTATATATGCATCTTGGGGAGGCACGTCGCGTCAAGTCCATAGGCACGTTGCGTACTATGGTGATGTTGATCCTCCTAAATATTGCCACATGTCTCCTTTTCCCTGGTCTGTGTTACCCTTCTAGAAGTTAGGCGCATCGTGCAAATTTTTAATTATTTTCTAAAAATTGTATATTTCTCATATGAGCTCCGTTTTTGACGTTCTTTATATCCACACGTAGCTATCGATGAGTACTATAACTTTCCATTAGACTTCATCGGCTAATTATCACTTTATTTTTAAAATTATTTTTAAAGGGCTTAGAATGTTAAACTCTGTATAGAAACAATAACTCTTTCATATGAAGTTTCTTCTCGACTGTATTTATATCGACAAAACTATAATTATGAGATCTTCAACTCTCATTTATAGTGTTTTGGATAACACACAACCGATTTACAATTTGATTTATGTGTCACACATTGTTGTATTGAAACTCCAAAAAATCAAAACTTCCACTTAGGAAGTTAGATTTTGGCGATCTATATATACATTTGCTTACTTTTACGATTACTATAACTTTTATTTAGATCACTTAGGATAATAAGCAACCTATCTTCGATTCGTATTTTCCGGAATACTTTATCACATTGGGCTAAACGTGAAACATCAAAAGGTTAGAATTTCTTCATACGCAGTCACATTTGGGGATTCTATATACCCACAGAATCCTCATCTCGTCTACTAAACTTTCATCAAGATTATTTATCCAAAATAATATTCTTATTAAAGCATCTATTTATCACGTGCGACGAATAATTATCATATTCAAGGATTTTAATTATAATAACTATTACTTATTATGTCTTAAATGTATAGCCCGAATTTACGGGCGTTACATGCACCGGATTAGTAACATCCCGACTCCCAGGTATTGCATTTATTTATTTAATTATTTATTTTTGGATTTAATAAATGACTCGACAAGTTGTGTGTCCGACTCTTCGAGTAGAGTTGGATTAGTTACGTGGGTTTAATGACCGACTCAACGAGTCAGAGAGCCGACTCGACGAGTTGGCGCTGTGTGAGGAAACCTTAAATCCCAGGTTTGGGGCCTATTTAAGGAAACTTATTTCCTCATTTCCACCTCACCAGCTACCCAACTCCCCTGTATGAAACCCTAATCGGCCATTGGGCTAAGAGAGAGTGTTTGAGCTAATATTTGAGTGTTTTGGTGAATCTTTTGGAAGGGAAGAAGTGAGATACAAGCAAGGAACGAGGAGAGGTTGTGGGATCTAGTACTCTTTCACTTGGAAGGTAAAGGCCATCACCTTTATCATTATGTTGTTTAGATCTTGCTAATGAAGAACTTTTGGGGCTTTTTCCATATTTCCTTGAGATTTGGTATGACTTGTGCTTGTCAAGCATTGAGACATCAGATCTGGACCTTGTGAGGTCCATAGAGTCCAAAGTTCCCAGCTTTATTCAGCCATGAAAGAGTTATTGAGCTTAAACACCTTAGTTAAAGCTTATAGTGGCATTATGGAGCAAATATGCCATGCATGAACGTAAAGATCGAAGCTTTACGTGACATTCAAACCTTGGGAGGCTAGATCTAGAGTTTGGAGTGGTAGATCCGCCTTAAAAATGTCTGAATAAGATTTTGACTTAAGGGACATAGCGAGTCAATGAGCTGACTCGACGAGTCGGCTAGGGTTTTCCCCGATGAGTCTAGACAAGGGTGACTCGGCGAGTTGATGAGACAACTCGACGAGTTAAGTTGGGTTTTTGCGATGTTCTGTGGAACAGTGGGAACTCGGTGAGTCACATAGGTGCACTCAGCGAGTTGAGTCAAACATGGATTGTTGACTCGAGTTTGACTTCTGTTGACTTAAGGGTTTGGTCAATCATGATTCATGGTGACCATAGAGGGGTAAAATGGTATTTTTCCCAATCCAAGAGTTAGAGAGGGAAAATAACTTAATTTGTTAGAATTTGTATTTTAAGTGTTAACTAGAGATAATCATCAAATGTGACTAGGTAGAGGCTAGGTTCGGTGATTCGTGTTCGAGGAGTACACATTTCCTTAGCTTTCGTACGTGGTGAGTCTTCTCACTATACTTACCATGAGTGGTATCTATGTGTGACCGGAGGGTCTTTTGTGCTTCTTTGAGTTATGTGATGCTATGCATTTTGTTTGTGTGATATATATGATATATTCTGTTTTTACCGCGATAGGACCGGAGGGTCTAAACCGAGTTGTGGGACAAGAGGGTCACTGGGATACTGGAGTGGAGGGTCCAAACTAAGTTGTGGGACCGGAGGGTCCACACTGAGATGCATGAGGCCGGACGGTTCATGCCGAGTTATAGCCATGAGAGGCTTATTATTTGTGTATGTCGTATTTTGGGGAACTCAACAAGCTTCGTGCTTACCGTGTAATGTGTATGTGTTTCAGGTACCTCTTAGGACCGCGGGAAGGAACCGACATGGTTGTACACACCTGCCCGAGACTATGTTGAGGATTTTGGGATCTGACTTTTAGTTTGGATTTATGTTGACATTTGAGACACTTGTGGCTTTTATGTAATATTATAATAGTTTATGTGTTTTAAGAATGAAAATTTATGTTTGAAAATTTCGGTGTTACAAGTTGGTATCAGAGCCTTGGTTTGAGGGACTCGGATGCACCTTCGGGTATGTCTGAACTCAAACTAAGGATTTGAGAATTTTTTTTATAAGAAATGACTTTTCTAAAACCGAGTAAGAGTTTCTAAGAGAAAAACGAGAAGGATCAGTGTGAACAAACAGCCAGAGCCCGAACGGTGGTTTCCCAAAATACCCTTAGTTGTTTACTTTATGAGATATTTATGAGATATTAGAAATACATGCTAGAGAATAGGCTAGGTATTTCTTATTCTAAGGCTAGAGTTGCCTGATATGTGATGCCTTAGCCTAGTATGATATTGATCAGTGTTATCTGTTATTTTCCCTGAGTGTGTGATGAGTTCTGAGTCGAGAGGTAATCTAGGAGAAATACCTAGATGAGCATACGAGTATCCTACTAAGAGAGTAGTATGATATTTGTGAGAAATAGAGTACTTGTGAATTAGAATCGTAGGAAGAGGACTTGTGATGACTACAGGTTAGGTGTGGAAGGTAGTATTGGCCCCGTACTACTAAAAGCACCCGATCTGTATGCAATCCAAGTAAGAATCATTAGGGTGCTGAGGATCATGTAGGGGCGGGAATCGAGTGTGAGTATGCTCGAGCGAGTCTCTAATGATTTTTGTGTTGTGTTTCAGAGACATCATGGTGGGTACGTGCCACAACCCCGAGAGTAGTGGGACCAGTGATGAGGAGATCCACATGATTATCCATGAGGAAGTGGCCGCAGCCATTCGAGAGGTGATACCGGAGATGTTTGGATCTATTAAGACCACCCTGATTGATACATTTGACAAGCGATACGCTGCTGTTACTGAGGCTGCTACTGCTGCAACCACTGCGGCTGTTGCTGCTGCTAGGCCACAAGGAGGTGACTTGTTGTTGTTTTGAGAGTTCAACAACATGAAGACACCAGAGTTTGATGGGACACAGGATCCGATTGCTGCCATGATATGGATCACTAACATTGAGGGATGTTTTATACTTGTTCATGCCCAAAGCATCTGAGAGTCCGGTTCGCCCTGAACCAGCTTCGCTTGGGAGTGAAGGACTAGTGGAAGTTTGTGATGACTGATTTTACCACCCCTACAGATCATGTTGCAGTGACTTGGGAGAGGTTCACCAAGTTGTTTCAAGATGAGTATGTTCCCCAGGTGGAGAGGGAGCGTTTGGCACAGGAGTTTCTATCTCTCAAGCAGAAGACAGAGTTGGTGACTGAGATTACGAGGATGTTCCATAAGAGGGCATTGTTCTGCCCTGAGCACGTCTCTACTGAGCAAGCATGTGTGAGTCGGTATTTGAGCATCTTGAGGAGAGACCTTCAAGAGTTCGTGTCGAACTCGTCTTATCGGACATTGGATGAGTTGCAGACCAATGCCAGAAGGAGGGAGATTGAGTTGGAGATTTAGTCGAGAGAAGAGGCAAAGCAGCAGGGGAGAGATAGGAGACCGACACAGTCGCAGCCGGCGGCTAAGTGGGCTAAGCCCACTGATTCGAGGACTGGAGGCCAGAAGGGCCGCACATGTAGCAAGTGCGGCAAGATCCACGAGGGATCTTGCCAATTTGGGATTTTCTACAAATACGGTAAGGAGGGGCATATGGAGAGGGATTGCCCCAAGGGATTTTCTATTTGTTTCCACTGCAACTAGACGGGCCATCGAAAGGCCGAGTTCCCTCAGCTCATTCAGGAATCGGCCCAGGGTTCTACTCCTGCTGATATTCGTGCTACAGACAGTCGGCCAATGAAGGCCGAGACACCGAGGGCTCACGGGAGAGCTTTTCAGCTGATAGCGGAGGAGGTCTACGCAACACCTGATGTTGTAGTCGGTACGTATTTCCCTCTTTTCCTGTTATTTTGAGATTTGTGCATGATTATATTGTGTTATATATATATATATATATATATATATATATATATATATATATATATATATATATATGTACTTTTCTTGTGAGTTCTGTACCTGCTTTGGTGTTATTTGACTCGGGTGCGATTCGATCCTTTGTGTCCTTAGCTTTTAGTCGTCACATTAGTGTTGAGTGAGAGGCGTTGAGTCAAATTGATAACGCCTTCCACATGTCTCAGTTGACGAAGTGTGTAGTCGATGAGACGACGGTGGTGCCATTAGAGAACATTCAGGTGGATGAGAGCCAGAATTATATTGAGAGGCTGATTGTGATCTTGGATTGGAAAGTGAAGGTTCTGAGGAACAAAGAGGTGCCCCTAGTTCAAGTCCAGTGGTAACATCGGAAGGGGTCCGAGTGGACTTGGGAGCCGGAGTCTGAGATGCGAGAGTAGTATCCAGAGTTATTTATGGAGCATGACTTCAACGGCGAAGTTTGATTCTAGTCGGGGAGAATTGTAACATCTCGACTCCCAAGTATTGCATTTATTTATTTAGTTATTTATTTTTGGATTTAATGAGTGAATCGACGAGTTGTGTGTCCGACTCTTCAAGTACAGTTGGATTAGTTATGTGGGTTTAATGACCGGCTCAACGAGTCAGAGAGCCGACTTGACGACTTAGCTATGTATGAAGAAACCTTAAATCCCTAGGTTTGGGGCCTATTTAAGGAAACTTATTTCCTCATTTCCACCTCACCAGCTACCCAACTCCCCTGTATGAAACCCTAATCGGCCATTGAGCTAAGAGAGAGTGTTTGAGCTAATATTTGAGTGTTTTGGTGAATCTTTTGGAAGGCAAGAAGTGAGATACAAGCAAGGAACGAGGAGAAGCTGTGGGATTCAGTACTCTTTCACTTGGAGCTTCTGTTGGAAGGTAAAAGCCATCACCTTTCTCATTATGTTGTTTAGATCTTGCTAATGAGGAACTTTTGGGGCTTTTTCCATATTTCCTTCATATTTGGTATGACTTGTGCTTTCCAAGCATTGAGACATCAGATCTGGACCTTGTGAGGTCCATAGAGTCCAAAGGTCCCATCTTTATTCAACCATGAAAGACTTACTGAGCTTAAACACCTTAGTTAGAGCTTATAGTGGCATTATGGAGCAAATATGTCATGCATGAACGAAAAGATTGAAGCTTTACATGACATTCGAACCTTGGGAGGCTGGATCTAGAGTTTGGAGTGGTAGATCTGCCTTAAAACATCTGAATAAGATTTTGACTTAAGGGACGTGGCGAGTCAATAAGCTGACTCGACGAGTCGGCTAGGGTTTTCCCCGATGAGTCTAGACAAGGGTGGCTCGGCGAGTTGATGAGACAACTCGACGAGTTAAGTTGGGTTTTTGCGATGTTCTGAGGAACAGTGGGGACTCGGTGAGTCACATAGGTGCACTCGGCGAGTTGAGTCAAACATGGACTGTTGACTCGAGTTTGACTTCTATTGACTTAAGGGTTCGGTCAATCATGAGTCGTGGTGACCATAGAGGGGTAAAATGGTATTTTTCCCAATCCAAGAGTTAGAGAGGGAAAATAACTTAATTTGTTAGAATTTGTATTTTAAGTGTTAACTAGAGATAATCATCAAATGTGACTAGGTAGAGGCTAGGTTCGGTGATTCGTGTTCGAGGAGTACACATTTCCTTAGCTTTCATACGAGGTGAGTCTTCTCACTATACTTACCATGAGTGGTATTTATGTGTGGTCGGAGGGTCTTTTATGCTTATTTGAGTTATGTGATGCTATGCATATTTTCTGTGTGATATATATATATATATATATATATATATATATATATATATATATATATATATATATATATATATATATATATATGATATATTCTGTGTTTACTGCGATAGGACCAGAGGGTCCAAACCGAGTTGTGGGACCGGAGGGTCTTCACTGAGATACTGGACTAGAGGGTCTAAACTGAGTTGTGGGACCGGAGGGTCCTCACTGAGACACATGACCGGAGGGTCCACACTGAGATGCATAACACCGGAGGGTTCATGCCGAGTTATAGCCATAAGAGGCTTATTATTTGTGTATGTGGTATTTTGAGGAACTCATTAAGCTTCGTGCTTACCGTGTAATGTGTATGTGTTTCAGGTGCCTCTTAGGACCACGGGAAGGCATCGCCATGATTGTACACACCTGCCTGAGACTATGTTGAGGATTCTGGGATTTGACTTTTATTGTGGATTTATGTTGACATTTGAGAAACTTGTGGTTTTTATGTAATATTATAATAGTTTATGTGTTTTAAAAATGAAAATTTTGGTTTGAAAATTGCGGTGTTACAGACTTCAAACCCGATTTTGGACCAAATAACCACCGAATTAGTAAAAGGTCCCCCACGCATGAGTTGTAGGAAAGAAAATTATGGTTTCCACACATGAAAAGAAACATCTGACATTTTATTATAATGAAGTCCTGAATTGCGAAGAAGAAATTTGAGAACTTTGATGGACAGATGACCGAACTTGTGATGCCAAGAGAGGATTGACTTAGCAGAGGTATTTGTTAAATTTAATATGGAAGACTGCGAAGCGAGCGGATATCAGCATAGTAGATACCATTAATGTTCACTCTTTGCATGAGATGTGCCCTCGTATGTATGTCCTTAACCAAAAAGTGATGGGGGAAATCCAACTGAGACTTCGTAGATTTACAGAGTTTCGCAACAGAAGTGAGGTTATTGTGTAATTGAGGAACGAATAAAGCATTATTAAAGTTTAAAGGATGAGTGTAAGTAGGAAGGGTTGTGTGTCCGGTGTGAGAAATAGATAAACCTTAACTATTTCCTAACACAGATTCATCAGGTCCACCATATATTGATAGAGTGTGAAATAATGCGGGGTTAGATGCAACATGATGGGATGCACCATTGTCAAACATCCACGGTGGTGTTGGTGATGTTCGTCGAGCCAGAAAGTTGTTCACCATTGAGTTTGTTGGTGAATTGATTAATAGAGTGATGTTGTTTTCCTTAAGAAAATGTGCTAGCTTCTTGTAATCTTTAGTGGCAAGACCCGAAATATGGTAATATTGACAATAAATAGTGTTTCGATTTCCTCACTAAGAGTTTTTGTTTCCACTATGTTGTCCTTGAAAACAAGATGGTCTTGCAACAGAGTTGTTGAACCCGTTTGAAGTTAAAGTGTCATTTCCTCTAGGTGTATAATGATTTGGCTATTTTGTGTATTGTTTACTGTAGCAATCAGAGGTGTTTGTTGGGTTTCTTTTAAAGTTCTTTCATGGTCCACCAATTTGTCAAAATAATCGAGGAAGGTAATGGGTGTATCTTGGATTTTTAAGGTAGATGAGGTATGGGTATAATCGTCACCGAGTTTACCTAATATATGAACAATTAGATCTTCATCGTCTATAAGGCTTTATGCTAATGCAAGTTCATCAGTAATGGTATTCATTTCATGAAGAAATTCAGTAACAGATTATGTACGTTTATGGCTGTTGGCAAGTCTGGACTTTAAGGAGATTATGTGAGATTTGGACACATTGGTATAGCTTTCGGTCGGGCGTTTGAAGGCTTGACGAGATGTCTTCGCTGAAGAGACAATTGGTTGAAAGGTGTCGGAGCAACTTTGAGGCAGGGCACCAAGAAGAATATGATCTTGGCAGAAATAAGGGAGATAAGCCAGATTAGGATTTGTGATATTTGAAAGCAGAAATTTTTGTGGGGATTCAATGGAGTCTTCGACATAACTATCTCGACCAAAACCAATTAGGGTTGCTAGAACCTATTTTCTCCAAATAAGGAAGTTGTTTTGGGTAAGATTGATTGGAAAGTGAGTGTAGGCGGTAACTTCAACCATGGTTGACGTGATGATTAAAGAAGGAGATAAGGATGGGATCGGAAGAAGAAAACTCATAGGAGCTGTAGTAGCGGACCTATGTAGAACCCAGGGGTCTAGGACACTACTCCGATTCAGCCCTGTAATGTAAAAGAAATGTTTTTCTATTAGGTTCAACGCCTTCGTAATATGAGTGACATCCTTATTCAAATGTTCTGCGTCCACCACTAAGGAGCTGTTACAGCTCTGATACCATATAATAAAAGAGATTGTGGTGAAAAGGCTTACTTGAATTTCTAAATTACATGCCTTGTATTGGCATATGACAAAGTTAGAAGGAACACATTTATAGAAATAAATTTTCGAACTATTCTTGCTATCTTAACTGTACATATAAATATAAAACTATATATGATTTCTTCCTAAATGGCTTGTGTTGGTCCAGCGGGCTCGATATCCTTAATATTAGTCTCCCTATGGTATTAACTGATAGTCTTTCTCTTCAAGCTTGTTGGTTTATTTAGCGTCTTGTTCTCAAGCCAATGTAATTTGTTTTATATTATTTTTACTAGTAGTCTCTTACTAATCCCTTTATATATATTCAAAAAAAATGTCTAAACTTGCCAAATAAATAATACATAGTACCTTCTTTGTAATCTTAGAGAAATAATTATAACGGAAATTATTATTTATATATGAATATGGTGACGGTGGGTGGTGGCGGATGTGGCGGTTATTGGTGGTGGTTGGTTGTGGAGGTGGTGGTGGTGGCGGTAGTGGTTGGTGGCGGTGGTGATGGTGGTTGGTGGTTGGTGGTGGAGCGAGGTAGCGTATTCATAGATGAATACATTTATAAACAGAAACACCACATGGGGAGAGATGCTAACAAAATACGAGTTTGAAATCCAAACGAGACCTTAATTTACAATGAGTTATGCAAGCATTCATTTGCAGTTCAACACAAGTTGCAACTCTGCTTCATTATTATTATCATATACTATACATCGTAGATCATATCAAAGTAGAAAGAAATTACAATATTTACCCGAAAATACTAGAAAAATAAAAGGATTGGTTAACCATCCCCAATCTTGCCATGAAAACAAGCAAATATGGGAGGATGGGAGTTTTAAGGAACAAATTATTGAACAAAGCTTATTTGTTCATCGATTTGGTACTAGTTCTTGCTTAGGTAAGTTGGGAAAGTAGAAGTTGCAGGAGGTTCTTCAAAGGTTTCCTTCCCTTTTCACAAACCTCCCTTTCATTCTAGGCCTTTTCTCAGCATTTAGTTTCCTCACTTCATATCTTATCTTCTTCGAAAATAATCTTGTCCTTCTTTTCTCTTTATACCTTGACACTCTTGCCTCTCTTCCTCCATCGCTTCCTCCTAAGCCTCCACATAAAGGAGTATTATTCCCCATCCATTGCAAACCCTAAAAGATTATAATACTTCTCGATCAGAATACTATGTTATAAGACAAATTAATAAACGAAGGAATAGAGAGATTCAAAGAGAGATATAGAAAAAGAAAGAACCATGAAATCAGGCCAGCAACCATCAAGATTGAGTTCTGGTCGGGTTCCGTTTGTCCATGGAGATCCTTGATCAGCCCATGCACTGATCACTTCATCGTAATTAAGCCTCAAAGGTATGCTTGATTTTCTCACCATTGCTTCTTTACATTCATCATTTGACACCATTATCATATGTTCTTTTACGCCTACCACCACTTTCTTCTCCTCCTCTTTTATCATCATCGTGGATTCATGACCGAAGTCCCAATCTAGTGTTTCCCTAGTTGTATCCAAATCAAAACCTAAAATTGCTTCTCTTTCATCATCTTCAACTTTCACCTTATTTTCGTCGAAGCAAGTTCCTATAATAATGTTAGTATTATCTTCATCCTTAAAATCATAATTAGTTAACCCCAATTCTTCAATCCTACACGATGTATCATCATAACCCTTCCCTAATAAGCTTTCAACATCGGCAGCAAATTCCAGTAGCTCCATATCATCAGTTGGCAGATCAAACCCTTGAAGGTCATCCAAATCACATGTCTCTTCTTGTTTGTTTTCCACTACAAAAGTCAAGCTCCTGCCTATTTCATCAGAAGTATTAAATAATTCAGTTTCAAAAGGATCAAAGACAGGCACACGATACAATAGTTCTTCTTCCTCTTCTTCTTCATCAAGTGATGATGGGTCTAAAACGCCTATTTCCGGAACTAAGGGAGCAGAAGAGTTCACTAAATCGCTCTTTCTATCTAGTTTGAGAGAGGATTTAGTCCGGAGTCGTGGGGTGCGAGCACGACGGGTGAGACCTTGGTGCCAGGTTGGTTCAGGCGAAGCTATGCCTGACCCAAAGAGCTTAGAGGAAGTAGTCTCGAGAAGGACCCTCTCATGCCGACCAGCCAACTGATTAGCCGAGTGTACTGAGGCATCACAACTTTGGCAAAGGAAAGCGTCATCAGCAGCACAATACCATCTCGCCCGCTTTCGTACGCAGCTGTCGCAAGCCCTTGCTGTCTTGCCACCAACAGCATTGGCTGTTTTCTTTCCGGCTATCATGTTCGAGGGTTTGATCTTCCAAACGACCAAAGAGAAGAGAGGAAAACGAAAAAGGAGAAAAGAAGAAGAAACAATGTTATAGATCTTTTATTAACCATATACCAAAAGAGTCAGAAGTGTAGCACAACAGCTGTTGGTAGGGAAGCATTGCATGTATATACAAGAACACTGTGGCTACAATTATTGTAGTGCTGGTCCCCAAAACTCACGACTTGTGATTACGCGACTCGAGTGGTCATCTGTAGCTTTGGTGGGGTCCAAAAAGAAGGGAAATTTAGGGATTAGGGTTTATGGGCCCACGGCATGGTCTTATCAGTTGCTGATTCGTTGAGTGATTAGAGTGATCTTAGGGTTTGCTTTCTGATTGGTGAACCTCTTTCTGAAGGATTCTTTGTAGGTCCATTTGCATGTGGGTTAGCATGGTCTTTCAATTCCCATGGGTCTTGAACACAAATTTTGGTTTTATGGAAGTAAAATTGGACCCTGTATATATACTATAACATGTGAAAATTTATTTTAATAGATATTTGGTAAAAAGAAAACTAACCGATGTTAAATTTAAATATTCATGATTTTTCATCATGAAATTATTGCTCATCAATTTTCGGCTGTTTGTTAAAAAGCCATATTGCAGGTATGTTATTAAAAAATTCATTGTCTATATTGTAACTATGATGTTATTATATGTAAGAAATGTAATTAACGATGTTTTTGTTTTGCGTAACGTAAAGATTGGAAGTACTTAAATACTTAATTAAATCACTTAAATATCTTGATACCAACTAAAACCTTTGGAAACACATAATTCAAACTTTCACCCCAATAAAACGTTTATGTTTACATTCCGGATAAATAAAAAAAAGCTTACAATCCTCGAAGCATAACAATAAACCCTTAATAAATGTAAAAATAAAAATAATAATAAATAATAATAAAAAAATAAAAATAAATAAAAAAGCATAATGTACTAATGTCAACTTAGGTCGTTCGGAGTACCGCTTACGAACCATAAACCTGTTTAGCCTTCATCTCTATCCACCTAACCGTCATCTTCTTCCACACCAGCTTTGGTATACATATCATAACCACGAATAAATTTGTAGGAAAAGAAGAGAATAAAAAAAAGCTCATGGGTTTGTGGTTCATGCTCTCCGCCACATTCAACCACGAACACGACCCATAATAGACCACCGAGGTGGTGTTAACCTTCGTGGTGGATGCCACCTGAAGAACCAAGAGCCTTTGTGGAGAGTACTACAAAAATACATCATTTCATATTGCATTTCACTAATGATGATCTAATTAATAGGTAATTAACAAAAAAATAATTCAAAAGAAAACGGATCAAAAATTTTCAATTTAGTCTAAAATATTGTCAAACTAGTGTTGCATATCCGTGTGTTGTTCCGCACACCTTAAAAAGAATTACAGCGGTGTAATTAGTTTCGAAATTGGATACTACAAATTTTTGTATGTAGGATTTCCAAAACACAAAATCTAATAGAACTTCTAAAAACAAAAAAGCTAATTTATATGCACAAAAATAAAACATGTTAAAACGTTGTAAATATCTATTTGTGGCAAAAAAAAAAAAAAAAAAGTAAGTAAAAAACTATAAAAAAATCATTAGAAGATATAAAAAAAATCGTTAAAAATATGAAGCTTTAAAAATAAAATAAAAATAAAACTTATAAAACAATGTGGAAATTTATTAAATAAATGTTTGAAGAGTTTGTTAAAACAAATTGTGTTAAAAATATATAAAATATAATGTATAAAAAATGTTATAAAGAAAACATGGAAAAAAATACGAAAAAAAAAAATTCTAAACCTATTTTAACATTGGAATAGAAGTATAAAATTAGTAAACGGAATTCGGAAGAACAATGAATTTTTGGCTAATACTATTAAAAAAAAGTAAAAAAAAAAATGGGTTTATGTCTAAAAATATAGATAAAGCAATATTTTAAAAGTTTGGTTTTCAGTTAAATCGATGATGACCAACACCTAGTCCATCGGTTGACCATCGCGTTAACCCGATTTCTATATATATATATATATATATATATATATATATATATATATATATATATATATATATATATATATATATATATATATATATATATATATATATATATATATATATATATATATATATATATATATATATATATATATATATATATATATATAAGAGAGAGAGAGAGAGAGGGTTCAATAGAGAACAATAATTAACCAACGAATCAAAAAATCAATCTTTTTTTTCAATTTTTAGAACTCATTTTTTATCAAAAAAAAAGCTAAAAATACAGAAATTCATAACTTTTTATCCTTTTTCCAATGATATCAAATTCGAATTTTTTTTACGTCAAATTCACAATGTGAATTTTGAAAACTCACAATGTGAATCCGGATTCACACGGTGAATCCGAAGAATATTTTTCAAATTCACAGTGTTAAGTGTTAATATATAAATTTAAATATTTTTAGATTTTTTTCGATAAAGAATAAGCTCCATAAATTGAATATATATATATATATATATATATATATATATATATATATATATATATATATATATATATATATATATATATATATATATATATATATATATATATATATATATTAGTTTACAACCCGTAGCAACCATAGTTACAAAATTAATTAAACTTTCATAGTAAAAACTCTAAATTATTAGTCAGTTATTTTAAATAAATTATCAATTAAAATATATTTTTTTAATTATATAAAATTATAATCGGTGATTCAAATAAATACGTAAATTTATATTACTTTATAATACGTATTAATTCTATTTTTTTAATCTAATGTTATTAATTGAATAGAATTAAAGTGGAAATTTAAAATTTAAAAATTAAAATAGAAAATTATTAGGTTGACAAATGGTATGTCATTAGTTAGAATGTCATACTAGGCTATATATATTATAGTTAAAAATGAAATTTCGAAAATCTTGTAAGCAACAGAAATTGAGAAAATGCAGAAGGAATCCATTATGCGATCTCCACTTCTGTGACCCATGTGTATGAAGCGTTAACCAATGAACCAACTTTTAGTTATCATTGAACTTTTTCATACAACACTTCTGCTAAACGGTTTCTTACAATTTTTACTATTTTTGCTTGCTGCAATCATCAACGACACACTTTTGCCGATTTCTTTCTCTTCATTTGTTGTTCAAATTCATTCTCTCTCCCTCCTCATCTACCCTCTTTTGTCTTCAACAGCACACACTAACCTCAATTAAAAGTGACGAAAATGTCAAAAATGTCATATTCAGCTTATGCTTATATGGATTGTGGTGCCATCAGCACCACATCATTCCGTTTTACAAAATAAAAATATATGATATTAAAATGTAACAAAAACAAGTAATTATATATATTTATAATACGTACTTTTTTAGAATTCGTTTTATTTTACAGAACTTTATTATTATTTTCATGATATAATTTCTGTAAAACTAATATATTAAATTAAATCTGTAAAACCAATAATAATGTTTTCATATATCAATCTTACCGATACCAACATGTTATAACTCATACTTTAAAACTATGTATATGAGCCCAAACTCGTAATCCGGCCCATTTAATACATTTTTATGGCTACAGACTCTACATCTATTAATTTTAGTCAATTCCAATATGTACGGCTTAATCTCATGTAGTTGCTTGACTTTATCGATCCAGATCATTTTTTTATCGACCCTAACCATTAGTGGTCCTCTTATGTTGTTTTCATACACAATGAGTTATTCGTCTCCACTTATGCATTGGTGGACGCCAACCTTTGCAAGATCATGGCCTTAAAATGGTTATAATACACATGGACCCACTCTTATGAATATGACATCATAAAATAACAAGATATGAATATGACATTTTGGCAAATAGAACAAAAAAACAAAAATTCAAAATAAATTTCAAATGTATTTTGGAATAATAATGTTTATGGCTTCAACAATCGATATACGAGTTGATACGGAGAGATCTTGTATTGAAAAACAAACGAATCTTATGGAAGTTCTCAAAATCCTTTGGAGATATGGACCTCAAAACCCATTGAATACAATTCCACTATTGTTTTCTTGTATAAAAAAAATACTCAAAATACCCTTTTTAACCCTAGAATTTTACACATAAAAAGCTTTTGCATGTCGACTCTTCCTTCGGTTTCCCTTTTCTCTCCATTGCTAATTTTATTCCATTTCCTAAACAACCAAATGCAAAGAATTCAATTTCTTAATATTCTAAAACCTTCACCTCTCCCCTCTCCATGTATGGCATGTACTTGTTATTTAGATACTCTCGGATATACTATATGTATTTATGACATCTTTCATGTTCTGTTTCTCATGTAGTTGTTTCCACAACTAGGAGAGAAACACCCGAATTCTAATTGCGTTTTCATTCCAATAATAGTTGTTTAAACTCCAAGGAAGGATGGATTGAGGAGGGAAGTGGGATTCAAGAAAGAAATTCACGTTGAGAAGACTTGTCATGTAACACCCGTTTCTTGGTATGGTTCTTCTGAATTTAATTTCATTGTTTAAGTTATGGGGATTTTGTCTAGGCCATGACGTGGGGATAGAATAACCACGACATGGCAGTCCGGTTTAGGAAAACGTGCATTTGTGGACCATCACGACGTAGCAAGGCATTAGCCACGACGTGACGTCGGCCAAGGTTCAAAACCCTAGATTTTGGGATTAGTGTCCTATTTAAAGGCACTAACTCTTAAGGATGCCTCATTTGGTAGCCTCCATCATCTGAGAACGACCCACCCAAACTCTAGCCTTTTTGTGTGTGTTTAGAGAGTTTGAAGCCATTTTTGTGAAGCTTAGAAAAAGGAGTCCATTTTGTGGTTTAGGAGCTTAGCATTAGCTTGGATCTAGCATCTCTATCCTATTTCTAACCTTGAGGAGGTATAAATTCTCAACCTTGTCCATTGCATCGCATCCACAAGAGATTTCCTACTTATGATTTTGTTGCCACTCTAATGTTAGTGGAAATACTTTTGATACTATCACTATTATGAAAGTGATGAATGAATGTTTCAGATGAATTAAAAACAAAATTATATCTAGTATTTTTAGGACGTTACAAGTTAGTATCACAACCTTGGTTTGAGGGATTCGGACACACTTTCGAGTATGTCTGAACTCAAATTGGTATCAGAACTTTGGTTTGAGGGATTCAGACACACTCTCAGGTATGTGTGAATTCAAACTGTGGAATCGTTAAATCTTTTTGTAAGTAAAACAAAATTTTCTAAAAAGATTATTACAAAGAAAGAGATGTGATACATGCAATCAGTCAAGCTCAAGTAAGTGATTCCCAAAATACATATACATGAGCATTATGAATTTGTATGCTATTATGTGAGTTGCATGCTAGAATAGGAGTAAGGATAGCTTCAGAAATTGCATGATAGAATTGTCTGATATGTGTGATCCACTGTAGCCTAGGGGAAATGAATGTTATGTGCTATTTGGAGTCTAGATTGACAAAGTTAATTGATAAGTGTATGTTTAAAATTTGTATACGATTAGGATCATATAGCCCGAGAATGATTGATTTAGCCTTATTTCATTTTCCTTGTTTGATTGTGGGCTTAAGTTAGAATCATTTATTTGACAGACTATTTGATCCAATATTGTGTATAATTTGCATGCATAAGGCAACAATCGGTGTCTGTAGAGATTCCTAGTAATGTAGAAGCAAGTGAGATGAGGATTCATATGAGAACCTAGGGAGTGTTGTAGTAAGATATGCATGTTATTTAGCATAGGGTTCATGAGAGTTGACGTAGTGAAGTGTAACAATTGGTAAAATCAGGCCAATATTTGTCGGTCAACAACAACAAATGTAATTGGAATTGGAACTATTATATATTTACCAACACTATTATAAACAAGTTAAGTTGTTTGTTTTTACTATTTTTGATTTAATCCATTTATGCTTCGGTTGAGACCTAATATTTGATTTCTAGCTTTATAATATTTTTAACAATAAAACAAAATCAAACAAATGGAAACGATTGAACCGGAACTCGATTAAAGTAAAACTTGGAAGATATTTCACAAAGTTCCATGTATGGGAATTTATATCCGGTTACAACATGGCGGAAAGATGGAGTACTGAGAAAATGATCGCCTCTTTGTATACAACATGGCAGTAACTCTAGAATATTAAAAAGTCAAAAATGCCCCTGCATGCCTTGCACGTAGGGTGTTTTAACGGAGCAACTAGACAGAATGTTAAGTGAGGGACCAGGCGGGTTACGAATTTTACCATTAGGGATCATCCGAGTTAAAAATCTTGCTCAAGGACTAGACGCACAGGTTACTCCAAACCACAAGGACCATCTGTGTAATTTACCCATTATGTCACAAAATATGCCTATGAATCATCTTGTGTTAAATTGGTACATAAAATGATTTCTAGAAGTATATGTGTATTTATTATATAAATAGACTAAAATCATGTATAAAATGGATTATTGTTATTTTGTTACAAAAATGAATGTATATAAGTGATAGCGTGCCTCCTCGATACACCAAAAAATGTCAAAAGTATTGGCCACAAATCCAATCTGATCGGTCATGTTCACGGCCCAGCAACCATTCCATCCTAGAATATACGCGAGAAAATTGACAAACCACAAAGTAGCATTGGTTAACTTTAGTGATCATGCATGCACCATTACTATTGTTAAGCCAATCGCGGCTTAGGCAAGGGACAAAGATGCGATCCACCAATCATTTCCCCTGTCTCGATTGAGGCCTGACACTCCTGAGTAGCATCTGCGCCCAAATCTTTACTATAAAAGGCCATTAGCCTCTAACGGTAAAGAGGTGGAACCCTCATTCTCTAAGCCTTACGCTATATACCACACTCTCTCAAAGACTAACTTGACCATCAAAGCGTTCTCCTGGGACCTCCTCTCTGAGATCGATTGACAACATGTTTCCTATTGTGATTGCAAATCTCCACCAGAATCCATACAATCAAAGCTTCGTCACCATCTCGTAGGTCCAATATCACATCATTAGCGCCATCCATTTGTTGAGACAATGATACTAAAAGTCTCAAACACCAAACCCTAGTCATGGAAAATGAAGGAGAAGGAGGCACTAGAAACATGATGCAAATCCATATCCGGCCAATGTCATCCCTTGATTCAGTCATCACTGAAGCAAGTCGGACGACCACCCCCCATTGTTACATATGCCCCTACATCGGGGATTCCTATAAATCAATTCTAGGTACCTAATCTCACTCCGATAAGTGAACATAAATCAACTCATAACACCTCTACAACAAATACCAATTCCGATACTCTCTGACAACGCACCACAAATAGAAATGCAGCCCTACATGCATGTGCAACCAATGCCGAATTTCTAGCCGATCAACTCAACACCGACAACACGAACGACCATGGATACACCATTCATCAGTATGGAAAATAGATCACAACATATGTTTGCCTCACCCGTCCAATTTAGTACGTCCCCCATATACTCCAACATGTCATTCTATAAGGTTCATGCACAACCATTCCCAATATTCACCAGCATGTTAAATAATGAACACTATCCAAATTTCCCAATATTCCAACACGCAACCTTCTGATGAGAATTGTTATCGAGATTTGAGAAAGCAAAAATTGATTTGAGTAATTGAAGATTTAGAACACGAAGAGCAAATATTAATCAGATCTCATATTGATAAAGACTGATTACAACATAAGCAGAAAACAGATATCTGTTACGAAAAAATCTCTCTCTACTTCTAACCTCAGTCCCTATTTATAGGGAACATGAGTGTACAAAAAATATACTAATTCTAGACATTTAACTTCGCAGAAGATGACTTAGTAAAATAACATAAAATGCGAAACTATACAAAACACTATATTCGACTTTTACAATTTTACATCTACATTCTCCCCCTTTGTAAACAGTCGAAGCTATTCATCCCATAAGCTTTTGAACAGCTGAGTGGATTGTCTTTCGCACTTCTCCATACCAGGAGATCACCTTCTTTAGATCTTTCTTGTCTCCTTCATTGTTCTTCTTGCAATTGTTCATACGAACAATAAAGTGCGTATATTGCGAAGAATTATATCTTTCAATCTCTGAGACTTTAAACAAGAACTTCTTAGGTTTCCCTTTTGTATCTCTTCCAGAAAACACCATGCCGAACGGTTTCAGGCATATTTCCCCAACAACATATTTCGATAATGTTGATTGAGATAAAGTTTCTTCCCAAGGAACGTTTACTTCTCTTCCCAACACATTAGCCAGTTCTTTATCTGTAAGAGCCAAACAATCGAAGTAGTTGTCGATGTATGTCTTCACATGTGCGAAGCCTATCTTGAACACTTCAGTCTCAGAGCCTTTGAGATTATTTTCTTCTATATGCTTCAAAATCAGAGCCACTTGAATTAAATCATTGGAGTTCATCAAAGGAAAATCAGCTACCGTGAAGTCATACTGCTTGTTGTCTACTCGGATAACAAAATAACGAAAATTTTGAAGCATGTCTTCAAACAATACATCTTTCTTGATTGTCAGCACCTTTTTGATCTTCATTAAAGACCAAACTTCATCTGGATTCTTCCCCAAGACAGCATGAAATCTGATTTTCATGTGTGTATAATCATCAGGATTATCAAACTTCTCACTAATCTTGTACTGAGCAGTGATGAATAGCATTTCATTGATTGGAAAATCCAGCTGACAATTGTATGAATTCGCAATATCATAACTTCTCTTTGGCTTCTTCTCGAATTCATACATTTCCCTTCCGACAACTTTTGACTCTATAGTTTCGTAAGAGTAAAGCTTCGCAGGATCTCCTTTGTTCATCGTGGGAGGATCACTTGCCCTCTGCCTCATGATGCTTTGTACTTACCTCATCCTTTCCAACTCTGCTTCAGCCTCAGCTTTCTTCTCCTCCTTTGATTTTTCATATAAAATCCCTTTTTCTTTTCCCACCATATCTGTTTGAGGTTTTGAACTTGAGTCTCCTTCTTTTTCTCCAATAACGATTCCTTTGGCAATCGTTTTTGTGGTTACTGTGGTTGAGGAAATTGGCTTCGTAAGTATGGGAAGAGTAGTTATAAGCTGAGTAGATATAACTTTTCCAACTGTCTTCGCATCCTCTTCTTTACTTAAACTTTTCTCTCCCCCTTGCACCCTGTGAAAGCAGGTGGGGCACCCTTTGGTAGTAAAGAAGTAAAATTGGCGAGTGGAGCAAGAGCTTTCTGAATTGCTTGTTCTAAAGTATTAATCTTTAGAGATAAGAACTCAGGAGTGAGAATTTGTGTAGTTGAAGATTGCGAAACCACCATTTTAAGCTCAGACACCAACTTGGTTAGCTGATCAAGCTTCTCCTTTGTTTCTTCGTTATGGGATTCTAGAATAGGAACATCAACAAACTTTTGTACTCTTGAAGAAACCTCCGCAATCTGCTTTTGAACTTCAGCATTTTGAGTATGAATATCCTGAAGCTCCTTCGCAAGTTCAGATTTCAACTCTTGAAGCTTATAGTTAACATCCTCCCGAACTTTCTTCACATCCTGTACAAAAAGAACATGACGTTCTTTTGCAACAACTTTCAAATCCTTGACCACTGAAGAAAAATTGATCCCTTGTGCTTGAATACGAAGCTCATTATTCTTGTCAGATTGATCAAGCTTCTCCATAATACGCTTCTCAGCACCTTTGATCATTGCATCAATCTCCATTGCTGATATAGAAGACATCCTGCTGGAATCAGCTTGCAACTGAATAATAGCATTCAACTTCTGATTCAGGATTTTAAATTGTTTTCCTGTCATAAGCATATGATCAGGAATATCCTCCTCCTCTGAATCAAAATGAATGTCTTCAATTATCCCTCCAAAGGCACCTCCTTCAGCTTCATTATCAGATAAAGGTTGCGAAGGTTGAGGATTTTCGGGTGATTGAGATGGAAAAAGTGTTGTAAATGGGTTTTAAAGAGCATGATCAAAAATTGATGAGGTGGTGGATAAAGTTGTAAATGGAATTGAAACTATTGGTAATGAAATAGGTAAGGAGATTAGGATTGTGGTTGCAACACTCAGGATAGGTGCCCCCGTATCAGATACGTTGACAACTGTATCAGAAATAGGTACCTCCTCAGAAACTAATTTGGTAGTGACTATTTCGAGTGGTTTGGTGAGTGGTAAGGTGGTAGAGATTTGCAAAATATGGATGATAGGTAACGAAACATTTACCGTGGATGTTACTGGTGGAGTTTCTGGTACTATTTCTTCATCAGATGATTCATTGCGAATCACCATCTTCCTTCTTTTGACGAGAGTACGTTGCATGTTCTTGGCAACATCTTCAGCACTTTGCCTCTTCTTTCCTGGAGAAACCGGAGCTGGAATACTGTGAATAGTAACGCCTTTACTGCTTACCTCAGCCTTGCGAATTTTCTTCAATACCCCAGACTTAGAAGGTATTATTTCTTTCTTTGATATCGATGAAGTTTCTTCAATCTGAATATCTTCATCTTGAACTTGTTGTGAAGATGAACCTTTCGCATCCTTCTTTATGAGCTTTTTCTTCTTTTATGGAGCAGCAACATCCAATAGTACTCCAGTCTGCTCTGATTGATCAATTGTTCGCAAATATCTCACCAAGACTTTGTGAGTTTGAGATACCTTGCGAAGCATCGCATCTGGAATGCGAGCCACATGAGTAAAGATTGCTTCATCATCTTCTACTGCCTTTGGAAACTGATACAAAGAAAATTCAGCAACTTCAACATCCTCCATTACTGGAATTGCTTCTTTTTCATAGACCTTCTCCAGAATCAAGCTCCAATATTTTGCACACGAAATCCCCTTTTCCGAATTTGTGTTTTCGAGACTCTTAACAAATTCCTTCCATAATTGGGTTGCATAATCAACGTTTATATCATAGTATATGCCCATAACCATGGCATATACTTCCATTCGTCCTCTATCCAATCCAACTGATCTTCCTGTTAGGCATTTAAGAAAAATTCCAAATAAGAAATTCCATATGCACGGCAACCCAGACTTTCGAAAGTCACTGATCTTCTCAAGCTCTGGTTGATGACCCATATCGTTGAACATGTGAATGATTTGAGAGTTAACAGGTTTCACAAATGGAGGGTTGTTTGGAATCTGCAAGAATTCAACAAACATCTTCTTGGACAGTTTAACCCGTTTGTTGTTGATTAAGTTGAATGTTATCACATTTGTTGTATGATTGTATGATGCTGTTGAAGCTGCCAAGGATAACCATGTCATCGGAACAGAGAAGGAACTAAACATGGCAGTTGACAGAGGTGATCGTTTCAGGGCAACGATAAGCATCTTCAAGCCTTCAGGATAAGAAGATACATTTTGATCAACTTGATAGTTTGTGCTTTGGATTTTCATCAGGGATTGAGAAAGAACTTCATCAGTGTTGGATTGAGTGGCTGCCATTTTTAGGGTTTGAAAAAGATGAAGTTTGATCAAGGTTGAAACTTTGGAGGTTTGTGAGAGTTCTGTTTGCGTAACCGTATATAGTGTTCTTGATCCCCCTTTTATAGGTTACTCAAATTGATTTGAAATTAAAGCAGGATGCATTTAATGTTATCCGATGTGGCACCTTGAAAATCGGATCATGACTGCAAAAGATAACCATGCTTCAAAAAGTAACTGTCACATCTCCTTGAAAACCGGATAGAATACCAACCATCTTGAGTACACAGTCTGTCAAGTTTCCTATTATAGAATACCGTTAAAACCCTTCGCATGGAGTCAAGGCTCTTTCACTTTTGGGATATAAAGTGAAGTCATATGCCAGATTTGCGAAATCATCAGTCTGAGTTGGTTTTACTCAGAACCTCAAGGATTTCGTGTGTGCATTGTGTCAACAGAATAAGATGAGAAACAAAAATTTTGGAATTTTGTGATGTCAAAAATTGAATTTGACATGAATGCAGTTAAACCCCAGGCAAAGGTTGCTTCGTTAATCATCAAGAGAGATAATCAACAGCTTGTGTAGTTTCCCGTGAATTACAATCGAATACTTGTAGAGAAGTATCGAAGGGCTTTTTTTAAAAGACATTTTGGATTGGTTTTAAATTTCATTACATATCAGCCATAACATAAGGTGAGAAATTGTAAATGAAATTACTTGTTTGACTAGTGTAGTCAGTGACAAGTTGGCTTGTGAAAATATTTATCATGACTAGGATTTGCGAATGAAACTTACACAGAAATCATATTCAAAAAAAATTTGTTCTGGATCTTGTTGGGTAACAAACATTGTTGGTTGTGAATATTTGATCAAGACCACACATGCGAATTGAATATGATTTGAAGTTTCGAAATTTTTGATACTGAAACAAAGGTTTCGTAAAAATCTGGAACAAAGTTCCCCGTCAATTCCTTAAGGTTTATGATTTTTGGGTTTCACTTCCATCACGGACTCATGATGTTAGATCATAAACACAGACTTGTGATTTGTCTAGGTTTTGATTGGTTTGATCAAAGACCTCAAGGACAAATCTCTTCAAAAATTTGGAGTGTAAGAATTGTTTGGTATAAAAAGATTGGATAAGAATCGAAGTGTACCGCTGTTATAATGGACAAAACAGAAAAATCTTAACTCATTTGAGAAGAGTAAGGTAGCTCTGTTGACTTATGCGAATATAAGCCTTTTTGGGAAGAAATTTTCATGTGATAATTTCATTAAGGCTTTCTTTTCACACATAGAGTCTTGTTGAGGCTTTTGGTCTACATACAGCAGCATGCTTCTAGGGACATCCTAACTAGTTTTTAAAAGAAATTTGATACCTTCCCGTAGAAACACATAAGTATGACATCTTCGCATTTTAGCCCTGTATTAAATTCTCAGCACACAAAGTTGAAAGAACAAAGAAAACAAAAATATTTTTGTGATTTTTGAATTTTTCAAAATTAAAAACATAACAAAATAAAATCTTTTTGGATTTTTAATTTTTCAAAATTAAGAACAGAACAAAATAAAATCTTTTTAGATTTTTGATTTTTCAAAATTAAGAACATAACAAATAAAATCTTTTTGGATTTTTGATTTTTCAAAATTAAGAACATAACAAAATAAAATCTTTTTGGATTTTTGATTTTTCAAAAGTTAAAAAAAAATTCAAAATTAGTCGTAAACGTTACCTTAGTTGTTATGATCTCAGATGCGAAAAGATGTGGATGCGAAGCCATGCGAAGCCTCTTAGTTGTTATGATCTCAGATGCGAAAAGATGTGGATGCGAAGCCTCTGAATGAACAGTAACCTCTGAACAAATTTGACTCATAACTGCTGAACCAGACTTTTAGGCATGAGTTTTTGAAATTGAATTTGCATTAATCATCCCCAAACCTGCTAAAATTCTAACAAATGATTTTTCATCAAGAGGTTTTGTAAAAATATCAACAAGTTGTTCAGTTGTTTTAACAAAATGAATTTCAATATTCTCATCTTCCACATGATCTTTGAAAAAATGATATCGAAGAGCAATGTGTTTTGTCTTTGAATGTTGTACTGGATTATGACAAATGCGAATTGCACTTTGCGAATCACAATACAAATGAATCTTTTTCATGTTTATTGCATAGTCACGAAGTTGACTCTGAATCCAAATAATTTGCGAAGTGCAAGCAGCATCAGCAATGTATTCTGCCTCAGCGGTTGATATAGCCACACAAGTTTGTTTCTTTGATTGCCAACTCACCAACTTCCCATCCAATAGTTGACATCCACCACTCGTACGTTTCCTATCCAAAGTACATCCTCCTAGATCAGAATCTAAAAAAGCTTGAATGAAAAACCCCGTTTTCGTAGGATACCAAAGTCCTAAAGCAACTGTTCCCTTAAGATAGCGAAAAATATTTTTCACTGCAGTCAAATGAGGTTCTCTGGGATTAGTTTGATATCTAGCACAATTGCAAACCAAAACATAATATCAGGTCTACTTGCAGTTAAGTACAATAAAGACCCTATCATGTTTCGATAAAGTGTTAAATCAACAGCAGGAGCATCTAACGAAGGAGTTAGTCTTGTTCCTACTGCCATTGGTACTCTGAGTTTCGTGCTATTAGACATTCCAAACTTTTCAAGCAAGTTCTTCGTATATTTTTCTTGATTGATTAAGATTCCATCCCTGTTCTGTCCTATGTTTAAGCCAAGAAAATTATTAATTTTTCCCATCATGCTCGTTTCAAACTGACTTTTCATTAGATTTTCAAATTCAATTGACAATGCTGGATCAGTTGAGCCAAAGATAATATCATCAACATAAATTTGAACAAGCATTAGATTACACCCAACTTTCTTGCGAAATAATGTGGGGTCAACTGATCCTTGTTTAGATTTAGATTGTTTTAAGAAATTTGTAAGTGTTGCGTACCAGGCTCTTGGTGCTTGTTTTAATCCGTATACAGCCTTATCTAGGATGTAAACATGATTAGGATGTTCATTGCTTATAAATCCTGGTGGTTGTTCAACATACACTGTTTCTTCTAGTTCTCCATTTAAGAATGCACATTTAACATCCATTTGATAAACATCAAAGTCTTTGTGAGTTGCATAGGCTAAAAATATGCGAACTGCTTCAAGTCTTGCAACAGGTGCAAATGTTTCTTCATAGTCTATCCCTTCTTGTTGCGAATAACCTTTAACCACTAGTCTAGCTTTATTTCGAATAATATTGCCATCTTTGTCGGTTTTGTTTTTAAAAATCCATTTTAATCCGACAATTGAAACATCAGAAGGTTTAGAAACTAATCTCCAAACCTTGTTTCGTTCAAATTCAGCCAGTTCAGATTGCATAGCAACAACCCAATCTGAGTGTTCCATAGCATCTTTTACTGTCGTTGGCTCTATTTTTGAAATAAAGACATTAAACATACATAGTTCTTGGTTCGCATTCAGTACCTCATTTTTCGCACGAATTTGAGCTCTAGTTAACACACCATCTTGTGGTTACCAATTACCTGTTCTTTTGGATGATTTCTTGTCCATTTCTCAAGTGGTGGAAAATTAGGATCAAATTCTAATGGTGTATCTTCAAACATATCTTCATTTTCAGATCCTGCAACAGAAAAATTATCATTTAGTTCATGAAACTCATCATTTTCATCAAGATTAATTGTCTTTGTTTCATCATGCTCCCCCTCAACATGATCTTCATCTTGATGCTCCCCCTCAAAATGATGTTCCTGTTGATTCTGCGAATGCTCCCTCTCAACTTGATGTTCCATAATTTCGTTCTCCCCCTCGAAAGTTGGCTGACTATCTTCATGAATACTCGTATGTTCCTCCTCCATACGAATATCATTCGTACTTTCACAAGTTATCGATGTGGTATTTATTGTTGAATCATCAGTATGTTTTAAGGATTCTGATGTTTGATTATCAGGAGCATTATTTTCTGCGTCAATTGCCCTGTCAGGAATTCCGAAAATTAAGTCATAATCAAAATCATTGATTTCAGAATTATCAATTTGAGTATTTGAATCCACAAGTATTGATTTATTTTCAAATTTACTATTCATTTGTTTAAGATAGTAATCATCAAACGTTAAATTGAAAGTTTCTTCAACTTTTCTTGTTCCTTTATTAAGCACTCTGTATGCAACTGAATTCTGTGAATATCCTAAGAATATGCCTTCATCAGCTTTAGCTTGGAACTTGGACAAATTATCTTTGAGATTCATGATAAAGCACCTGCAACCAAAAACATGAAAGAATTTTACATTAGGTTTCCGATTATTGATTATTTCATATGGAGTAACATTGAATCTTCGATGAATGAATGATCGATTCTGAGTAAAACATACAGTGGATACTGCTTCTGCCCAAAGATATTGAGGTAGATTCGCATATGTTAACATGGTCCTGGCTGCTTCGCATAGAGATCGATTTCTTCTTTCAACAACACCATTTTGTTGTGGAGTATATGGTGATGAGAAATTATGCGAAATGCCTTTTCTTGTGAGAAAAATATCAAGAGTTTGATTTTTAAACTCAGAACCATTATCACTTTTAATTTTTCGTACATTCTTCTTCAGACTCAGTTCAATCTTTTTGATAAAATCAATCATCGTCTGAGCAACTTCAGATTTCAACCTGAGAAAAAACACCCATGTAAATCGAGAGAAATCATCTACAACAACTAAAATATACCACTTTTTATTGATTGTTGCAACAGTCGACGGTCCACATAAGTCAATGTGAAGAAGTTCCAATGGTTCTATGATTTTTGAATCTACCACAATCGGATGACCTTTTCGATGTTGTTTTTCTTGTTCGCAAGCTGCACACAAAGAATCATTGTCAAATTTTAGTACTGGTAACCCTCGAACTAAATCTTCAGTGACAAGTTTATTAATATTGCGAAAGTTCAAGTGTGACAATCTTCTATGTCAAAGCCAACTGAGATCATTAGATGCTTTTGATAGTAAACACACAGCAGGTTTTCCCACAATTGGTTTGATGTCCAGTGTAAACATATCACCATATCTTTTGGATTTGAGAAGTATTTCATTTGACTTCGCATTTGAAATGATACTTCCTTCTTCATTAAACACAACTTGATTTCCAATACCAACAACAAGTTGTGACACGCTTATCAAATTATGTTGAAGTCCTTCAACATAACCAACTCTGTTCACAGTGAATTTTCCATTTGTGACTTTCCCATAGCCTTTCACTTGACACTTGTGATTATTCCCAAATTTGACTACTCCTGCATTTTCCAAGCTTCTATAATCTCGCAAGTTTTCCTTTCTTCCAGTCATATGACGAGAGCAACCACTATCAATATACCATTTCGAATCATATTGCTCGTCACACATCACCTGCATTTATTGAAAGAATTTAGGAACCCAAGACTTGTTGGGTCCATCATTAGTAGAATGAAACAAATTCTTGGAATTTAAAAAACATGTTTTCACTTTGTTTGTGACAGAATCCATTATATCAACATCATCAGATCTAGATATTGAGATATATTCATTCAATAGTTTTGGATTTCCATTGATTGTAATCTTATCCTTCACAACATTCGCATTTTTGATAACTGGTTTTCATTTTTGAACTGGAACTTGCGAATGATGAGATGATGAACTAGCAGTGGAAGAGTTATTTGCGAACTTGTCAAATGCATTCTTGATTTGTTGCTCTGAAAACTTCCCACTTTGATATTTTCTTCCTTTCCCTTCAAACCATCGATTGATTGTACTTACATCAGATTTTACTTTTGTATATGAAACTTTGGTCTGTTTTGAAACTGAAGGATTTGTAAAATTTGGTAGTTTTGGTGAAAATTTTATTTTTGTTTGAGTTGAATCTGTCAAGCTTGATGAAGTTTTCGTGAATTTGCCAACATTTTGAAACTTTTGATTATTTGCAAATTTTTGCGAATTCTCAAATTTTTGATTGTTGTCATATTTGCGAACATATGGACTTTTATCAACAAAATTTGTTTGTTTATTATAGCTCTGAAATTTAGATGATTTTGTTTTTGAAATTTGTTCTTTTTCATCTCTTGGTTTGTCATTTGACACAACTTGCCAGAAACTGCTTTTTTTTTTGAAACATTATTTTCTGTTGAATAATTTCCAACCATCAATTTGAATTCATGAGAATTTAATTTCACTTCAGCCTTTGATTTTTCAACTTTTTCAAAAATTTTGTTTGGTTTTTCACCTTTAACCACCCATTTTTGTAATGATTTTTGTTTTTGAAACACATAAGAATTTTGAGTTAAATTGTTTTCTTCTGTGTTTTGATTTGTGAAAAAACCTTCTGTGGTTGACTTTAGATTATCTTTTTCAATCATTTTGTTGAATTCGGGATGAACTTTCTCAGCATTTCCAGTAGTGACAAAAACTTGATTTGGAAAAATGGTTTTATCAGTACATACGAAATTTGGATATACCACTGTGTTGGTTTCCAAATAATGTGCGCCTTTTTCATTTAAAATTTTGTCAAATTCTTTTGTATTTTCAAACACTTGATCAGCCACAACTCGTTGAGGTGTTTCATTTGAATCTTTCTTTTCTTCTCTGTTTTCTTCATTATCATCAGACTTCCAGCTTTTAACTTCCACATTATCAAACTTACAATGTTGTGAAGTTAAAGGTTTATCAATTTCATCCTCTACTATCGAATCAACAATAATTTCTTTACCTTTAATCTTAGATGTGATATTAACAATTGACAATCGAGAACAATCTACCTCTTCTTCCTCTTCTATCTCACTGATTTCACTCACATTATCTGAATTTTCATCAATATCAGCATAATTGAATTGTGAGGCAAGAGTTGAATTTTCTGTTTTCTTTAAGATTTTCACTTGTTCACTCTTTGTCAAAATTTCATTGACAATGTTAACTAATTCATCAGCATTCAGAAATTCATCAATTTTGACAATACCATATGTATATCTATCATCAGGTATTTTGTCAAATTGAGCAATTGTACTTTCACAATCATAAGAAACAACATCAACTTTTTCACGTTCATATTCAAGAAAAGGTAACAGTTTCCTATGTTGTTCTTTGCTAATGTCAGAAGAATGATGTAAAGCAGTTAATTTTGCATATAGCTGTTTGGCAGAATTACAATATATGTTCCTTTGTGCTAGCAACAACCTAACATCATTTATAAGATTATTCCTATCACAATCTATATTTTTGATCTGCATTTCAAGTTTTTCTACTCTGCTCCTCTTTATTTCTAATTCTCTCCGTGTCTCACCTAGTTGCATACTTAATTTTTGAGCTTCAGTACTAGCAGACACAATAACAGAATCAAAATAAGCCACAGTATCATCAAATGAAACAATTTCAACATCATAAGCAGATAAAGGAATATTAAAAGATTCAAGTATTGCATGTACCTTGGTTGTCATGGGTGATTTGTCTGTGGATTTGGATACGAAGCACCTTCCTGAAATTTCCTCTTCGCAATCTTCAAAACTTGCGAACATTGCTCCATGTGTGGGGTGCCTCATTTCCTCGTCATGAGATCCTGAAGACCAGATCTGATACGTACCACTTTCTTCATTATCAGTTTCACCTTTCGCAACCAAAGACACTCCTTTGGTCTTAGCACGTATATCTTCAATCTTTTCAGAGTAGTATGCTTCATCTTTAACTTTTTCCATCTTCTCTTCTTTCTTTCGCAACATGCAATCAGCTGCAAAATGATTCGCACCGTTGTAGTAGTGACAGTAAATTCCTGAATCACCTTTCAGTTTCTTCTCTTCTTTCGCATCTTTTTGTTTCTCATCAGCTTTCTCCAATTTCTTCCTCTCCTCCCCTCCAGTTCTTGTGACTGCATTCTTCACATCACTAGCCTTTCCTTTTGGATTAAAAGGCTTTTTGAAAAACTTCTTAACTCTATTGTTTGAATAGAATGTCACAGCTTCATCATCAGAGTTCATCAAAAATCCTTCATCATCTGAACCATCTTTTTCATTAACATCAGTTTCTGATACCTTTGAAACAAGAGCCAAAGGACCTCCAATACTTTGTTTTGATTCTTCATACATTTCTGAAACTTCACATTCATGTGTTTTCAATTGATTGTAGAGATCATTCAATTTAGTTGTATCAAAACTCTGTTGATTCTTAATCATCATGCTCACACTTCGCCATTCCTTGCGAAGACCCATAATGAAAGTTAAATTGAACTCCATGAGAGATCTAGTGATTCCATACCTATTGCAGCGAAACATAAGCTTATTCAGACGATCATAATAATTTTCAAGAATTTATGCATCCTTTTGTCTGAATTCCTTCAGTTCAACTAGACATTGCTACACAGAGTTGATCTTCGTCTTTTCGCTACCTTGATACTTTTCTTTTAGAGTATTCCAGAGGTCCTTTGCTGTTTTACAACTACGAATGTAATTATAAACCACAGGAGGAAGAGCACCTCTTAGTTCCCTCATGCACCTCTTTTCATTATTCTTCAACCGTTTTTCTTGATCAGCAACTTCAGAAGATGTGGTAGATGAACCAATTGGTTGAACATTAACAGGAGCTTGCACTGTTCCATCGATACAATTCCAAAGTTCTTCATCAATTCCATTTAAGTAATCTTCCATTCTATCAGCCCACTGATCATAGTATTCTGGAATTAACATCGGAATTTTGGTTGAAGAACCAAGCAAGTGAGAGAAGGAAGTCATTGTATTCATGTTGAAGTTCGCCATTGATGAACACATAAATTTTCAGAAAGCTTGAAAAACTTGATGAAATAGAGAATTTGATCAATTGAATTGATCACAAGTCACTAATCGATTACTTGACTTAACAATTCAAAGACAGAATCAATTCAAATCTGAAGATCAAATGTGATTTTCAAAACCAAAATGCGCGGAAAATTTTGAGTAAAGTTGCAACTCAAAAAGCAAATGATTCTAACACGAAAATCAGATCGAAGCAGTTTGAATCCTGCTCTGATACCAATTGATGAGAATTGTTATTGATATTTGAGAAAGCAAAGATTGATTTGAGTAATTAAAGATTTAGAACACGAAGAATAAATATTAATCAGATCTCATATTGATAAAGACTGATGACAACATAAGCAGAAAAGAGATATTTGTTACGAAAAAATCTCTCTCTACTTCTAACCTCAGTCCCTATTTATAGGGAACATGAGTGTACAAAAAATATACTAAGTCTAGACATTTAACTTCGCATAAAGATGACTTAGTAAAATAACATAAAATGCGAAACTATACAAAACACTATATTCGACTTTTACAATTTTACATCTACACCTTCCCACAAAACCAAGAAAACAACCACACGGCCCCATTAGATCAACATACATAACCATTTATACTAGAACTACATGAATACATCAGGCCTACTACAACAAAACTCTGATACCTAAAAATATATGAAGGAACAACTTGCCTAGATATGCACATAGACCCATATGAATGGCACATGCAATCCATGAAGCTAGATAAGCGATTATGATGCATACACTTTCCAACCACCCTAGATGGGAATGCAGGGGACTGGTTCAAAAGCCTAGACCCAAATAGTATTCAAAATTTCAAAGAGTTGAAAGAATTATTTCTTACCAACTTTATCCAGTTAAGAAAATACAAAAGGGATGTACAAGAAATAATTGTGTAATATCCTCAAAATACAAAGTAATTATTACGTCAACCAAAATCATCAATCATTCCTTTCAAACCATCAAAGTATGACAATGTGGAAAGATAGTTTTCATAGTACAATCCCAAAATCATAAAATGCTAAACACTCATGCATGCGACATAATCATGTCGGTCCCTTCCCTTTTTAACAGAAAGTACCTTAAAAACATGTAAACATAAATCGTAAGCACAAAGCTTAGTGAGTTCCCTAAAATACCACATACCATACAACCAATGTGGCTTGTCTAACGAGTATTACGGGCCTCGCCCTAACTCGCATAACGAGACTCGACCAATGAGTATAACGGGTCTCGCCCTAACTCGCGTAATGGGCCCCACCGAATGAGTGTAACGGGCCTCGCCCTAACTCGTATAACGGGACCCGGCCAACATACAAAACATGCAAGTATCACACAGACAACTAGCATCCTACAAACATAATCCAGTGGGCTGACATTTATGCCTTCAACCTGCAAATACTATGAGGAGAATCACCTCAAACTAAAGATATTTTAATTGCACATCCACTACTACTACAAAGGCTCCTTACACTGTACACATCCAAACCAACCCTCATTACTATTTTGGGTAATAACCCACAATTAAAGGTATAAGTCATATTTTCTCTTGCTAAGGGTAAATGACCATTTTACCCTTCCCATACTAGACCAACTAAACATGGCCCAAGGCCGAAAAATTTCCCAAATGGGCTTCTAGGAGTTTGCCATGCATACTCCATATTTACACCCAGTGTATTGGGTATTCGCAAAAACGGATACGGGGTTTAACCCGTTATGCCATTCGTACCCACAGGTTACACCCTGCATAATCCTCTGTGGTCCAAAACCAACTTTTAAGCTCTTAATGCCTAAAAACTTAACGTCCAACTCACATATCTGAATCTTCAGAAGGTCTGAACTGATAAAGTCGACAACTTTAAGCTTTTGCATCGCATAATAGAGCCCAAAACCAAACCCCGGGTTCATAACTTCACAAAATGACCAACAATTCATGCATGTTTGGACTATAACCTTATTTTTATGACTTATTAACCTCAGAGTTAACAGAATAACTCCTCTAAAAAGATCACCTTCTTCACAAAACACACAAAATATCACTCTAAAAGCTCAAGAATATCACAAAACACACAAAATATCACTTTAAAAGCTCTTACAGCAACACGCTGAGTTAACCGAATAACTCCTCAACTCGCCGAGTTACCTATGTAACTCGTCGAGTCCCTCTATAACCTCAAGATCGAAAACTCAATTGAGCCGAAAGCTCTACTCAAACCGAAAACTCTTTTGGCCGAAAATCCTAGTTCTCCACCGAAAACACCGTGGATTCCGAAAACGGGAAAAACTCACTCGACTCGCCGAGTCAGATAAGGAACTCGACAAGTTCCTTTAGTCCCTCTCAAGTTCAGCCCTTTTTAGTGGGATCTAAGGTTCCAAACTTTAGATCCAAGTCCTCTTGGCATAGATACCACGTAAAGTTGCAAACTTTACGTGCATACAAGGCCCTTCAAGGCCATAACGTCCAAACTATGCTTTTAGCAAGGTTTTTTACTAAAGGAAAGGGTTAAACTCAACAAAGTGGGTAACTTTATGCCATTGAGAACCTAGCGGGTTCTAAATCTGGAACCATATCCTTGTGATAGGTCCGGATCCAAGTTTGACTCCCTTTTTGCCCCAAAATGGTCATTTACTTTCAAGAGAGGAGACCTAAGAATCTACAGCTCAAGGTAACGACTTTTTACCTTTAAATGGTGACCAATACAGTTTAGATGTTGGATTTACTGCTTTCCTCCTTGCTCCTCCTTCTAAAGCCCTTCTCCAACACAACAAGTTTGTTAATCAAAGCTCTTACTCTCACTCAAGGAGTGTTCAGGGCCGAAAACTATTTTCTCTAGGTAGAAAGGTGCTAAGGGAGGCCACAAGGGGCAGGTTATGATCCTTATATAGGGTGAAAACCCTCAAATTAGGTTTTTCTTTCTACAGCTCCTACTCACCAAGTTAGGCATTCCGACTCGTCGAGTAGGTCCTGAACCCCGCGTCCATTAGTTGGCCTCTACTTGACGAGTTGGGGCACCCAACTCGCCGAGTCCATGCACAAACCGTAAAAATTTTCATGTAAATCACTAAATACCTGAAACAGGTGTTACATCTTACTTCCATGTGTTTGGGTGTGTTTGTTACATCTTGAATCAAAGAGATCAACATTCAAAGTTTGAAGCTAAAGTTGATGAAGGAGTATTTTTAGGTTATTCTAGTGTAGCCAAGGCCTTCAAGGTATTCAATATTTTAAGGCAAACTGTGGAGGAAACTGTTCATGTCACTTTCGATGAATATTCATTTATTCATTATCAAATTGATCGTCCTTCATCAATTCTGAATGAACTTACTTATAGTCCTTCAGACCCTGTTCCTGAACTTTTTGCCAAATGACACTGAGCTTACTTTTCCAAATGTTGATGTAATTATCAGCTCGCAACCTATCTCTGAATATCAGCCTATCATCAATGAAGAAGTTGAAACATCTAATCAAGAAGATCTTGTTCCAAATAACACGAATAAATGTTCTAATCCCATAATTCTTCGAGATCATCCTGAATCTCAAATCATTAGAGATGTAAATTCTAGGATTCTCACTCATAGAAGATTCAACAGCAACTTCTACATGTTTGTGAATTTTTTTTCTCGATGATTGAACCAAAGAATGTTGTTGACGCTCTGAAAGAAGCTAACTGGATTAAGGCTATGTAGGATGAGATGAATGAATTTGAACGCCACAGTGTGTGGACTCTTGTTCCCAGACCTCAAGGATAAACTATCATTGGCACTCGTTCGGTGTTCAGAAACAAGATGGATGAAGATAGGATTGTCATAAGAAACAAATCAAGACTTATGGTTTAAGGTTTTTGTCAACTGGAAGGGTTAGATTATGATGAAACATTTACTTTTGTTACTAGACTTGAAGCAATTCGTCTGTTTCTTGCTTTTGCTTCATTCAAGAACTTTAAAGTATATCAAATAGACATCAAGATTGCTTTATTACATGGAGTTCTTCAAGAAGAAGACTTTCTAAAGCAACCTCCGGGGTTTGAAAGTGAAGAGTTTCCAAATCATGTATATCGCCTTGATAAATCAATCTATGGTTTAAAGTAGGCACCTAGAGCATGGTATGACACATTAGTGAGCTATCTTCTTTCAATTGGATACAAACGAGGAAAGATTGACAACACTTTGTTCATCAAGCATTCAGGATCGCACATCATTCTTGCTCAAGTATATGTTGACGATATCATTTCGGATCCACTTATGAGAAACTAAGTTCAGAATTTGCTGAGATCATGGCTAAAAATTTAGAGATGAGCATGATGGGTGAACTAACTTTCCTTTTAGGTTTGCATGTTAAAAAAATAATTGATGGAATTTTTGTTTTTCAAGCTAAATGCATTGCAGGCATGTAGAAGAAGTTTGGTTTTGTTGATTGCAAGCCAAAAAAGACTCAAATATCCTTATCAACGTCTATCGGCGTTGATGCAAATGCAACCTTGTATCGAGGAATGATAGGTTCACTGCTCTATCTTACTTCGAGTCATCTTGACATTATGTTTGCAACCATATTGTGTGCCCATTATCAATGCAGTCATAAGGAATATCATCTTCTCGTTGTGAAAAGGATTTTTCGTTACTTACAGCATACACCCAATCTTGGGTTATGATATCCTCGTAATTTTGAGTTCAAGCTAGTGGGATACACTGACTCTGATCAAGGTATATGTGGTATTGATCATAAAAGTACTATAGGAGGGGCTCAAATGCTTGGAGATAGATTGCTAAGTTGGTCAAGCAAGAAGCAGACATCAGTAGTTTGCTCAACCGCTGAAGCTAAATATGTAGTCGCTGGAAGCTGTTGTGCTCAGATTCTATGGATTGAAAATCAACTTTTAGATTATGGTATAAACTTCTCAAAGACTCATATCTTATGTGACAACACTATAGTCATTCAAATAATATAGAATCCAGTGCAACATTCCAAAACCAAGCACATCGATATCCATCCTCACTTCATCAGGGACATTGTTCGAAAAGGAAAAGTAGAGTTATTCTACATCTCATCCACTGATCAACTGGCTGACATTTTCACTTAGGCGTTGGACAAGAATACTCTAAACAAATTGATTGCAGATCTTGGCATGCTTTTAATGACTTAATCGTTTTCTAACTTGTTTGAAATAAATTGTTTTTACTTGCTTTCTCAAAACACAAAAACATAAAAACAAGTACTACTTTTATTATGCTTTTAGAAATTTATATATTTTACTTAAGCTTTGCTTCTAATGTTTACAAGTATTCTCTTTTCTCTCAGTTATCTATCTTTTAGGTCTATCTAAGATTTATTTGCACTTCTTCCTTTCAGAATTAGAAAGAGTTAGAGTCATCCATAATGTTTTGAATGATCTTGTTGTTGAGAAGAATATTTGCATCAATTTATATTCTTGTTGACAATACTCTTTCTCTCCTCAACTCATTGTTATGGATGTAAGGAGAAACCATCAATACAATGAGTCTTACTTTCATCTATTGACTCATAATACAATAAAACCTCGAATGCTATCGTGTTGATCAGGTCAACACGATGGTTTCACATATTTGAGCCAGTTAACTCGTTGGTTACAAAGATTAGTTCCTACTCCTCTTTTTCTCTTGATGAACATGAAGCCTAGAATTCTTAAGCAACATCTCAATGATAAATGATTTCATCATTCTTGGTTAGTGAGTTGTGATTATTGTGTTTGTTCTTGATTGTGTTCATTTTTATAGCCGGATTTGAAGATCAGATATCTCGAAGAAAGGAAATTGATTAATGAATATTTATTTCAAAAGATTCTTATTTTGTGATTCTACTCAAAATACTTTCTGCCTTTATGATTCTCTGAAAAGGATACATAAAGAGTCTCTGAAAAGGCTACACAAATATCGCTTTTAGAATATGTACTTGTTTGACTAACTCTTTTGTTTGTATTCTTATATTATTTATTATTTTGTACTCTACAATTTTAAAGGATCTAACGGTGACAATTTATGAGCCAAGTATGTAACTATTGACAATTCATTGTCTCTAGAAGCATGATGTTGTAGGTGCTTAAATCTCTCTAAGTATCTCATTAGCAAGACTATCTATTGCGATGACACCGAGTCACCCCTTTCACGTTGATTGTCTAACATCGTCTAAACTTTATAAGTGAGATCACATGCTCCAAATAAAAATTTATAGAAAGGATTGGGTGTTTATTCTTAGTTAACTATCTTACCTGACTCTTGTCCCTGGAAGCATGCTTGTCGTATGCGTTAAGTCTCATGTGAAGGGTTTTGAGCACTCTAACAACCATATGGTGCACATGAAACCCTAAATGCTTTGGATCTATGTTTTCTCTAATTGTACATGCAATTTGATTTTCCAAAGAATTATCCTAACTAGCATACAAAGAATGGGTACTTGATAATAAAAACTAGTTAGATGACTTACCTCTTCTTGTAGCTTGTTAACTTGGATCTTTAAAAGCCTAGCACCCCAAGTGTGATGCCTCAAATGCTTCACAAAACACCACCAACAATCAAGGACTTCAGAGAGAGTGACTTGCACAAAAATCGGCTCTTATGATCTCCTAGAACAACTAGTGCCGATTTTAGGAGCTAAGGGGCTTCCTTTATAGAGTGGTAAAGTCTAGGGTTACATCCATGTAAAACCTAATGGACATGACCTTTCATATTACTTAGGCTCCACGGGTTAACCTCCATGGACTTATAGCCCATCCTAAATAACCATTGGCCCGCACTATAAGAATCATTGATTTGCCAAATCAGTCCTCGTATATTCAGTTAGTCTCTTTTGATCACTGAATTAATTCCAAATTAATTCCTGACCAATACTAATTAAATAATATGATTTCACATTAATATATTAGAACTTAAAATATATTAATAAATCATAAATAACCTCTTCTCAAAATTCCATCCTGTCAAATTGTTCCGATGAAATGCAACCTAAATGGACCATGCTATTTTCGGGTCAAGTACATACCAATTATAGTTATAGACTTAGACACCTTATCCAACAGTCTCCCACTTGGATAAGTCTAATAACTATAGCAACAAGTACGACTTCAGGAACCGACTAGCAATCATAGCTCTTAAAAGCCTCTGTCAAACTCTAACATGCCATTTAGATAAGGGATCATATAATCCTTTGTTCTTCAAAATAGCAGTCAGACAAATACATGGAACAATGGCATACTTATTGTCCAGCAATTTGTTTCTTGATTTCCAATTTTGTTTTACATAGAACTTAATCGAACACATGAATTGAGTTCTGATCGGGCCCGACACATAAGTCAAAACAAAATCATCGAGGGGCCCAAGATATCGCTTTTAATCCACAAGGACTAAAAGGAACAGATAAAATTCGACAATATATGCTTATACTAACTACTGGTTAAATCATACACAATAGTGCGCTTTATAACATAAATTACAAATGCGGTTTCACACTATCAATGTACAACCAACTCATAGTCAACAACTCATATATCTTGGTTTGAAGACTTATATGATATTATCGTCTCACGATCACTTGAGATAAATTCCATGAAGTGATTCAAGTGAGTGTGGGTTTAATCCAATTTTCAAACCTTATGATCACTCATGAATGTTGTAGCAAACTTTGCTATGTCTAATACACTTCAGACAATCTACTAGCCAAATTCATGACAGTCTTTCCTCAATACCTACTTCCAAAGTATGATCGACTGTGGACAGTTTGAATAATATAATGATTTTGGAAGTCAAAACATGCAAAATGAAACAATAGTAAATGATTGACACAAGATAGTAACATTACTTATAAATAAAAAAACGTCTTTTATTTAATCATCAAATGTCAATTATGTTTCAACTATTACAAGTTTCTAAACATCTATCTAATCATTAAAACTAATATCGTCCTTCAGTCCGATGCGCCTTGCATGTTGTAAGTGCTTAACCCTACTCAGTCCCTTCGTGAGGGGATCTGCTGGGTTCTCCTCTGACAATACCCTCATTGCTACGAGGAGTCTTTTTTCTATTCGATGTCTTATGAAGTGATATTTTATGTCGATGTGCCTGGATCTGCCATGATCCCCTGGTTCCTTGGCTAAGGCAACCGCACTCTCGCTATCACAGAATATCTCCATAGGCTCCTTTATAGTTGGTACAACTCCAAGGTCTCTGATGAAGTTCTTCAACCTTATTGCCTCCTCCGCCGCTTCACTTGCTGCTATACACTCTGATTCGCACGTTGAATCAGCTACAGTCTCCTGCTTGGAACTTTTCCAAGTTATTGTTCCTCCATTCATGGTAAATACCCATCCCGACTGAGAGCAGAAATTATCTTTGTCGATCTGAAAGCTGATGTCACTATACCCCGTTACTCTCAATTCATCACTCCCACCGAGGGTAAGGACCCAGTCCTTAGTCCTCCGCATGTACTTGAGAATGTTCTTTACCGCAGTCTAGTGAGCCTTACCATGATTCCCTTGATATCTGCTAACCATGCTCAAAGCAAAGGCCACATCAGGGTGAGTACAAGTCATAGCATACATGATCGAACCAACTGCGGAAGCATATGGTACTCGACTCATCTCAGATATCTCAGCCTCTGTACTTGGACTGTGAGTTTTACTCAGTTTGGTATTGCCTTGGATGGGTAAGTCACCTTTCTTGAAATCCATCATGTTGAATCTTTTCAACACCTTATCCAAGTAGGTACTTTGACTAAGTCCAATTAATCTTTTACTCCTGTCTCCAAATATCCTTATCCCCCAAATATAGGCAGCTTCTCCAAGGTCCTTCATAGCGAAACAATTCCCAAGCCAGGACTTAACCTCCTACAAGGTTGGGATGTCATTTCCTATGAGAAGTATATCATCCACATACAACACCAGGAAGCTAATTGTACTCCCACTAGCCTTGACATACACACAGTACTCATCCTCGCATCTCGAAAAACCAAACTCTTTGACTTTCTCATCGAAACAAAGATTCCCTCTGCGAGATTCTTGTTTCAATCTGTAAATGGATTTCTCAAGCTTGAACACTCTAATAGGATACTTTGCATTGACAAAACCTTCTGGCTAACTCATGTAAACATCCTCAACCAACTTTCCATTAAGGAAAGCGGTTTTGACATCCATTTGCCATATTTCACAATCATGAAATGCAGTAATGGCTAGCATAACCCTAATAGACTTAATCTTCGCCACTGGCGAGAAGGTCTCATCATAGTCAACTCTCATAGTTTAAGTAAAGCCCTTCATAACCAATCGCATCTTATATGTGTGTACTTTCCCATCCATGTCAGTCTTCTTCTTGAAGATCCATTTGCACCCGACCGTCTTACGACCTGGTACATTGTCAACCAAGTTCCAAACTTTATTGTCATACATGGAGTCAATCTCACTGTCTATAGTCTCTTTCCATTTAGTATACTCGAGGCCTGTCATGGCCTCCTTGTAGTTTTTAGGTTCATCCAAATTTATCAGTGTGCTATCACTGATAAATGTATCACCCTCATATGCTATATGGAAACCATACAACACAGGTAGAACACTAACTCTATTGGAGTGCCTCAGAGTTACGGACTCGTCAATCGGCTCAACAGGAGTTTTCTCCTAAGGTTGATTGCTAGTGTTTGAGGTTCCTTCACTGCTTGATTCTTGAAGCTCTTCAAGGTCTATTTGCCTCCCACTGTCTGCTTGACCTATGAGCTCTCTCTCGCGAAAGGCTCCTCTCCTCGCAACGAAGACAACATAGTCACTCGATCTGTAGAAGAGATATCCAAAGGATTTTTGTGGGTAGCCGATGAAAATACACCGTTCACTACGAGGTTCGAGCTTGTCGTGAGTCTCGCGTCTCACAAAAGCCTTGCAACCCCAAACCTTGCTGTGTGCTAACGAGTGAACCTTCCCTGTCCATATCTCGTGAGGTGTTTTGGCAACCTTCTTAGTTGGGACTAGATTAAGGAAATAGGCAGGAGTCCAATTGCCAAGACAGGAGCAGTAATTGTAGCAGTAGAAACAGATTTACCTTTGAGACTACTTTCAGTAGTCCTCAAAAGGCCTTGAAGCTTGCTAAGAGTGACCTCCTCCTTGTTCATATGATAGGTCATACGGAACTTATCATAACATGGAGGTAAGGAGTGTAGAATGATATTTATGGCCAACTCCTCATCGAAGTTCACATTCAACTTTAGCAAGCGGTCCACAAAACTTTACATTTTCTGCAAGTGGGTCGTGATGGGTTCATCATCCTTCATCTTTGTTGTTATCATGGTGGTGATGATTTCATACCTCTCTTGACGAGCACTCTGATGGTATCTTTCCATCAGGTCTTGGTGTGTCTCAAAAGGGTAGAATTCCTCACAGGAATTTTGGAGTTCAGCTGTCATGGTGGCCAACATGATACAAGACACCTTGGTGGCATCCTTCTCATGAGTCCTAAACTCAGCGATCTCCTCAAGAGTAGCAGACGACTCATCAATTTCCTTAAGCTCCTTATCGAGGACATATTCCTTGTCCTTATAACGAGTGACCATCCTAATGTTCCTACTCCTTTCATTGGAGTTGGTACCATCAAAGATGAATCTCCCACACAAGTTCATGAGAGAGAAGGAGCCAGTTGGGTTTGAGCCAGAAGCAGTTTTGGAAGACATCTGAAAAAGAAAGACAGAGTTTAGATTAGATAAGAGTCCTTAATATAACACCCAAAATGAAATATTAAGGCTAGGACCCAAGACAATATTTTACAAATTGGAAGAGTGATGTCGTAATCCAAATGCAAAATATTTGAAGGTAGGTAAATGACAATTTACCGATTTCCACAATGAAAAACGAAATTGATTATTAAGTTTTAATTGGATTGAAATTCTTAGATTCCTTTGAAATTCATTGAACTTTTCAATGGCATGTTTAAATCTCGATTATGCCCTTCAAGTTTTTGACTGGCATACCGAGGATCACAAACAAGGTGTGAATAACCATGCAAATGTGCTTGGTACACTCAATGTTATTTATCACCTAATCAATGTTTCGGTTAACCACACAAGCTCCAGTGATCTATGACAAACATCAAGCTACCTTTTACCACCCTTACTAGTCCAAGTTAATGTGTCGGTTAACCATACACGCTCCATTAACAACTTGGCAAGGTGCAAAGTGCAATTTCATGGATTAGCATCAATTTCACATTTTTCCTAAAGTAACTAAGATTGGGAATTCAATAAAACATTTAGTTCCTTTATGATATTCATTTTACTTTTAACAAGAATTAATGTCCTATCGTACCCATTCAGCTAACGACCCTCCACCAGTCAAGGAAGCAGTGGGTGAGAGTGGACACCCATTAAACCACCATTATATAGGCAGTAACCTTATACCCCCCTTATAGACCGGCTTCGTGAATGAGGCCTACTAATGGTAAGACTGGCTTGTCTTATACATATATATAATAATTAAACTTTTAATATTATAATAGTATAAGGGTTGAATTTAAACTTTTAAAATTCTAGGGTTTGGCATTAAAGTATTCATAAGTGTGACTTTACAAATTCCAAAACTTGAGGGCAAGTTTTGAAACTCTTCAAAACTTTTCGTTTCCATAACTTATGAGTTTAATGACTTTTTAAAGAAAAGACTTTTCATTTTCCATAACTTGAGGACAGGTTATGGAGTTCATTAAAGGCATTTAGATCATTATTTTCATTAACACAATAATCAAATAATTAATCCATGATCTAGTTAAACTCATAAGAACAAGATAATTCATATCAACAATCTTCAAGAAATTAGCCGAATCATATAAACTAATATAAATCTTGAAATTATGACAACTATCTTTTAATTCGATAAGCATGATCATTACCATATCAAAAAACAGATTTCATGGTTCAAAAAACAGTTTGGGTAATGATCCTAATCCAATTATTGTCAAAAACTTGAAATTCTACATAAAGGAGCACCAACTCAGCGAGTATATGAATTGGACTCGACTAGTTGAGTGGACTCGTCGATTCACCCAGTGGACTCCGTGAGTTCACCAGTCAAAAGCCAGAAAATTGATTTTTTTTTTCAAATTTGAAAACCAATAAGCATCAAGTATAACAGAAAACAATCCTAGGCTCTGATACCACTGAAGGGTTTTGAGCACTCTAACAACCTTATGGTGCACATGCAACCCTAAATGCTTTGGATCTATGTTTTCTCTAATTATACATGCAATTTGATTTTCCAAAGCATTATCCTAACTAGCATACAAAGAATGGGTACTTGAATAAAAAAAACTAGTTAGATGACTTACCTCTTCTTGTAGCTTGTTAACTTGGACCTTTAAGAGCCTAGCACCCTAAGTATGATGCCTCAAATGCTTCACAAAACACCACCAACAATGGAGGACTTGAGAGAGAGTGACTTGCACAAAAATCGGCTCTTATGATCTCCTAGAACAACTAGTGTCGATTTTAGGAGCTAAGGGGCTTCTTTTATAGTGTGGTAAATTCTAGGGTTACATCCATGTAAACCCTAATGGACATGACATTTCATATTACTTAGGCTCCATGGGTTAATCTCCATGGACTTATAGCCCATCCTAAATAACCATTGGCCCACACTATAAGAATCATTGATTTGTCAAATCAGTCCCCGTATATTTAATTAGTCTCTTTTGATCACTGAATTAATTTTTGACCAATACTAATTAAATAATATGATTTCACATTAATACATTAGAACTTAAAATATATTAATAAATCATAAATAACCTCTTCTCAAAATTCCATCCTGTCTAATTGTTCCGGTGAAATGCAACCCAAATGGACCATGCTATTTTCGGGTCAAGTACATACCAATTATAGTTATGGACTTAGACACCTTATCCAACATCATGTTATGTTGAAACATCAAGCATAACCCAGTGGCTTATGTTGATTGCATAGTCATCAACGTAAGACTTACTTGTCTAGTCCTTAAATGAAAAAGGGTTATTCATGATCCTGACCTCCTTGTCTGAGGAATGACGTGGTACCACTACGAACTGATGGAAGATCTATGATTCTAGACTGAAACTAACTCTATGATACGAAAGTTAAACAACTTTTTGTTAATGAGTTAACATTGTTTATGATTCACGTTGATTCCACCTTAGAATGACTGAAACAATCTATTTGTGCCTTAAATTCTTCTTTAAAGCTTTATGATTCAATGTAATGTACCATACACTTATGAGAACTTGAAAAAATCTATGTCGATGGTTAAGCTAAAATACCATATCTTATCACATGCATCATACCACTCTTGCCATTTTTATTCTAATAAAAGTGATTAATAAGTTAGCATATGGAACCACACGTCGATGAAATCTCGCAATACTATGTTAGTGAATGGTAGTTCACACCTATATTATCAGGAGACATCACAAACTTACTGGGTTACAAGCTGCAACTCTGATACACTGAATGCTTCCTCCAAGTTTTATATTTGCTGCTGATGTCAAAAAAAGGGGAGAAACTTTCAAACTACTAAGTGTTATTGATCTGAAGAGAAGCAAAATCTAAGGGGGGGCCAAGCTGATAGCTAATATCAACTTTCTATCATCTCGTCATCTACTAATTCGTTGAAACTCATAAATGCTCTTCTGTTGATAATTAAAAATATGTAGTAATACACTTTCTCAGGAGGGAGCATTCGTTAAAGCTGAAGAACTTAAAGTTTCAATATTACTCTCAAGGGGAGCACGAGCTGAAGAATTTTGAAGATTAGTTTTGAAATCATCAGCTAGGGGGAGATTGTAAGGTCACACCTTATGATCTGATGAGTCAAACACTCTATACGCTGACCGCCAGCATCGATGTCAACATCAACACCAGCATCTCAAGACATTATCAGTGTCAGCATGAAGATCATCTTTAGCGTACAATTATATAATCTAATGTAATCCTTTTATATTAGGTAATTATACGAATATGTATACAATAGATAGCAGATCCGATAACCTTGTGATAAGGATCGGTTCTTAGTATAGATTAGACAAAATCCTTTAGTCGAGGGCTATACTAGTATAGATTATGTGACATCCCCAAATTCACGGCCAGAAAAGACCGGTTTAATTTATGTTTTTAAAATAATTTCAGAGTAATCCTTTGATTAAAAGAGCTGTGAAATTTGTTCCCAAAATGTTATATGATAAAATAAGATTTACCAAAGCATTTCTTAAAGAAATGTATTTTCATTATATAACAAAACTCGGGATGTCATGTTCCGATACAAACCAAAAGCATAAACGACACATTATAAGCCTTACAACAGTTATTTACAACTACTATCCCATAATCCAAAATACCTTGATAAGTCATCCAACTTACGCTCTGGTGCCACTACATGTAATACAAAGAAAAACTGAGTGGGTCAGGCTTGGGAGCCTGGTAAGCATATAGGGATTTCAACCCACAATAAATAATTATATTAATTTCATCAACCAACAATAACCCAATTACCCATTCCCGTTATCCTCACTTTACGTCCCTAAAACAACTATCACAAGGGACCTAGCATAAGGATTTTCATCGGGGCGACTACACAAGCTTCGGGGGTTCCTCGGTAATATATGTCAAACAAGGCAACCAAGTGGGGGATGGATGTGACATCCCCAAAATCTCGGCCAGAAAAGACCGATTTTCATTTATGCTTTTAAAATAATTTCAGAGTAAATCCTTTTGATTTGAAAGAGTTGCGGAATTTGTTCCCAAAAACAAAATATGATAAAATAATATTTACCAAAGCATTTCATAAAGAAATATATTTTCATTATGTAATCAAAACTCGGGATGTCATGTTCCGATACATACCATAAAGCATAAACGATAACATTACAAGTCATTCAACAAATATATACATATACAGACATTGAAACAAAATAACTTGATGGTTCATCCATCCTATGCCCTTGCGCCACTTCCTGTAATACAAATAAACTGAGTGGGTCAGGCTTGGGAGCCTGGTGAGCATATTGGGTTTTCAACCCACAATAAATAATTATATTTAATTTCCACCAACCAACAATAACCCAATTACCCATTCCCATTATTCTCACTTTACATCCCTAAAACAACTAAAATAAGGGACCAAGTCTAAGAATATTTCATCGGGGCGACAACACATGCTTCGGGGGTTCCTCGGCAATATAAGTCAAATAAGGCAACCATGAGGGGGATGGAGTACAGCGAATGAACACCCGAGTTCATTAACACCTACAGGTGGCGAACCTACTAGCGTTCCACAGGACTGTCTAGAAAAGTCTGTGGTCATCATCTAAACTTCGCTAGATGACTGAATCAAAAACAACATCGAGGCCTCTCATCTGTTTATCACACGTCAACTATCTACCCATGTTCTACCCAACATATTAGTAGATAAAAATATATATTTTTATACATAGTTTAAAACCTGTATAGCATTCTCATTCAATACATATTCCACATAACAGATGAGGCACACCCACATAACACGTATTTCATAGAGAATAAATCAGATCTATGAGATAGAAGAAACTGAATATACATTCACACATATAACAACAAATATACACATAACACGTATTTTATATATAATACTTCATAATTATGCGTTAGAAGAAAGTAACTACACACTCACTTGATCAGAAGGTGATCAGACAGCACTACGGCTTATAGAAGTAGTATTCTTCGGCAGATCTGGAAAATCTCCACAAAAATCGAACTCCTCGCGGGCAGAGCTTCGGCTCGGGAATCGCACTTCTCGGGATCTCGAGAGCGTAAAACTTCCTTCTTAACTTGGATATGAGATCTGGGGTGTCGGGATGGCTTCGGGGGTTTACACGCAGAGCTTCGGCACGAAAAAGAGAAGAATTGAGAAAATATTCCCGGAACCCTCGCATCCCTTTTATAGGAGGCTGAGGCCTCACAGTACGTTGGGCGTACAGCCTTACGCGGGGCGTAAGCCTCCGAAATCGTCACTGCATGCGTCATCCGAAGAACTCGAGTGCGAGGCGTGTCATGCTTCACTGTACGTTGGGCGTACGCCGGTACGCTGGGCGTACTTCGGATGAGTCTGGTGACTCCTCTTCGGATAATATCGGACTTAATAAATAAATTTAAATATTAATTATTTAATAAACTTTGAAAATTCATATCTTCGTCATACGAAATCCGTTTTCGACGTTCTTTATATCCACGCGTAGGTGAGACTACGGTCTACAACTTTCGTTTAGACTCCGTCGGCTAATTTTGACTTTATTTTTATTATTTATTTTTAGTAGGCCCGGACAGGAAAACTTCGTTATAGATTCATAACTTCTTCGTTCGACGTCCGTTCTCGCCTAACTTTTCATCGTTTCGCTACTAACAACAAGATCTTCGATTCTCGTTTAGATTTTTTCGGCTAAAAACCGCTCGATCTCAAATCGAGTATTTCGGGCTACATACCGCTAAGTCGAAACTTCAGAAATTCATAACTTCCTCATACGAAGTCAGATTTGGGCGTTCTATATATATTTGGAAACCTCATTTCAGCCACTACAACTTTATGCAAAGATATCGGGCTTATCTCATACTTTAATGTTGACGCTTATTTTATTCTTAACTCATTAAATTATAATAATTAAGAAAATAAACACATAATTCACATAATACTCAAATATTTCATTCATTAATACTTCAAAAGAGTTACAAGGGTTAACCTAGACTATTACATCAATGAAAATGCCTAGCCTGGAAACGCGGGTGTTACAATTCTCTCCCCCTTAGGATGATTCCATCCCCGAAATCACACATCAACAAACAAATGCGGATAGTGACTCAACATGTCACTCTCTGTTTCCCAAGTGAGATTTGGCTCATTCGAATGTTTCCAACGAACAAACACCAATTCGACCATCTTGCGTCGAAGTTTCTTAGTCTTTCGGTCAACAATTGCCTCCGGTTCTTCAATTAACCTCTTGTTTTCATCAATTCTCAATTCAGAAATTGGAATTATATCGGGAACTTCTCCCGTGAACTTCCTCAAATAACACACATGAAAAGTGTTATGAATTCCATTCAGTTCTTCGGGTAATTCGAGCTTGTAAGCTTGGTTCCCAATTCTCTAAAGAACTTTAAACGGTCCAATAAACCTTGGACTCAATTTTCCCCTTCTACCAAATCTTATAAGTCCCTTCCACGGCGAGACTTTAAGCAAAACCGAATCTCCAACTTCAAAAGTCATCGGCCTACACTTCTTGTCAGCTTAGCTCTTTTGACGATCTTGAGTTGCTAACATTCTTTCCCTGATCACTTTCAACTTCTCAGCAGTCTGATGGACCATCTCGGGACCCATAAACTACTTTTTCCCAGCCTCAAGCCAAAACGACGGCGTACGACACTTTTGCCCGTACAAAGCTTGATAAGGTGCCATCTTTATGCTCGAGTGGAAACTATTATTGTAGGAAAATTCTACCAAAGGTAAATGTTCATCCCAATTACCTAGGAATTTCAGGGTACATGCTCTCAGCATATCTTCAAGTGTTTGTATCGTTCTTTCACTCTGACCATCAGTCTGTGGATGGTAAGCTGTACTTAAACATAACTTGGTATCCATTTCCTCTTGTAGACTTTTCCAAAACCTTGAGGTGAAATGGATGTCACGATCCGATACAATCGTTAACGAGACACCGTGAAGCCTCACAATTTCCTTCACATAAGAATTCGCAAGCTTATCTATAGACCATTTCTCCTTGGCTGCTATGAAATGCACACTCTTAGTGAATCGATCAACGACCACCCAAATCATGTCGTGACCATTCTTTGTTCTAGGTAGTTTAGTGACAAAATTCATAGAAATGTCTTCCCACTTACCCATAGGCACAGGCAATGGCTTTAAACTCCCGTACGGTTTCTGATGTTGTGTCTTGACTCTCGCACAAGTCACACACTCGGCCACATACTTTGCAACATCAAGCTTCATCGTCAGCCACCAGTAGTAGGGTTTCAGGTCCCTATACATTTTAGTGCTGCCAGGATGAATTGAGTACATGGTTTTGTGAGCTTCTTCCATCAGAAGATCTCTTATTCCTCCTGACTTAGGTACCTAAATACGATCTTGGAATACCTTTAGTCCATGACCGTTTGTACCAAACACCAACGTTTTGCCTAAACGTTCCTCCTTTCGGTCATTCTTTTCAGAAGCTTCTTCTTGAGCTTTCTTTATACTTTCCACAATGGTCGAGACAACTTCAATTCTCAACGCTCTTGGCCTTTTTCTCTCAACACTGACTTTCCGACTGAGAGCATCAGCAACAACATTAGCTTTACCGGGGTGGTAAAGTATCTCACAGTCGTAGTCCTTGAGTAACTCTATCCAGCGTCGTTGCCTCATATTTAACTCTTTCTGATTAAAGAGATATTGGAGACTCTTATGATCAGTGAAAAGTTTACACTTCGTGCCATAGAGGTAATGCCTCCATATTTTCAGAGCGAAAACTACCGCTGCCAGCTCTAAATCATGAGTCGGGTAATTCTTTTCATGCTCCTTCAACTTTCAAGATGCATACGCGATCACCTTATCTCTTTGGGTCAAAACACAACCCAATCCAACTCCAGACGCATCGCTATAAACAGCGAAGTCTTCAACTCCATCAGGTAGAGATAAAATCGGTGCCTCGCATAGCTTCTTCTTTAGCTTCTCGAATGCTTCTTTATGCTTATCACTCCAAGCATAAGTAGATCCTTTGTGGGTCAAAGCTTTTAATGGACTAGCGATCGAAGAAAAGCCTTTGATAAACCTTCGGCAATATCCGGCTAATCCTAAAAAGCTTCGGATCTCCGTGGGACTTTTCGGTTGTTCCCACTTCATTACAGCCTCAATCTTTGCTGCATCGACCATTATCCCTTCCTGGTTGACCACGTGACCCAAGAATTGGACTTCACGAATCCAAAAATCACATTTGGAGAGCTTTGCATACAGCTTCTCCTTCTTCAAGACTCTAACACTTCTCGCAAGTGTCTGCCATGCTCCTCTTGGCTTTTCGAGTAAATTAGAATGTCGTATGAACACTATCACAGATTTATCAGGGAACGGATTACAAACCCTATTCATCAAATCCATGAACGTTGCTGGAGCATTGGTTAGTCCAAACGACATAACCAAGAACTCATAGTGTCCATATCTAGTTCTAAATGCAGTCTTCTCGATATCTTGCTCTCTTACTTTTAGCTGATGATATCCTGACCTTAGATCAATCTTCAAGAAATAGCTCGAACCTTGCAATTGATCAAACAGGTCATCAATTCTTGGCAACGGGTATCTATTCTTTATTGTTGCCTTGTTCAGTCTCTGTAATCGATGCACATTCTCATACTTCCATCTTTCTTCTTCACGAATAACACCGGAGCTCCCTAGGGTGATGAACTAGGTCTAATGAAACCTTTGTCCAATAAATCCCAAAGTTGCATCATTAGCTCCTTCATCTCCGTCGGTTCTAATCGATAAGGTGCTTTTGCTATTGGCGTGGTCCCTGGTAACAAGTCTATTCTGAACTCCACTTTTCTATCAGGTGGTAATCCAGGAAGATCTTCAGGAAATACTTCAGGATAATCACACACCACCAGAATACTTTGCATCACCTTCTTTTCCTTTTTAGCATCGATTATGAATGCTAAATATGATGTACATCCCTTGGTCAAACACTTTCTGGACTTCATTAGAGAAATGATTCTAGAATTCACTCTGCGTTTATCCCCATACACCATAAATGACTCTTTCCCAGGCGGGTTTACTTTAACTATCTTCTTCTTGCATAAAATTTCGGCATCATTGGCGCTAAGCCAATCGATTCTCAGAACGATGTCGAAACCATTAAGTTCGATAGGCAATAATTCCTAGTGAAACTTATTCCCATTAAGGTCGATTAAGATGTTTTTCATACGATGGCTAATAGGTACAAACTTGCCACTAGCTACTTCGACTAATAAAGCATTATCTATTCTATCAATAGACAACGCTAGTCTCCTACCAAACTCGTGCGAAATAAAGGAGTAGTTGGCTCCAGAATCAAACAAAATTTGAGCAGGTAATTCGTTTACGAGAAAGGTACCTGAAGCGACATCAGCTTCATCCTTCGCAGCTTCCAGTGTCATCTGAAAGGCTCTCGCCTACGGCTTTGGTGGAATGTTGGGCTTAGCTGCCTCCTTCTTCTTCGGACAGTCTTTCAAAATGTGCCCTTCTTCATTACAACCAAAACACATCCTTTTGTTGTTCGGACACTCATTGGCAAAATTCCCAATTTTTCCGCACTTGTAGCAGGTTACATCCCCACTACATTTTCTAAAGTGCTTTTTCTTACACTTATCACACCATTTCGCTTCGCCTCCTTTTCCTCCACCAAACTTTTTCGAATAAGATTTCGAAAATTTGCTTTTCTTACCAGAACCAGATGTTCCCTCAAACTTTCTCTTCTCACGAACCTCAACCTTGTCGGTGGTTCTCCCCTTAATCATGTTCTCAACAGACTTGGCAGCCCAGATAGCTGCCTCTAGAGTATGTGCCTGACGTACCGGAACCTCGTACTCCCATGGGAGTCCTTTTGCGTATCGGTCAACCTTTGTTAGCTCATCTGGCACGATGCGCAAAGAAAACTCCATCTTGTCTGTAAAGTTATTAGTGTATTCATCAACTGACATGCTGCCTTTACCAAAGCATTTCATAAAGAAATGTATTTTCATTATGTAATCAAAACTCGGGATGTCATGTTCCGATACAGACTATAAAGCATAAACGATAACATTACAAGTCATTCAACAAATATATACATATACAGACATGTAAACAAAATAACTTGATGGTTCATCCATCCTATGCCCTTACGCCACTTCCTGTAATACAAATAAACTGAGTGGGTCAGGCTTGGGAACCTGGTGAGAATATAGGGTTTTCAACCCACAATAAATAATTATATTTAATTTCCACCAACCAACAATAACCCAATTACCCATTCCCGTTATTCTCACTTTACGTCCCTAAAACAACTAACATAAGGGACCTAGTCTAAGAATATTTCATCGGGGCGACAACACATGCTTCGGGGGTTCCTCGGCAATATAAGTCAAATAAGGCAACCATGAGGGGGATGGAGTACAGCGAATGAACACCCGAGTTCATTAACACCTACAGGTGGCGAACCTACTAGCGTTCCACAGGACTGTCTAGAAAAGTCTGTGGTCATCATCTAAACTTCGCTAGATGACTGAATCAAAAACAACATCGAGGCCTCTCATCTGTTTATCACACGTCAACTATCTACCCATGTTCTACCCAACATATTAGTAGATAAAAATATATATTTTTATACATAGTTTAAAACCTGTATAGCATTCTCATTCAATACATATTCCACATAACAGATGAGGCACACCCACATAACACGTATTTCATAGAGAATAAATCAGATCTATGAGATAGAAGAAACTGAATATACATTCACACATATAACAACAAATATACACATAACACGTATTTTATATATAATACTTCATAATTATGCGTTAGAAGAAAGTAACTACACACTCACTTGATCAGAAGGTGATCAGACAGCACTACGGCTTATAGAAGTAGTATTCTTCGGCAGATCTGGAAAATCTCCACAAAAATCGAACTCCTCGCGGGCAGAGCTTCGGCTCGGGAATCGCACTTCTCGGGATCTCGAGAGCGTAAAACTTCCTTCTTAACTTGGATATGAGATCTGGGGTGTCGGGATGGCTTCGGGGGTTTACACGCAGAGCTTCGGCACGAAAAAGAGAAGAATTGAGCAAAATCTCGGCCAGAAAAGACCGATTTTCATTTATGCTTTTAAAATAATTTCAGAGTAAATCCTTTTGATTTGAAAGAGTTGCGGAATTTGTTCCCAAAAACAAAACGTGATAAAACAATGTTTACCAAAGCATTTCATAAAAGAAATGTATTTTCGTTATATAATCAAAACTCGGGATGTCATGTTCCGATACAGACCATAAAGCATAAACGATAACATTACAAGTCATTCAACAAATATATACATATACAGACTTGTAAACAAAACAACTTGATGGTTCATCCATCTTATGCCCTTGTGCCACTTCCTGTAATACAAATAAAACTGAGTGGGTCAGGCTTGGGAGTCTGGTGAGCATATAGGGTTTTCAACCCACAATAAATAATTATATTTAATTCCACCAACCAACAATAACCCAATTACCCATTCCCGTTATTCTCACTTTACATCCCTAAGACAACTAACATAAGGGACCTAGTCTAAGAATATTTCATCGGGGCGACAACACATGTTTCGGGGGTTCCTCAGCAATATAAGTCAAATAAGGCAACCATGAGGGGGATGGAGTACAGCGAATGAACACCCAAGTTCATTAACACCTACAGGTGGCGAGCCTGCTAGTGTTCCACATGACTGTCTAGAAAAGTCTGTGGTCGTCATCTAAACTCCGCTAGATGACTGAATCAAAACAACAACGAGGTCTCTCATCTGTTTATTACACACCAATTATCTACTCATGTTCTACCCAAAATATTAGCAGATAAAAATATACATTTTTATACATAGTTTAAAAACATGTATAGCATGCTTTAATTAATACATATTCCACATAACAGATGAGGCACACACACATAACACGTATTTCATAGAAAACAAATCAGATCCATGAGATAGAAGAGAGTGAATATACATTCACACATATAACACAAAATATACACATAACACGTATTTCGTATAAAATACTTTATAATTATGCGTTTGAAGAAAGTAACCACACACTCACTTGATCAGAAGATGATCGGACAGCACTACAGCTTACAGTAGTAGTAATCCTCAGCAGATCTGGAAGATCTTCACAAAAATCGAAGTTCTCGCGGGCAGAGCTTCGGCTCGGAAACTCTTTTCTTCTCGGGATCTTCGGGTTTCGGAACTTGCTTCGGGTCTCGTGGTTGATACCGGGGCTTCGGGGGGTTAAAATAAGGCTTAGAGGGTGTATCGGGAGAGGGAGAGAAGGGATGGAGCAACCATAGTCGGCTGGCCCTTCAAATCTATTTATAGGGCAAATTTGGCCCTTGCCGCGTCGTGGGATCCTTTTTCCACATCGTGGGCTTGGTCGTCATTGCATACGTCATTGCAAGTTGCATCTAGGGGACTCCTGGAGATGTCAGGAGACTTGCAACGTCATGGCACTGCTTGCCACGTCGTGGTCTCTGACAGTTTTGGGGTTTCGCGCCCCGAACTTCAGAAATTCATAACTTTCGCATACGAACTCCGTTTTCGACATTCTTTATATCAACGCGAAGGTGAGATTATGCTCTACAACTCTCGTTTAGACTCCATTGGCTAATTTTGACTTTATTTTAATATATTATAATTATATTACTTATATATTATTTTTAGTAGGCCGGGACAGGAAAACTCCGTTCGAAATTCATAACTCTTTCATCTGAACTCCGTTTTCGTCCGTCTTTCCGTCGTTGCACTACTATCGATGAGATCTTCAATTCTCATTTAGATCACTAAGGATAGATATCTATCTACCTTAAATTCACTATTTACGTCGCGCTGGGTCGCGCTGGGTCGTGCCGGTTCTGTCGCGAAACTTCGACATGTCATAACTTCTTCGTTATAACTCGGATTTCGGCATTCTTTATATATTCGGAAACCTCGTTTCAACCACTGCAACACTATCCATAGATATCGGCTTTATCTAACATTTCATTTTGACGCTTATTTTTTATTCTTAATTAAATTAAGTTACACAATTAAGCACATAACACATAATACTTAAATATTTCATCATTAATACTTCAAAAAGAGTTACAAGGGTTAACCTAGACTATTACATCAATGATAATGCCTAGCCTGGAAACGCGGGCGTTACAGTATAGTCTTTTGTCTATTAATTGTTTGATTTCTTGTTTGTATGATATGTCAACATATTATGTTGAGTTGATGGTGGATCGTCACTAGAGCCGAGAGCCAAAAAATACTCGTATCTACGGTTAGACGTGCACTAAAGTCATTAACCGTCATTGATGACTAGACATACACTAGATTTGTTAGTCACCGTTGATGACTAGACGTGTATTAGAGCTGTTAGTCGCCATTGATCGGGTGGATCGGTACTAGAGTTGAGAGCCTTTGTTTGTATGTACTGTATATGTATTGTGGTATGTAGTATTTTGAAAGAACTCACTAAACCATTAACGTCGTTGATGACTAGACATACACTAGATTTGTTAGTCACTGTTGATGACTAGACGTGTACCAGAGCCGTAAGTCGCCATTGATGACTAGACGTGTACTAGAGTCGTTAGACGTGCACTAAAGTCGTTAACTTTTGTTGATGACTAGACATACACTAGATCTGTTAGTCACCTTTGATGATTAGACATGTACTAGAGTCATTAGTCGTCATTGATGGGGTGAATCGGTACTAGAGTCGAGAGTTTTTGTTTGTATGCATTGTATATGTATTGTAGTATGTAATATTTTAAAAGAACTCACTAAGCTTTATGTTTACAGTTATTGATTTACTATTTTTCAGGTAGTTCTTCTAATCATGAGAAAGCTCCAACTTGACTGTACGGCATACACATAGCCACCGATTTATTTTAGACTTCAATTGTTATGATATTTTGACACATCTGGATATTATGGTTTGATGATGTTTTGAAACAATTTACTACGTTGATCTTTTATGAAAATGTTTTGGATTGTTATTTATGTTTTCAAAAGAAAAAAAAATGATTTGAAATTTAAGATTTTACAAGGAATAGACATAAAGGCCTAAAAACCCGAACAAGAGAGAAAAATCAATCATAACCGAACTGATATAGCACTTAATATACATTTCGGTTTGGTTTTTAGTTTTAGTTTTTCCCCAGTTCAATTTCGATCCATACAATTTTGGTCCACTTAGGTTTCGATTTTAACCACACTAATTTTGCATTTTTGCCAAAGTTTATAAATATATTATTTTTGTGTTAATTATGTATTTTTTTAATCACATTACTCAACTTCCTCCCTTTTTCTTTTATTAAATATTAATATATAACTTTTAGTAAATCTTGATGGGTTAACGGAAAAACTCAAAACCAAATCAAAAATACCGAAACAAAACCAAATAAATAAACCGTGAGACCAGATCTGGGACTCTAAAGGTGCCAATGTGCATAACTTTTGTAATACTATGAATACATATTTGCATTTTAAACCCAAATCCATTTTATGAATCCATATTTTATTGCACCTTTTTAATACATTCGAATTTGGACTAACAAACACATTAGGTCCTATTGCGGTTTTGGTACCAAAAAAACAAAACCAAACAGTTACCCAATTTCATTATTTGATCCAGTCCGATTCCTAGACCATGTTCACCCTACATCTGCTTACTCATGATCCTTATTTCACATGTCAGGTTATCTATGAAAACAATCATCTATACAGGCAACATTTACTCACCATTATGAAATTCTTATGGTATTGTAGATTTGATGATGATGACATTCCAATTATTTCCAAAACATTCTGAGAGTGTCATCTGACCTCAAAAAAGCACGAACCCATGCTATGAACTTATGCACTCCTACAACTTCATCCTCTTACAAACATGTTAACATTATTCTACTACAAGTTAAAAGACCAAAGAGCAATAAAGTTGTTTCAATGGTCTTAAAAGTACAAAAATATACACGCAATCTTGCAACATAATAGGCTTTTTAATAAAAACAAAGACAAATTAAACAAAGTTTTACCATATTATATATGAGCTTCACTTCACTTTCACTTGCCACAATTGAAGCCACCACAAACTGAGAGAACTATAATCAGAATCAAGGCAACGATGATTCCAAGAACTATTAGTTTTATCTTCATATTTTGCAGCCACATTTTCCTCCTTATCTGTGTACCTTGTGTCCTAAAATCTTGTGCCTGCAATCAATCATATATATACAATTTCAAGATATAATATGGCGATGCTTTTAAAGATAATGATAATATAATATCAAGAAAAACTTAATTGAAGCATAGATTGATTGATCCAAGATTTCTTGTAGCACAATTATGCAGAAGTAAATTAAGAATTCAAATTCCCTGACCTGAGATCGAAGATTCTCTGTTTTATCCACAAGGAGCTCTATCTTCTCACCTCGATCCAAAACCTGTATATGCAAAAAAACTACAAGATCAGAACAAAATTCCTATAAATTACTTGAAGTATGTATTTTGATCCTTTAACCTAAACATAAAACGCCCAAAAAGTATTTTACATTTTTACATTTTTACATTTTACCTTTTCAATGTTCTCCATCATCACACCTTTGACTTCTGAAACCTGGGCTTTGACCTTTGAGAGCTTGCTGATTTCATCAGGATGATCTACACAATACTGCATCTGCTCCTTCAGTTTGGGTCTGCTCATGGTAAGCTCAGTCATAAATATATAATTAGTTTACAAGGATTTACACAAATATTGTGTTTAAAATGAAAGAGTGGGGTGGGGTTACCCGAATTCTTTGTTAAGACTATTGGCAACAGCTGTAGCAGCTTTCCCACCACCATATTTCTTGTTAAAGTCGTCCTTGGTTCGCTCAAGAAAAGCCATGGGCACTTGTCGGCCAGCAGATTCAGCAGCCACAACACAGTATGCTTCATGATTCAAAAGCAGTCGAATAATAATCAGTTTTGCAATGTAATAAAGCATAGATCAGTACATTACAAGTCTGTTTGTCGCATAGAAACCCAATAATACAAAAAGTTCATTAATGGAAGTTCAGTAAATTATAGAAATTATACTCCATTATAGAACTATCAACCAAAACCGCATCACGATTCACGAATCAGATGAAGCGGAAATATGCATCCATAACAATTAGAACCGACTAACAAGCTTTCCATTTATAAAATGTGATGCGGATGAATGAAAACCCTAAAATCACATCTAAAATCGAAGCTGTAACGGAAAATTAACGGAGAGAAGTTCGTGAGTGCTTACTGAAGCCATCTTCAACAAGGTAATTGAAGGTGTGCCCATCGCAGTTGTATGTGAACTTATTGTTAGTTGCGGGAAGCTTCTGGAGGCATTGAGAAGCAATAGAGGTGAAATTTCCGGTGAACTCTGTGTACTCTGCAAGAATCACGGTCCCTCTGGACACAAAACTATAGATCAAAGATTGTTGCCCCATATTGATGATGATTATAGGAAGATTGATCTACGAAACCCTCTCGCAAAGTATGAAACCGTAGCGGCCGGAAAAGAACCGCTTGGAAAATGGAAGAATCTGATCTGATTTTGGGTTTTCGAAATCGTAGGTTGAAAGGTGGGTTTACGCAGGCGTTTGACCAAGCCCTTTTTTTAATTTAATTCAAAAATGAGGATAAAGATGTAAGCAAGGTCGTGCACGTCCGATCGTAAATTGTTTTTGGGTTTGCAAAATTGCGATCGTAAGATTGGGATCGGGATCCTAAGATCCCAAAAAATAAAATATAATTTTAATTTATAATTTTTAATCATGAAAAATATTTCAAACATTCAATTTTTCGTTCAAAAGTTATAAAAACATTGGTAAACATCAAAATATTAGTCATAAGCCACAATATAAAATGATAAATGGTAAATTGGTAAATGGTAAAAGACATAAAATGGTAAAACAAATTCAGTAAAAAAAAATCAAGGGAAGGTAGGATCGGATCGGATCTCGATCCTACGATCCTACCTACGATTTTACGATCCTACCTACGATCATACCCCAAATATTTTTCGTTCAAAAGTTATAAAAACATTGGTAAACATCAAAATATTAGTCATAAGCCACAATATAAAATGATAAATGGTAAATTGGTAAATGGTAAAAGACATAAAATGGTAAAACAAATTCATTAAAAAAAAATCAAGGTAAGGTAGGATCGGATCGGATCTCGATCCTACGATCCTACCTACGATTTTACGATCCTACCTACGATCATACCCCAAATACGATCCTTTTACGATCTGGATCGTTTTTCATACCTAGGATCGTAGGATCATACGACCCTACGATCAGAATCGCGATTTTGACAACCATGGATGTAAGGCCTATTTATTTTTACTTTTCTTTTATATAAATCACATATTATAGGAAATCGATTGTTCTAATTTTTTATATACCGAAAGACACTTAAGGACAATCAACATTTATGTCGAATTATAATGTTAAAAATGTTAAACACAAACGACAATAACTACAAACAACTCACATATTCAAGAGTATTATCAAATCTCCAAAACTAAAAGTGTGTTTGTCTTTTCATTTTAAACATTAATTTTAGATAAAATGATTTGATTGAAGGAGAATAAATTTTAAAATAATGTTTGGATTAGTTTTTATGATGAAAAATTTAATAAATAAATTGTTTTTTTAATATTTATCTTAGCTTATATTACATGTTTTAAAAGATGTTTTAGAGTACTATTATTTTTACAACCTAAAAAATTAAAAGTTCTAAAAATTTAGAAATCACAACTCATTGAAATCTTATTTTTAAAAAGTTAATAAAAAATTATTTTAAAAAGTCTTTTTTGTATTGCTAAATATTTTCTTTGATTTGTCTACTTTTCAAAAAGTCAATAAATCAATAAGTTGTTTTTAAATGAAATTGCAAATACAATCTAAAAGCATTCATAACAGTGAGTTCAATAGGAGAGTTGAATGAGATGGCAAATATATGTATCATTCAATGGATGAAACTCTACCATTGTGATATGTCATCTTGACATTCAATGAATTTGAAGTTCAATGGCGATTGAACTCTTAAATGGGAAAAATGAAAGTTTTTAATTCTTAAATATTTACTATAAATTATATTTTGTAACATTCAATTAAACTTTATAGAGTTCAATGCATTGTATGAAATATATATATATATATATATATATATATATATATATATATATATATATATGATTGTATGGATTGTAGAAAAATAATATGGCAATCCATTGAACTCTATAAAGTTCAATACATTATGAATGCCTTAATATCAAAGTACAAACATATAAACATAAGAGCATCCATATTCCATAATATGTTTTTTAATAAAATAAAAATAAAAGAAATAAATAAATAATAAACTTGATCTTAAAAGAAAAACTTGACCATGCCACCAAAACTTGACCATGCCACCAATCGAAAAGATTACTAGAAACATCGATGATAATAAAGTTTGGGAAAATGATTTATTAAGGTAATTAATTTTTCGGTATGTTCACATCTGGGTAACTATCTTTTTTTTGTACACATTTAGGTAACAAACTTGTTGGAAGTGTTCACATATGACCATTATGACCTGCTATAGCAGGTTAAATCCTAGATGTGAACGCTTTCAACAAGTTCGTTACCTAGATGTGTAAAAAAAAATAGTTACCCAAATATGAACAAAACAAAAAATAAAAGTAAATTACACGAATGGTCCCTGTGGTTTAGGGGAATTTGTGTTTTTGGTCCATAACTTATTTTTTTAACTCGGATGGTCCTTACTGTTTATTTTTGTTATGCGTTAGGTCCCTATCGTACCTAAAAAGACTATTTTGCCTTTATTAATTTATTTTTAATTAATTTTCTTATTTATGTATTTATTTTTATATATTTAAAAAAACTAATAAACCCTACATATCTGTATCTCCTCACCATAAACCTCAAACCACATTTGAGAAATTTAATTCAGATGGTTCCTATTGTTTATTTTTGTTGCGCGTTTGGTCCCTATCTTACCTAAAAATACTATTGTGCCCTTAAATTTTCTTATTTTCTTATTTATGTATTTATTTTTTATATATTTAAAAAATATTAATAGACCTCACATAGTATCTCCTCACCGTAAACCTAAAACCACATTTGAAAATTTTAATTTGGGTCTTACCGGTCACCATCCCATCTCTCATCCTCCCCAACTTCTATTTTTTTTTCATCTTTAGTAACATCGACGTCTTCACCGTCCTTCTTTTTTTGGTACTTCAACTATGGCGAACCAACACCATAACCTACTGTCTCTTCATCTTTAGTGGGTTGTGGTGTTGATTCGACAGAGTTGAAGGACCGAAAAAAGAATGGATGATGAATACGTAACAAAAATAATAAGTGCACAATAGTCTTTTTAGGTAAGACAGAGACCAAGCTCGTAACAAAATTAAACAGTAGGGATCATCCAAGTTAAAAAAAATAAATTAATTAAAAAAAACAGTATGGATCATCCAAGGAGATACAAATATGTGGGGTCTATTAATTTTTTTTAATATGTAAAAAATAAATACATAAATAAGAAAATTAATTAAAAAATAAATTAATAACGACATAATAGTCTTTTTAGGTAATACAGGGACCAAACGCGCAACAAAAATAAACAGTAGGGACCAACCAAGTTAAAAAAAAAAATAAGTTAGGGACCAAAAACACAAATTTCCCCAACCAACAGGGACCATTCATGTAAGTTACTTTTACTTTTCGTTTTGTTCATATTTGGGTAACTATTTTTTGTACACCAATGAACTTGTTGAAAGCGTTCACATCTAGGATTTAACCTGCTATAGCAGGTCATAATGGTAATATGTGAACACTTCCAACAAGTTTGTTACGTAGATATGTATAAAAAAAAGATAGTTACCCAGATATGAACATACCGAAAAGTTAATCACCTTAATAAGTAATTTTTCCATAAAGTTTTTTCACAAACCTTTTTGTGCAATGTAAAGGTTGCATAGAAGAAAATAGTAATAATAATAATAATAATAATAATAATAATAATAATAATAATAATAATAATAATAACTAGAAAAGATTCATCGGCGTTGTCGGGGTCGGAAGGTACTGCTTTGTAAAGTAAAGTAGCATGTTGAATTGCATTGAAATAATCTATTAAACGAAGATAAACAATGTCATCTAATTATATAAGTAAAGAAATCTAAATCATTATTTCTTGCAATAAATGAGGAAAATAAAGAAATTGTCTCACAAATTGAACTTTATTGTCATGTATGGCAGCGGTCAGAAAACCAATCCGGAAAATATATACCGTTGCTTTTTGTCTGTTAATGTGAGGGTAATTTGGTCTTTAGTAGGGACTGAATTTGTCACCATGGGTAAACCATATGGACCATTTATGTAATTTTGGCAGTGGTGGTGGTGGTGGTCATGGCAGATGGTGGGTGGGTTTATGATATTAGGTGAGTATTTTCTAATAAATAAAACATTAATTTAAAACCAAAAAGATAATGTTAAATCTGGTAAACCACAGGGACCAATCGTGTAATTTTGTCTAACAATAATAATAATAATGATGAGGGACCATTTCTGCCAAAATACTAAATACTAATAATATGTAATAAAAGGTGAGGGTTATGAAAAATTCAAACAAAAGTAATAGGATTGTTTGTGAACAAAAGCATAAAGATGAAGGGTCAATGTTGTAAGTTGGAGGACCAAAATTGACAAAAAAGATGCCACTTTACTGTTAAAATCTTTAATAACTTTAATATATATATATATTTGTTTGTCAAGAAATGTTTCTTGACAAGAGAACTTTATATGTCAAGGAGTCAGTGGGAGTTTTAACTATCTTGGAAAAGTTTCAAGAACAGATCAAGAATAAACCTTATCGATCACCACTAGCACACGACTTGAGGTTTGCAACCTATCATGTTGACATTATTTTGTTTTTTGTGCCATTCCAATTGAGTTAATTATGCATGTGAGTTCTAAGAGTTCTCATTTGAATGCATAAAGACAAAGTACCTTGATCGATGGAAAATACATTTATATGTAAGGATAAGTTGTTAAACTAATTGGAAGACATGGTGGGCACTCGTGTTACCATAAGGCTAGAAGTCAAGAAAGTTCAATCCATATGAGTTTGGATTTGTCGCAAAATTGGTTTTGGAAAATTCACATGGGTAAAAACTCATACACCATAAAATCTAAGTGTCATAAGATTCCCTCCTTCATGAAAATGATTGTGAGGAAATGCTTTCACTAAGAGAGATTTTAAGAAGATGATAATTGTGAAAATTGTATTCTCAAATTCGATTATGGCTACGACATCCCTTTCCATAGTTCGAATTGTGAGATTTGACAATGAGTCTGAACATTTGGGACTTAATAACATAAGTTATGAATTTGTCTAGACACACATGTGAGCTTTCTAAGGCAAAGGTGTATAAGTTTGAGAAGCTTAGATAAAGGATTATCGAAGCATCTGGTATTTGTGGAATTCAATTAGCATTCTTTTCTGGAAGTTCAGCTGTTTTCTGAATACATGCTGAAGCTAGTGGGAGCATAATTGTTTATATGATAATGATCATCATGATAGTGGGAGCATAAGTATTATTCCCTTCAAATTTTCTTTTGTTGTCACGCTTGGGAGTTAACTTCTTTCCCTTCCTTTTCATACTAGAACTATCATATGTGAGAAAAGGATCAACATCTTCAAATAAGCGGACTCCGTCAGTATCCATTTTTTCATTCGTAATATCCACATACTGTACATCAACCGGAGTGCTACCGGTGCCAAATTCGCAAGGTACCTTAGCCTTGTCTCCAACAGCTACAGTATCCCGAAATAAAGCCTCATAATATGTCTGATACACATCCAAATTCTTATCCTTAAACTTAGCATACTCTTTATCTTCCTATATGTACAAAATGAAAATGTCATGAAAAACACAATACAAATACTATATTGTTAGATACATTTTTTAATTATTACCTTTATTTTCTCATCCCACCATTCCTTTGATGCTGAGATTATATTTTTCGTGGGATCAGTTGAAATTCCCGTTTCCAGTCTTGTTAAACGGTCATAATATTTGAACTCTTTCCGCATAATGTCCCATTTGTTTTTCATTTGATTTCTGTCCAATTCTTTACCCGTTCGTTCCAAAAGCCTCTTACATATATTTTGGCACGCCGCCTGTTTGAAATAAGTACCTGTCTTATTCCCGTTATTTAGCTCAGTCATACATTCTTCAAGAAATATCTTGAATGTATGAGGATCCCAATGAAACCTATTTGGAACTTTCATTTTGGGTGTTCAATATCCACATCATGAACATTGACAGTGTCCATTACCTATATTGCATCATCATAAGGAATGAAGAAAATTCTAAAATTCAAGGCAATGTTGAATCAAAACAGGAAGAAAAAAAATAACCACAAGTATGAAGAAAATTCTTAAATGCAAAAAAGAATCAGTACAATCATGTGGAACAAATAACCACACAATAATGAAGTAAAAATAGAAGCATGTCAGGAAAATTGTTGAATCAAACATCACAGGTGCAATTCAGTGCATGTAGAAGGAAAAAAAAACAAAGAAACTACATGGCTATCGACAGCAATTCACAGTGCAAGAATAGGGGCATTAACCATAAGCTAATAACAACAACAATCAAAGAATGAAGAAAATAAAGGAACAGTCAAGAATGTCGACTGCTTGATCGATCACAGAAAACGGAAAAAAAAACGCATACATGGCTGCTTGCTTGATCGATTTCGTTACCAAGCGAGAAAAAAAAGAAAGCAACAGAAATCTTACCGATTGATCGTTGATGCCTCTTGCTTGAAGATCGGCGATGGCAGCGCAATGGGAATAGCTATCGACAATAGACAACAGGTGACCGGTTGAGCGACGAGGGTTATGGGTTTGTGTCGTTGGTTTGAAGGGTATTTATGTAATTTTCGAATTCATTAAAATTAAGCAATAAGCAATAAGCATTACCCCCCTTGCTATCGACAAGGGAATAGCTATCGACAATAGACAACAGGTGACCGATTAAAATCAGCTTATTTAGCTTATTCCCACCACAATAAGCTGATTTTTTAAGCATCTTATCCAAACACTTAATTTAGCTTATTGTAGTGAGAATAAGCAATAAGCAATAAGCTGGCATCTTTTCTCTATCCAAACACCCTCTAAAGAAAGGGCTTAATTCTTTATGTATAAAATATACCGTAGATGACCACGGTGGAAATTGCATTTGAGATTCCAACTGTAATAAAATATGTCAATGTATTTAAGCTTAATATTGTTTACAATTATCAAATTTATTTGTTTCCTAAATAATGATCCAAAATTACCTCGATCCATTTTTTTCAACTATCTTAGTTTATTACTATTCATTTTATTGTCTTCCATTGTTTTAAGAAATCAACAATTTTGTTTTATAATTCATTATTTTAAGACCATTTTGTGCTAATAATATATATAGGATAAAAAATGTAAACATATAAAATTTTATTATTTTTAATAAAGTGTTTACATCTTGATTCATTAAGTTTTATTGGGGATTTATTTTGTTAACCAAAATATAAGAAATTGATATATGAAATATAACAAAAAGTAAAATATTTCAGTAATGGATGGTCATATTATTGTTCGAGATTTTTCTACATTGCGAAGTGTTTACATATGGTGGAACATATTAGCTGTTTGAGTTTTATATGTGTGGGATGACATCGAAAATAATAAAGTCCTGATTTGGATGATTGATTGGAACGTAAGTATGAATGCAATAAAATGAATATAAGATCTTTTATCTAATATTTTGTTTATAATTTACATATAATTGTTATTATATTACATATCCAGAGAGACAAAATGACCGTCATTGTCCCGCAATGTTTGAGGCGAATAGTTTTGAACATGAATTTGATAGGAAGTATATTTTCCTTGAATCATTTCCATGTTAATCAATTTTATGAAGACCACCTCACATATCAATATTATAGAATTTTCTTTGGTGATTGGGCAATACTGAAAAAGATTAACACAATATTTACGCGCTTGTCAAATGATATCACCAATTCATTTCCATATTATCCATTGTGTTCTTCTATTTCAAGCCTCGCAAGAGATTATGGCCATCAGAGAATGATGATTGGTATATATATATATATATATATATATATATATATATATATATATATATATATATATATTATAAATTGCATACGACATTAAATTATACAAATTTTGGTATGTTTTAGATGTTATTGGAAAAATCGTTTGGGGAAGACGAATGAGGGCATTCTATGCATTTGAACTATTTCTCCAAAATAAGATGTAAGTATATAATAACATAATGTATTATATAAATATAAACAAAAACTAACTACTTATATTTGAGGAGATATATTGTAGCTAAAAGTACATTCTTAAGCACAATGTACAAATATTTTTATGTTTAAATTACAACTTTAGCCTTCTAACTTGGTATGATTCATCAATTACTAACTTTCTTATATGTATTTTATATAGCTAAAAGTACATCTCTTAAAGCACAATGTACAAATATTTTAATGTGTAAATTACAACTTTAGCCCTCCAACTTTGTATGATTCATCAATTGTAACCACTTTATTTTGTAAAATTATATTTTCGATGCCTTTACTTTTAAATATATCACTTTCACCCATTCACCTTCAACTTTGTAAATTGTTACTTTTTCCCTTCATTTTTATCCCGTTACTTTTTAAAATGTCATTTTCATCCCTTTACCTTCAACTTTGTAAAATTTCACTTTTATCCCTTCGTTTTTTAAACTTTTGTGTTTATACACCCTCCACCTTCAACTTTATAAAATATCACTTTTACCCTTTTATTTTTCTAGACTTTCATGTTTATTTCACTTTCATCCCTTCCACCTTCAACTTTGTAAAATATCACTTTTACCCTTTTGATTTCTAAACTTTGTAAAATGCATATTCCACCCTTGTATTTTTTAAATGTTGCTTTGAATTTTGCAAAATGTCATTGGTTAATCAACTCTCACTCCTAATACGAAACAAAAATACATAAAAACCCGCGGCAAAGCGCGGACTCAATTACTGGTTATATTTAAAAATATATTAACCAACTTTCATTGTTATTATGTGTTTTAACAATATTTTGTTTAAATGAATAAGGAACATATTATAAAGTTGATGTTCAGTCACGTACCAATGAGCCTTATGATACCATTGTATCTTGCGATATTTAATCAATCCATAATTTATATCTCTAAGGTGAAGTTGGTGAGTCTAAATTTGCGTAAGTTAACAAAGGGCAACATTATGTATAATTTCATTCGTTACATATTAATTACTTTAATATACCATATTAATTATATATTACATGTTCGTACAAATAATATTCTGGTTTCTACTACTTTAACTAATGTCACGCTGGAACCAAGAACACCGGAAGCGGAGAGGATAAGAATTAGATATAGGGAAAATATTTAATTTTTCTATAGTTGTTTGTTTGCGAATTATGTGGTAGTTATTTGTTTGTGGATTTTTAGGTGGTTATTTGTTTTCATAGTTTTTGATATTTATTTGTTTGCAGATTTTGTAAAATGGATTTTTAGTACGTTTCAATGAATTGGTAATTTTTAGTTTATAAATTTAGTTTCTTTGTTTGACTATTTTCTTATATTATTTTATTTTGTTGTTTTGCTTATAGGATATTTAGGTTGTGGTATATTGACTAAAACAAATGTTCTACCAACGAAAAATTACAAATATTATTTAAATATAAACTAATCAATATGCATTTATCCAATTATTTAAGAAAAAAAAACTATTGAAATCCTTACGGAAAAAAAACTAATGAAACTTGAAACAAATATATATTGCATAAGGCAAACAAGCCTGGAAAATGTAACATAAAAAACAAAAACCTTTAAAACATTACTTCAAGTATTGAATATATATATATATATATATATATATATATATATATATATATATATATATATATATATATATATATATATATATATATAATTTAATGCAAAGATCAATTTCATATATAAATAATTAGTTCAACTCAATGTTCAAGTAATATGGTTATAAGTATTGTATATAATAATCGTTTTTCATTAATATGTTTTATGAAAAATATTTATAAATTATTATTTTTACGTTTTTACAGTTGGCATGGTGATTTTAGACAAGGAAAATAGGCCTAATGATGTCATTCGACTAGACGTAAATGCACATAAAGGTATGTCTGATATGTGCATCGTGATTGTTACTTTAACTTTACGTATAATTCATCCAAAACAAAATATTGTAGAAATAAGAAAAAGCATATAATAAGACGTCTTATGAACAACGAAAGGAGAATAACAAGATTAGACGAATAACCGATGGAGAAGTAGACAAAACGTGAAACATATGAAAAATGTGTGTACATCAAAGAGGACCCTAACGGATATTACAAATAAAACTCTTGCAAGTGTATTGGATTCTGCTCAAAGGAGGTCGATTCAGAAATGTCTATCAATGACGAAAAGAGCAAAACTGAGCGACAACGCGTACTGAAATTCTTCAGGAGGGTCCATATGACTTTGTTTATAATGGTATCCCTAAAGAACATTGTGTGTTGAAGGGGAAAAAAGCATGTGTTCATTGTGGAGCAAAACGATTCCAATTTGAATTCGCTACCTTTTGTTGCATGGATGGTAAAACAAAGTTGGCATATTCCTCTATTCCCGAAGAATTACTCGAACTCTTCACATCTCGAAACAAATTAGGCAAGACCTTTAGACACATGATATGAGCATACAACAACTTTTCATTCTCATCAATAGGCGTGGATGTGGATAAAACAATGACAAATATGACATCTGGAGTATACACTTTTTGTGTGAATGGTGGAATATATCATAGAATCGATCAGTTAATCCCAAGGGATGGAAAACGTTTGTACTTATAGTTGTATTTTTACGATGCTGATTATGAGATGTCACATAGACTCAAATGGAAGAATATTGATAAACAAATTGCTCAAAAGTTGATCAGTGTTCTTGCCACAAACTCATACGTGCAAATATTTCGAAGACTTGTTGATCTAGGGCCGCTTGACAATTATAGAGTCACTTTGAATGCATCGTGCTTGACCAAAGGTTATACAACAGACCGACCACATCCGAGGTACCATAATAATTATTGTCTAATAATTATAAAATAAATATATCATGTATATGACATACAACTGTATATATTACACACCATATATAATCATATCGTTTCCAAAATAAAAAATTCCAGGTCGCTGGTATTTGGATTGAAGGTAACGACAACATAGTCGCATATAAACGAAGTATTATCGTGTATGGCAGATCCGAAAAACCACAAACAATTCAATCTTACTGGGGATGTTATGATCCATTGTGTTATCCTCTATTTTTTCCTAATGGTGAGTCTGGATGGCATTTTAATATCCCAAGACATGGATTTCCCATCAATAATATTATTAACGATGACGAGGACATCTAGGATGATTTTGAAGGTACACATATCATAAGTTTTTAAATTTCAGTTAAATTAACAATGATTACATGTTTGTACAAATCATTATTTTGTTCACGACATCAACATTGTGTAGACTCTAATACAAAAGGAGGGCGGGATACTGTAAGTATGTGAGAGTACTATTCCAATAAGTTTCAAATCCGGTCAAATTATAATTTGTTGGGAGGGAGATTACTACAGTAGTTTATAGTAGATATCTACATCAAGATTGAGACTTCACGTTTAGAGTTTTGTAGAAAAAACCAGTCCAAAATAAGAGCGGATTTATACCAAGGTGTTGTGGACTATGTTAATGCAGGTGAGGTTCGATCGAATAAGATAGGGAAACATGTTGTGTTGCCTGCAAGTTTCATCGGAGGCCTACACGACATGCGGCGACGATTTCTTGACGTCGTGACTTTAGTTCAAGATGACGGGAAGCCTGGCATATTTCTTACAATGACATGCAATTCAAACTGGCCAGAAATAAAAGATGAGTTACTCCCTTGGCAAACGGCTCAAGATCGACCGGACCTTGTGTTAAGAGTTTTTCGTGCTAAGTTAGAAGATCTTAAGAAACAACTCTTCACGAAGCACGTCCTCGGCGTGGTGGGTGTGTACGTTTATGTCATTGAGTTTCAAAAGTGGGGTTTGCCACACACACATTTCCTTTTGATAATGATGCCTCCATACAAGCTTACTAATGCAAATGAGTACAACAAAATAGTATGTGCTGAAATTCCAGACCCAATAAGGCATCCTAAAATGCACCAATTTTTCGTCTCACACATGATACATGTTCCTTGCGGTAGCTTAAACTCTGACTCTCCTTGTATGAATAATGAGCAAAAGAAATGTCGTTTTAGACACCCTCGACAATTCAATGAAATCACCTTACAAGGAAAGGACTCTTATCCCGTGAACCGAAGGAGAGATAATGGTATAAAGGTGGACATACGAGAAAATAAGATGGATAACAGATGGCGGTCCCGTATAACCCAAAGTTGTTACTGATGTTTAACTGTCATATGAATATTGAGGTCTTCTTGAGTATTAGCTCTGTGAAATATGTGTTTAAGTATATTTACAAAGGTCATGATAAACAAGTTATCAATATTGATCCGGATGGAGAACCTATTGTTATCGATGAGATAAAACGGTTTCAGGATGCATGATATGTCTTGCCTCCCAAGGCAATATGGAGGATTTTTAGCTTCCCTCTTTCTCAGATACACCCTTTTTGTGATGGATTTATAGGTATATCTCCTAAATCAGCAGATGGTTAGGGTTAGTGAGGATGATACACCGACTAACGTTGTTGAAAAGGAGAAAGATAAGAGATCAATGTTGACTGCGTTTTTTCTAAAACATAAAGACAATATTCGTGCAAGAGAATATAAATATAGAGATTTTCCAAAAAAGTTTATGTGGGATCCGAAGTCATGTCGTTGGAATCGTCGAAAACTAGGATTAATGCGAGGTCGTTTGGTTTCTACTAATCTTGTTGAAGGGGAGCGATAGTACATTCGCCTACTTTTATTACATATTAGTGGCCCTACATGTTTTGAAGATCTTTATATGGTCAACAACATAAAATACCCAACATTTCGGAAAGCAACTCTTGAAAGAGGGTTAATAGAGTCTGACGATGGTTTATCACAATGTCTTACAAAGTCGTCTTTCTTTCAATTTCCCAATGTTCTTAGAAGGCTGTTTGCACCGATATTGTGTTTTTGTGCGCCAGGGGATGTTCGTAGGTTATGGGATGACCATTACAATGCTCTTTCAGAAGATTATAGGCGACAATACGGAAGTGTTGAGAGAGTCCATAATATGGTCCTCACTAACATCATGATATTCCTACAATCTATGGGTGACGATATTGATGATTTTGATCTTCCAAAGATAAATCAAAATGTAGATTTAGAATTTGGAGTTTTTCGTGAGGTACAAGAAGAATGCTCTATAGTTTTAGAACCTGAACATTTACAAGCTCGAGATTTTCTCATTCCTGAACAGAAATTTGCGTATGATGAGGTAATGCGGTATGTCCATAATGATATTCCATGAGTTTTCTTCATAGACGGTCCCGGTGGAACAGGAAAAACATTTTTGTTCAAAGCTTTACTTGCTAATATTCGTTTATGTGGTCATATTGCACTCACGGCTACTTCTTTAGGTGTTGCGGCTAATAATATGTCAGGGGGAGAACAACTCACTCGCGCTTTAAAATTCAAATCAATCTTGAAAATAACTCGGTCTGCAAGATTTCACGACAAAGTGGTACTTCTCAACTACTTCGGATTGCAAAAATAATCATTTGGGATGAAGCATCTATAGCTAAAATACATGCATTGGAGGCGATTTACCGTTCAATGAAAGATATCACCGGGGTGATGCTCCTGATTGGTGGAAAGAAAATGGTTTTGGGAGGTGATTTCAGACAAGTGTTGTCGATGGTTAGACGTGGAACACGAGCACAAGCAGTGGATTCTAGCGTATGAATGTCGCCTCTTTGGTCTTCGATTATCAAGTTGCAGTTAACTATAAATATGAGAGCACTAATCGATCCATGGTTCTCAGACTTTCTATTACGCATCGATGATGGAGTTGAAGAAATGGTGCACGGAAACTTTATTCGCATCCCTGATGATATGGTAATTCCTTTCACTGAAAAAGAAAAGCCATTCCATGCTTTGATTGATGCAATCTTTCCATCATTTGAAGTTAATAGATATGAACTAGATTATATTATTTCGTGTGCAATACTATCCAGAAGAAATGATAGTGTCGATGAGATTAATGATTATTTGATCGGCCGATTTCATGGAGAAGAGAGAATTTACTATAGTTTTGATGAAGCCGTTGACGATATAAATAACTTCTATCACGTGGAATTCTTGAACAAACTCAGTGTTAGTGGTTTGCCCCCTCATTACTTAAGACTGAAAGTTGGATGCCCGATAATACTGTTACGGAATCTTGACCCGTCAAATGGATTATGTAACGACACCCGATTGATATGTACAAGTTTTAAAAACAATGTCATTGATGCTGAAATAGTTATTGGTCAACATGCTGGAAAGATGGTATTTTTGCCAAGGATTCCTCTTAGTCCGTCTGAAGTTGACATGTTCCCGTTCAATCTGAAGAGAAAGCAATTTCCAATTCGATTATGTTTTGCAATAACAATTAATAAAGCTCAGAGACAAACAATTCTAAATGTAGGAATTTATCTTCCATAATCGGTTTTCTCACATGGCCAACTTTATGTGACATTATCCAGAGGGATATCACGTGCCACTACAAAAGTATTGGTAAAGCCTGATGAACAATTCAACGATAGTGAAGTCTATACGTCAAATGTCGTGTATAAAGAAGTGTTACACGATCAATAATGATCAACCAATCATGTGCTCATATGCAATTTTAAAGAATCTCAACTTTTCATTTTTAATTCTTTTTATTTTCGTTTCTGCTAACATGACTCTTATTGATAATTGTTTATGTGTAATAAACTATTTGTGCAAAACTAATCCTATATACGAACTAATTTCTGGAAAAAAAAAAATCGCATCTGACGCTTGGCGCGGGTAGACGGCTAGTGTGTGTGTGTGTGTGTGTGTGTGTGTGTGTATATATATATATATATATATATATATATATATATATATATATATGAAAGTTTAGTCATGAATATAAATATCAAATGTAGGTTTAGGTCATTTTTAATCACTTAACTATTTTTAAGTTTTAAAGGGTCATCAAACTTTTGGTTATATGTTCATTTAGTCACGTAACTTTTGAATTTGTGCTCATTTAGTCACTTAACTTTTAAAATTGTGTTATATAGTCACAAAACTTTTAAAATAAGGCTATAAAAATGAGTACATTTTTAAAAGTTAGATGACTAAATGAACACAATTTTAAAAATTAAGTGAACAAATGAGCAGAAATCTAAAAATTAAGTGATCAAACAATATGTTAAGTGATTAAATGAACATAAAATCAAAAGTTCGGTAACCTTTTAAAACTTAAAATGAATTAAATTATCAAGAAAACAAAAAATAAAAAATTCAATGACCAAAAATATTCTAAATCCTAGGAATGTTGGTACATATTCTATAATAGTGGTTGATTTTTTTTTTTTTTGGGACAAACATTAGTTTCTGTTAGATAAATTAATTAAAAAAGTAATATTATTTTACCTTGCCTAGTCCAAATGAATTTGACTTCCTTATGGTTGACGATTTCTACTTTCTAGGCTAAGGCTTGGGTTGACTGAGATATTTTCTCGATGAAGACCACGTGTTTCTGTCACGTGAATCTTAGGGGTCACAGCTAAAGTTTAGAGTGCGTGTAATACAAACCAATGGAACTAAAATGTGATTTGATCGTGACTGTCACGCGTCTTGTTAGTAACGTCAGATCTGTACGACACATTTTTTAAAAGTCATAATGTGGTCCCACGAGAACTGGGCCAGAGAGCTCACGTAGCAGACCATGGTTAGCAGTGACCCTTTTGTATTCCATTTTCATACCAGTGAGAAAATTATTTTATTTTCAAAGGAAGAATAAAAACACAACATGCATATTTCCATTAACCTCTTTAATTCTTTTAGAGAAAAAAAAGACATAAGCTTTTTTCTAATCATATACAAAATCTTTTTAAAAATAATAATTAATTAATGTAGACAAAATTACAGAAACGGTTCATGTTCTTGTCAAAATTATGTGGTTCGGTACAAAAAGTTCATGATGCATTAATTATCTAATTTTAGATATTTTTAATGATTTTAGTCTTTATTAGTTTGAAAATAGTATTATACATCTCATGATTTTCTTTTTCCTTTTCTTTTAGTTCACTTATTATTTATTATATTTAAAAAAGAAAAAAGAAAAAGATAATTTACTCTAAAATATCGTAATTCATCCTACACCTACAATCACCACCACCACTATGATTGTTGTCATATACCACCACAATTGCAATCAACCACCATGTCATCGACCACCACACCGTCATCGACCACAATCATCATTGATTAAAGGCCTCAACCCTCTTGAGGGATTCGATGACAGAGTGAAGATCTGGAGGCGAGTTCCTGATCACGCACACACACACACAGTCGTTTGTTCTTGTTCTTGAATCACACACTCAGTTTTCTGGGATTGCTCTTTAATACACACACATACACATAAGAACAATCAATTTTCTAGGTTTGCTCTTCAAGAACAATCGAATTTTTGGGTTTGTTTCTAGAACTGAAAATTGGTTTTTGAATATGAAAAAGAAAAGATTATGGGCTTTTAAGAAAAGATTATGGGTTTTGAAGAACAATCGTTTTTTGAATATGAACTGAAAATTGATTTCAAGAACAAAAGAAAAGAATATGAAAATTGATTTTATATCATTTCTAGCTTTATGGGTAAATGAAATCAAAGAAGTAGATGGTGACACTGAATCAAATCAAAGTTGAAACCATCCCATATATATATATATATATATATATATATATATATATATATATATATATATATATATATATATATACACACACACACACACACACGATAAAGAAATGAATGTAACACCCGTTCCATTTATGTTTCTTTTGGGACTATATCTTTTAATACTCTTAAATTGTGCGGTTTTTGGTGACCATGATGTGGTGGTAGGGGAGCACTACGATGTGGTCACGGTGGACAAGGAACGTGCATCTTGTATCCACCATGATGTGGCAGGGACTGAAGTGCAATACCCTAACTCTCGTGCCTATAGCTCTATTTAAAGGATTTGATGGCTAGGTTTTGTCTACCCTCAAGCTCTATCACTCCCCAAAAGTCCAAAAACCAACCCTGGTCTCCTTGTGTGCATCTTTAAGCTTATTTGTGGTGTTTTGTGGCCTTGAAGGAAGAGAGGTGCTTTAAGTGCCAATATTCAACAAGAAAAGTTCTTCACCACCTTCTTGGGCATATTTTGGACATTTTCAAGTCCATAAGGTCTTGCCTTTTTATTCAACCTTTTCTAGATTTAGGTTTTGAAGCATATTTCTTCATGTTTATGTCGGTTTGTGTAACGTCCTGTTTTCACAACCAAATTTTTTTCTTTATTAAAGTAAAACTTTCCAATTATAAATCCGTTATTAAGAAAAACCATTTATTCCAAAGTATATTTATTGAAAATCAGAGTAATATAAGAAACACGAAATCCTCAATACAGTTAGGGAGTGTGTACATTTCCGCCTTTGCCTTCCTGCGATCACCGATAAAACCTGGAAAACATAACAACTGGGTAAGCAATAAGCTTAATGAGTTCCTCCCAAAACACCCCCATACAACAAACATACAAGCATGCATAACGGCCCACAATTATCGGATTGGAATGCCCAGGACCAATGAGTCCCCAGACTAGAATGCCAACATGCAACAGGTCTAATCAGTTGTTGGTTTGGAATACCCAGGGTTTGTTGGCCTACCGCTATAACCCAACCGCTCGTCCTGAGTCTTTGTGCCTATGGATTACAGACGTCCCGTATTGGGTATCTTGGCCTACAACACAAAGCAGGACCGCCTCAACCCACTACCACCATATGTCAACATAGAAATTGTTGGGTTTTCTATGCATCAAATACACTCTAAAATTAGGCAGCAGACAAAATCGAAACAATGATATACCTAAGTGTACATGCATCCTATGGATCTATGGCTTCGTGCTAATTACATCAACCCTAGAAAACTAAAACATAAGTAAGAAAACATACCTCTTATGTAGCCCTTGATCTCCATGCTTGAGATCTTGAACCTCCATGAAATTGTTTGGATGAAAGGATCCAAACCAGAATCCCTCTAATGGTATCACACCAAATGAAACCAAAGAGTGGAATAAAATAACTAGGAGAAGGGTCAATTTTACAAACCCAAAGGGGTTAGAAATCGTCCCTAAGAGGGGGAGGAAGAAGGGTTGGCGAATACTTCAAGCCAAGGTGCAAAGAGGAATGAAATCCCTAAGGCCCTATTTATAGCTTTGGATCCCTCCTAGGGTTTAGTACTCCTTCCCATGTGGGATTGAGGCCTAACCACGAAATTTCATTCCTTTCCCATGTGGGATGGAGTGATTTTCATCCAAACCTAATTCCATAAGGTCCTGGAATATTCCTGATTAACCAACTATCGATTAATGAACATTCAACCGTTTAATTAATTAAACTGTTAATTAATTCCCAAAATATATTTCCAATTAGTTTCTAATTAATTATTAACCATAATAATTAATAAACCAAATTCTCCTTTATTTATTCTACTCAATTTGGGTCTTGAGGGCAACCCAAAAGGAACGTGGTATTACTAGAAATATTACCAATAGTTAATGACCTTGGACACTATTCCAACAGAAACAATCAATGATCAAGTAGGTACATAATACAAGCAAACATCAATCATAAAACTCACTACCGCCTACTAGTCCTTTCACAACACATTGTCCAGCTACCAATTAACCACCATGACATACGTACATAAGTAACCACAGGTGAGATAGCCACCCGAACAGATGATCCTACTCTAGAGCCACAACTAAAAAAGGAATAGGCAAGAAAGCCCACGTCATGAGTTCTCATGCTATCCTACATGACTACATACAACCCATAGGGCACTCAACTAGATGATAACCAATATACCACTACTACAATATCTTATCATGTAAAGATATATACACAGATCTAAAAGATCACTACATCACATCAACATCCTATATACTAGGATACAAAACCTAGTGGGCTGAAATTGGTGCCTTCGACCCACATGTACAGTGATAAAAATTCACCTGAATCAAATAACTCTGAAACAGTGCGATACAATCCCTTTTCAATATTGCTTGCACCCGCAAATTGTCACAACTAGAAATTTTGTGTCATGTAATCTATACACTCAAGTAAATGTTGAATCAAAAACTTAAGAGCATGTGTGATACCTATTATTATGACATCAAAAACTTCAATCAAATACATCATACAAGTACTACAAATAGTCATCAAACAATTGGAAACCCTAGAAGTTCTTGTTTAGGTCCATTTTGGACTAGGACTCCCTTATTGGACCCAAATGGACTAATAAGCTTCCAATTTGACTATCATAGGCTTAGAACCCTAATTGGGCTCTAATTGGACCCACAATCATTTGTTTCAACATTTTGGGCCATTTTGGGCCTAGAATGAAATGAATTAAAAGCTTTGATCCATGAATAACCTAAACTAGTCCAACAAAAATGTAAAAAAAAAAATCATATTATATTTCTTTTAGGTTAAAACTCACCCAAACTAACTCTAATATTGGGCTTAAGGGCAAAAAGCCCAAATTTTCCTTTTTTCCTTCAAAATTTTCGGCCCAAGGCCCAAGTCCAAGAAGAAATGGAGAAGTGTTGACTATTTGCATGCCACCTCACTTATATCCAACATGTTTCCATGCACATCTCATACTTCTAGGAAGACATCACTTCAAAGATCATTTCTTCTTTTCCCTCTCTCACTCTCGGCCGAAACACACACACACACACAAATCTCTCACAAACTCTCTCTAGATTACTCAAGAAGCCATCCTTCCTCTCCATTCAAAAATCTCGAAAATTAGGAGGTTTTCAAGAGGATACTTCCACAAACTCTTCATCTAAGGTAAGGTTATGCTTGGATCTATGACTTAGATTCTTTGTTTTATCAAAAATCTCTTCCTAATCCATGCAAAAATCGTGATCTTGCATCCTAGAAAACTCCATAAACTCGAGATCTTCATCAAGGGAAGCTAGGGCCAAAAATCACCAAGTTTTCTTCCATCTTTTCTTCAAAAACCGAAACTACACCCTAAGGTGAGCTTCATACTCCCTATTTTTTTGTTTTATAAGTTTTATGGGGGGGGGGGGGGAATACAAGTGAAAGTATAGATCTATATGTATTTTGTATGCCTTGTATGATTTCTATGCTTATATGTGTGTTTTTGTGTGATTATGATGTTGGATCTAGTCATAAGCCCCTAAAAATCGAGATATACTTTATGTAAAATGATACTAGCATCAATCATAGTTCTACATACAAAGTATTTCAAGAAAAATAGCTAAGTGGCTTAATAACATCTTCTTTGGGCTAAAAACTCAATTTTTGGACACAAAATGTTAAAAATATAAAGTTTAAGGGCCCAAAATGACATATTACGAATTCTGATGGTTGAGGAGTGTCAAAACAGTTTCGATAAACTATTTTCTGGATATATACTCATTTGGAGGATTAAAAATATAAATTTCAAGCTTAATGGGCTAAAAATGACAATTTCGGCCCAATAGGGCCCAATATGCGAAATTTTCTGTTTTGAAGGGCCAAAACTGTGTTTTTCTGTAAAACAGTGGACTGCTAGTGTTCCAAGTCCTTTTCTAAGGTTTAAAATGCTTCTCAAAATTTAAAAGGACCAAAGTTGCAAAAAAAATTCAATTTGGGCCAAAATTGTAAAAACTGCGAAAAAGAGGGGTTACAACCGAGAAAACTGTATTTTCAGGGACTAAAACTGTTTTCAACTAAAAATGTGCTAAAAAATATCAATTCCAATAAGTTTTGATGTTAAAATGCCAAGAAAAATAGTTGAAGGACTAAACCGGAAACTTATTTATGCAAAGGGTTGAAAAAGTAAATTTACAAAATAAAGAGGGGCTGAAACAGAAAATTTTCAAGGCTAATTCAATACACCCATCGTGATCAAATGTTGGCACCGCGACTACCGACGAAATACAATACACAACAATACCAAAAATCGTTGTTAAACGAATTGATTCGGTCTCGAACCAATAACAACCCGAAACTACTAACACGACGATAACTCGATTCACTCAAGTAACATTTGGGAATTCAATACACACGTGAGAGTGCACAGACGTCGACGCACCATCTTTGGGCCCCAAAGTGTAAAATCTTGTTTGTTGGGCCTAGCTAGTCCAATGACCTGATCTTTAGGCCCGAAGACTTCTACCTTACGAGTTGTTGGGTCTTACATGATCTAACACAGCGTAAAAGGACTTTCAATGGCTTTTATACTATTGGTCCCCAAGGGTCCTTTGGTACTGCTAGTAAAGTCGGTTATTTTAATGCGAGTCGGGTCAAGGGCCCTTCGCACTCTTTTTTTTTTATCCCCAACCGGCTAACGGAGTTATCGAGGTCTTCGTGCCCTCTTTCTCTTCGGATGTGGGACTACTAGAAGTCAAGGCGGTTGGATTACGTGAATTGTACGGACGACGCCTATGGGATCGTTAGTATAGTTGTAAACCGGTCGTTTGCGTAACGCGTGTTTATAGCAATTCACCATGCGCAATAATCCGATGTCGCCTGGAATCAATGACTTCACATGCCGCGATGGTACTACAACTACATGGAATTCAAAGTGTTAGGAAAACATTGGGTTTTCCTAGGGTTTTTCAATACATACGGTTTCGAAATGTACACAAGTTTAATGAACAATTTTTACAACTATAGAAACAAACAAGCATACTTATGGATCTTCACAAACGTTTTCATAAACTCTTTTAAGAAAATATCGGATTTTCTGGTAGTTTTTCAAAACAATACAAAACGTTGCTTTTCAAATACCGCTTATGAACTCACCAACATTTCATATGTTGACGTTTTTCAAAATACTTGTATTCTCAGGTAACAAGTAAACCGAAGGAAAAATATACTCAGTGATGGCTTGCAGTTTGTTTATTTATGAACCGAACAATTTATTTTTGGGAATGTAATGTTAAAACAATGTACTCAGTGTAAACTTATTCAGTTGTACTATATTAATGCATGGTGATGAATGATGTTATGTTTCATATATATTCAATGTTATGGTATTCAATTAAGTCACGACAGCCCTCGGACGTTTCCGCCGCCTGGTTCGGGGGTGTGACACAAATCCACTAACACCAAAACCGGATAGAATCTTAATTAATAGCCCAAAATCATCGAGTTTGGCCCAAGGTAAAACTTGGTCAAAATTCAACGGTCAACAAAAGTCAAAGTCTAAGGCTGATGAGTACGCCCATCGTACTCGATGTACTCCCAACTTACGCGGACCATGGAGCCTAGGGTATCCCATGAGGCACCTAAATTTTTTATTAGCATAATTTTTTTTCGAAAAATTTCGTTTATATTGCCTTTATACCCCGAAAATAATTTGGGCTACCTTATTTTTTTAGGCATTTTCTAAATGGAAAATTCATTTACAAACTAGTCTATGAAGTAGTCCAAACTTATTAATTCCAATGGTCAAGTGCACAACACAAAATTATTTTAATTTAACAGTAAATTTAACTCAATACCAATTAAAAATTGGAAATAACCATTAAGAAAAATCCAATCGACGTTCGTCATTTCAACTGCCGACTTGAGACTCATCTCGCTGGGAAAAACATTGTCGCTGATGCCCTTCGTTTTTCTGTCGACGATCAGTCAATAGTCGTTGTTGTTTTCCGACGAAATCCCCCGTTGGTGGGTGATTATTGATCAAAGTGGTGGATAATGAAGCAAGTAAGTAGAGATGTAGTGATTATTTTTTGGTTAATTGAAATTCAATTTGTTGGCATTGTGTCGAATAAATAGAAATTATCAATTAGGATTGTTAAATTAGAGACTTAGGGTTAATAATTAGTGATTATTTGTTGTTGAAACTTGAAATCAAGTTTATAGTTCATATATTTTGATAATTTGATTATAGGTTGTTATTTGTTGTTCAAACTTGAAATCAAGTTATAGAATTATAGTTGATTATTGATATATTTTGATTGTAGGTTGTTATTTGTTGTTGCATTTTGAATTTAGAAATCAAGTTTATAGTTGGTTGTTGAATGATATAATTTGATTGTAGGTTGCTATTAAAAAATTTTAAAACGACAATTAAATGTTGGAGACAACAATGGTGAAGGAAATTCTAGGCCTTACAAATACAATGTCAAAGCATCTTAAAAAAAATCAAGATATTTTGGAAGCGGCTTTGTTAGTAAAAATGACAAAGAAAGCATTATTAGTTTTTGGAAACGATAGGTTTCCATAAATTTGGAAGAAGGTATGTGTCTTTTGTGAAAAACATAGCATTAGAATTGTGGGCCTTTTGTGAAAAACTAATCAACATCATTTTGAAGTTCAGATTTTTAACACGGTTTTGGATATGCAAATTCAAGAGTTTAGGGATCGATTTATTGAAGTTGGCATGAAATTGATAGAAAACATGGCAACTTTGAGTCCTTGTGACTCATTTTCTAGTATTGATAAAGCAAAGTTGTTGAAGTTTAGCGAGACATACAAAAATGATTTTGATGATTTAGAAAGGGTGCATCTTAATAGGCAACTTGATATCCAGTACCACTCTTTGATCCATGATGAGAAAATTTCAAGTTGAAGGGAATTGCGGACCTCTCTTATTTGTAAGTGGAAACTGGGAATCACCTCTCTTTTCCTTTGGTTTATAGATTATTAAAACTACCTTTGATGTTGCCCGTCGCAACCGCAGCCATTGAAAGATGTTTTTCTGTAATGAATTTGTTGAAGACCGATTTGCGTAATAGAATATGTGACGATTTTATGAATGGTGCTTTGATTTGTAGTGTAGAAAAGGAAGCACTTGAGAATGTTAAGACTAAAAATGTAATTATTCGCTTTCGTAAAATGAAATAGCGAAGAGGTGAACTTTAAAACGTAACTTTGTTATGGAAGTTAAACTTAATATCTAATGAATTACAGTTTTTTTCTTATTATGTATTACATGATTTTTATGAGGATAAATCTTTACTTTGACACTGATTGACGCAAACCCTTACCATGTGCTAAGGGATGGTGTTGGCACATGCCAAATATGCCCTTCCTAAACATGTAAATATCGTATTTGCGCGACCTAAACTTTAAATATCGTATATGTCCTTCTTAATGTTTTCTAATATCGTATATACCCAAATATATTTTTCTAATAATTTTTATTGATTTATAATTTTAAATGATTATAATTAAAAGAACTTTATAAATGGACAATAATGCCCTTAGTCTAAATTCTAGTACAAATCAATCACGTTGATTGCAGGCTTGCAACTCCATATGGTATCACAACTTCTTTTCGTACCTCAGATCAACGTCGTATACTAACATCAATCAACTACCAATTCTTATTCAAAGCTACATTCTACATCCAGGATTCAGAATTCATGTATTCATCAAATGCAGAATCTTCAGCTAAAATGTGAATTCCTTTTTTAGGGTTTCTGGTTTCAATTGTTCAAATTCCTTTATAGTTGTGGTTGACGTGAATTAACATGAATATAGTTACAATTTTTCAACTTCTTTCATGTCTCTCTGACATATAGTATCCCTAAATTTAATCAATTGTTTATTTTTTTATGATTTTGTTCAAATATATACGTGCTTGAAATAAAAAACAAGGAGATTGGCCTTCAAAATCTTGCTCAACGAGTTGCAAGTGGAGTAAATTAAAATATATATGTGAATTGAACTCTATGGGTTGTAGGTGGTGTAACAACGTAAATTTTAAAACCAATTTTTTCATTTTTGTAAACATCAAAACCCATCGTTTAATATTCCAAATTCAAACGTGAACAATATTATCATAACGAAATACATCCCATGATCATAAAAACAGTTTCTCCGTGAGTGTGTACAATCACGCCGGCGCCTTCCCACGGTCCTCGCTAGTACCTGAAACACATAACACAACAACTGTAAGCATAATTGCTTAGTGAGTTCCCCAAAATACAACCTACGCACATACGCCTTTCCAGGCCCTGACCTTCTGGTCCATGTGTCTCAGGGGACTTCCGTCCCGACTAGGTAAACCTTCCGGTCCTACCCACGTCAACCTTACGGTCCACATCGCAACGCCTTCCGGCCCATAACATATTCGCCTTTCGGCCCATAATATAATGCCTACCGGCCCATATCAAGCATATCATACATGGCACATATAACGAATAACTTATCACACATAACACATATATCTCGTAGTATATCCGACCTTCCGGTCACACAGACAAACCCTTCCGGGTACAGTATAGTGAGAAGACTCACCTTGTGGAAAGTCTAAGATCTTGTGTCCTCGCTATCACTGAATCCAAACTACGGCTCAGCCTCGCCTAAACATAAAAATATTATTTATTACACAAAGACTTCCACCACTAAAACTTTACCCTTATCATCATTCCTCAGGGGGTAAAAGACCATTTTACCCTTCCTTGACCTAAAGTCCTTATGTTGACCAAAACCCTAAAAGTCAACAAAAGTCAACCCTGAGAGTACGCTGGGCGTACTGCTAGATGTACGCGGGGCGTACATCGCCAACCCCCCCTTGGATCGGGGTCTCCACCCAGTACGTTGCGCGTACTGGAAGTTACGCCCAACGTAACCACCAAAATCAGCCACCCTCCATTTCTGGTCTTAATCGGTTAAGCCATTACTACAACTTCTAGATCTGACTCTTTTAGTGTGTCTAAACCCATAAAGTCGAGACCTTTAAGCCTTGGCATGGCTGTAAAGGCTCCAACATCACATAACAACCTTTTATTCAAACTCAAGGACCTAGATCTCATGCATGGTGCAATACCCACGTCCAAGATGCCATTTTTATGAGTCTACAACTCCAATATATCAGAAACATGAAGTATCTAAGCTTATGGAGGCCATTTGCACAAAAAGTCTCCACCTTTGGGGCTTAAACCCTAGAAAATGACATCTTAAGCATATAACATGAACCAAGTGACAAGATCCGAACTTTTTACCTGAAAATGAAGCTTTAACCCTTGCAAAGCTCAGATCTACACTTGAGCACCACTTCTAGCCTCTCCAACAAGCTCTTCTTCTCCTTTGCAACCTTGGAATGGCACCACCAAGCTTAGAATACACACAAAATGACCAAAGAACGAAGGTACACTCTTTTTAGGGTTTCACTTTGAGGGATGGTGGCTGAGAAGTCCAGCCATACATTCCTTTTATAGCCCCTCCAAAGGAAATTAGGGTTTGGATCTGAATGAGTTACGCCGAGCGTAACCTTGGGTACGCCCCGCGTACCTGAGGGGGAACGCGTCCAAATGAGGCGCGCGAGTACGCGCAGCGTACACCTTGTACGCCCAGCGTACTCGCCTACCATGAAAACCCTAAATTATCAACTTAACGAAGATGCAAGGCCAAAAGAAGAATACCTGGATTTCGGGCTGTTACAGGTGAATTCATATTCCAATTCCAACCATTTCAATGATATCCGGCTCACATTTTTTGACATATGATTTTCCTCCAAAATTTATTGAAAAGCTTAACTTTAAATGGGGTTCTGACTAGATGGGTCAAGCACAATGTACATCGACCTAGTAAATATTATGGCCATTGCATTTTGATAGCTACTTAACACGTTTGAGTCTTTCCTTATTTTCTCTTTAAATGAATATCACTGCAACCATGGCAAGCATGATCTCTTACTTGATTCATATAACCTTTTTATTCTTGTAATTATGTAGGATGAGAAAATTCAAAATGTTTTGGGAGATTGCCAGAAGGATCTTGAGGATGGATTTATAGTTAAAAATTTGGGTAAGTTACCTGATCATTGGTAAGTTAAAACCAATAGAAAATTAGGCGTTGTTATCTAATTTTGTGCTTATTTTCAGGGGTAAAGTTTGGGGGTTATGGTCCATTTTTTCCCACTTATAAGTGTTCTCCTGTTGGGCCTCATCCAAAGACACCCTCAAAAGTTCATGCATACATTGCACCTGAATCTTCAAATTCAAATAATGTACATATAGAAGTAGATCCTCTTGGAATTTTGTCTATTACATTCTTATTTAGTGCCTACAAAATGTTGATTTCTCATTGTTATTTTCATGATGGGCTTCCCAATCAAGTGCATCATAACCTACAAGAAAAGGTTCATCTACTAATGGCAGATTAAAACAAGAAGTATCCACATCTTGTGGTGACAAATCAACTTCTAAATGCTACCAATTTGTTAACAACTGAAATAAATATTCTGACCAAAAGTCTTTGAAGGTGCGACCAAAAGTGACAGCTCTTCATGAGTCTGATTTGAGTAAAGTTGATCAATATGTTAATTACAATAGCTATAGTTTTGGTCTATGTACATTTTAATTGTGATAGTTACAATTTTGGTCGTTAAAGTATATATTTGGAATAAAATACAATTTAATCCGGCTTATCTTAAATTTTGCACTAGTTACAGTTTTTTCCCTGTTGTTTTAACTTATTCATAAATTACAGTTTGACCCATGTTGTTTTAACTTTCATTTATTACAGCTTGCTCCCTGCACTTTAAATTTGCACTTATTACAGTTTTGTCCCTTGACTTTAAAGTACAGTTATAGACCTTGTACACAATTTATTGTTGCAGAAATGGTCGCCGTAAGTCACCATATATACCAATCTGACAACAAATGTAAATCTATGAAGAAAAACTATATCAAAATGTTTATTTATGTCGTGTACTAACAAAAAATCCAATAAATTGAACCCTAAGTATGTATATTTGCAACTAAAGCTAACAAAATTGTCAAAAGGACAAACTAATTCACAATCTTTTTTTCTTGTAGACCTTGAAACTCCTAAACCACCCGACGAGTTTGTATTCTTTCATGTCTCCTAAAATGAATAAAAAAAATGATTTTCATTGTTAGTATTGCCGTCATTTAATGAGAAAATTTCAATAACCTTTTAGATGTAGATGTTTCACTTTGATCGAAACTTTGAGATGCTGGATTTTTACATGTCTTTTCATGGTGTTCATACTCTCCACATCGTGGACACTTGTATCTTCTTTTAGACTCATATGATGATTTAATTCTATTTTTTCTTGGTCGTCCAGGTGGGCATTTGATAACAGTTGGATATATTTTCTCCACATTTTTTTTGCGCCCATTGATCCTATCTAGGCATCGCAATTTGAAAAACATATGCAACTTTAAAGTTCGCTATAGTGAAATAGGAATCAACATATTTGTCCCAGTTAGCATCCCTTATAAAAGCAATAAAATACGCTGCATGTACACATGGTCAACCGTGAACTTGCCACACTCGACAACTACATTTTCTTTCATCTAGGTTAACCTTCCAACGTGTTCCCTTGTACTTCACTTCAGCTTGATTCTTACGACTTCTAGTAACTTCATATTCACCGAAGTTTTATATGAAAAATTAAAAACATATATATTATATATATATATATATATATATGTATGTATGTATGTATGTATTATTGAAGTAAAAACTAAAACAGATATAATGCTTCAACTAAATTATTTAACATGCTTACCTTAGTAATGTCGTTGAGATGGTTTTTAGCAATAGGAACAAATACGTCATTCCATGTATACATCAAATTTCTTTTCTTATCAAACCGTTTCATAATCTTTTCCCTAACTGTGTCAAGGATATCAAGCACGAGTTTATAGGCAATTTACCAATCCAAGAATTAAATGTTTCTAAAATATTATTAGTGATGTAACCACACTTGGAAGTAGTACCAAACTTGCTTCTACTCCATATTTTTTTGTGGCTGGTATTTAGATATGCAATGACATATTCATTTTTATCACTAATTTCTTTCAATAACCTGTCATGCTTGGTAGGACAATAGGTTCTCATAGCAACCCATAGTTTGGTGTTAAAGAAGTCACCACGAAAGTGTTTCTTGAAGTTGCTATATAAGTGTCTTATACATTCTCTATGCTAAACATTAGGATAAACATTCATCATGGCTACTTCTAACCCTTTTTGCATGTCCGATGAGATAACAAGACCATTTGGTGTTCCAATTGATTTTTTGAGTGAGTCAAGAAACCATGTCCATGATTGTGTGTTGTCTGATTCAAGCACACAATATGTTATTGGAAAGATAGAATTCTTACCGTCAATACCAGTTGCCGCGGCTAGTACACCATTAAACTTTCCTTTTAAATGACAAGCATCAAGACCAATATACATACGACAACTAGCAACAAACCCTCTAGAACAAGCTGCTAAACAAATAATAAACCTTTTGAAAAGTTTCTTACCATCAACTATGTCAAATTCAATTTCAACAACGCTTCCTTCATTCCTTTATAATAGTTCTTCTCTAAATTCATACATCTTCATGAAAGAGTCTTCCCACTTACCATACATGTCAGTATAATCTTGCTCTTTCCCTCTAAAAACTTTTAGGTACGACACCTCAACATTGTAAGTTTTCATAATCCAATTTCTAAGCTTATATGGAGATACATCCCCATCAGATTTCAACTTGTCAATTACTACATTAGCAATTCAACCTTGAGTGGCACACTTATTGCCACCCGTGTTGCTTCGAGGGCAAGTATGTACTTCTACCATTTTCTTAACCTAAAAAAAGAATTAAATAAACATAAATATATTTCTAATATAAATCATGTTAAATATAACTTAAGGTATACACTTACTTCAAAGGTGACTTCATCTTGTGTAATAGAAGCATGAATTCTCAACTCGCACTCTAGGTTTTCACATCTTGCTGTGAATCGTGTCGGGTCACTTTTCTGAATGTAATAGCTAAACTCATTTGTAACTGCAAAGTGGTTCAAAGCTCTCTTAAAATCAACCACGTTTTCAAATTTTGAGTTGAGTTCCATTCTTATACTATTCTTACTAAATGAGTTAACTTCATCAAAATCATTCATTAGGTCGTCATCATTATCAAAACCGAGATGACTATGATAGCTTTCTTCACTAGGACAAAGGCCTGCATCATACTCATCGTGTGTTTTATCTCTTCTGGCACACGAATGGTTAGTATGGTTATTGGAGCCAAGGTTATTCTCTATTGTCACATAAATGGTTACTTGTTTCTCGCTTCCAAACATGCTAAGCATAGCCACAAACTTTTCATCAGAATCAAGCTCAAGAAATGATTTGTCTGGTGCATACTTGTCAATATAAAGAATAGAAAATTTTGGGTTGTTCTTTGGTGAATAACGCTTTATCACTTCTTCATGTAGTCGACTTAACTTGGTAAAGTTGTGTCTATTTGAATACATTTTTGAGATCCAACGCAATATATTGGCCTACAACTGTTCTCCGTTAGCCGAAAGTAACCCCCATATTTCCATTTTAACTTGAACTTGGATGTTGGTATACGACTGAAATTGAATTAAGTAGAGAAACACTCATATAATTTTGTAAAGGTTTAATAAATTCAAATTAAGTTATTCACATAATCATACTCAATTACTGGAGACGTAGCCCTGCTTTCCCATATTGGTTTTGATGTGCCATGAAGGGTAATATCTTCTGTTTGAGAATGATCTTTTGACATTGGTTTGTATCTCCTCTAAAACATAATTTTAATTCGGTGATAAAAAAAACAGATATAAAGGTATAACAAATGCCAAACATATGCTTTATAATTCACTTATTAACCAATAATCATTTGAATTGGTTGCAATTTCATAATCCAGACACCATATCCCACATAAGGTATTATACTTTTAGATAATTTGCAACAAATAACATCATTTGATGTATGAACCAAAAAACAGCAACCAACACACTACAAATGATTCTTTTTTTTTTACTATTGTTAATGTAACTTAAATAAACGTAAATAATTAATGGATTACATTGAACTGAGGCCCTCACTCTGAAAACTAGAAAATTTTGGATTAAGCAAGGTTTAAAATGTAGCTATATATAAGTACAAACACAATGTAACCATGTTGCAATAAAATTTTGAAAGCCAAAAGGGCATTATTTGTACAAGTATATATCCTTCCTAATAAATAAAGAACTTTTTGCCACATGTCACATTCTCATTAATTTGGCCACATAACATTTTGTGGTTATTTTCAATTAATTTTTTTCCACATAGCATTTTGTGGTTTTTTTTCATTTTATTAATTTCCACATAATATTTAAATGTAATAATTACAATAAATGTAATAATAAACACATATCAATTTCATTAATTGATTTCCTTCTAATTTCAAATTTTCTAAATTAAATTTTCATTACTTTCCTTTGTTTATCTGTCTAAATTATTTGTTTAATTTAAAAGAAAAACAAACAATTTAATTTTAATAATTCAATATTTTTCTATTTTTTTCTTATAATTTCAAACTTCTCAAATGTTTAGAATTTCATATTTTTTTATATTTAAAATGAACTCATGTAATACATGAGTCTTACACCTAGTGTATGTATATATGCATACTTTGTAAATAATGTTTGTATTAAACACTTAAAATTCAAGCAAAGCCAAATAGTTGGAACATAAAACATGAAGTTAAAATATTACTTTATAGTTTTTGGCCTAGCACCTCACCCAATTTAAGATTTCGACTATAAGGAGGCCGAAATCCCTAACCTAGAACATCCTAGGCCGAAGACACCTAAGATCCAACCCACTATGACCGAAAACCCATTTGTGGGGGAGTTAGGACCAAAATCACAAAGGGGGCAAGGTGATTTCGGTCATACCTTGGCCGAAATCACCACCTTGATCCCTTTTAAACGTGATTTTGGTTTAGGGAATAAAAGATATGGTTAGTTGACTTTAAGAGGTGATGTTTCACCCATTTCCCATACAAATTTTACCCATCAAACGTCCAAGCTTTTATCCAACAATTAACTAGGTAAGTATCATCCTTATCCCATCCATTTTATACGTGGAAGTACACATCCAAAGCACCCCCACTTTCATATCTCTTTACTATAACTCTGAAATTCTCTCAAGAACAAGTCTAAGATCTTCCAAGAAATTACTCCCTTCAAGTTTATTCCTAGAATTTTGGTAAACTTTTCTTGTTCACCTAGTGTTTCTATACATTTTATGTTAGTTTCATTATATTTACACACATTATTATGTGTTAAAACTCTTAGGATAAGATCAATTCCAAGAAAATTTATCAACCACACTCAAGTGTTTAGGCTTGAAGATCTAAACACCACCTTCTCAAACAACCCACAAATCCACTCAGGTGAGTTCATACCCCCACATTTTCAAGTTTTCATGTTTTATGAGAGGGGGGAGGGGAATACAAGTAAAACTTTGTTTATCACACAAATACTTACATGTTTTCATATTTATGTTAAATATAAGATATTATTTGCATATATGGTTATCACTATCATTTGTATAATTATTTGTGATATATTAGTTTTGAAATACAAAATTAACCAAACAAACATAATCTATGTTATATCACCATAAGAAAATTCATGATTCGCAAAACTATATGGTTTATGAAGCTTCTTACTAAAATATAGTTTTTCTAGTAAAAAGAGTACATTCTAGTTATTTCACTATTTTGTGGGTTACCACCAAAAAATATGATGTTTGACCTTACATTTTGAAACTAGACAAGATAACTACTATATATTTATATATATAAATGATTATATAAATGTTCTTGACAAACAAACATGATAAACTATTATTGGTACAGTTTCGAGAGTCAGAAAATTACACTGTCATTTCAGAAGAAATAGATAATTGTTTAAAGGTATAATTATTTTCATACCATGTATCCATTATGGAAGAATAATACTTTTGTTTACAAGAAAACAAATTTTCAGTAGAATAGACGTAAACTAATTGATATACACTTGTGAGACTTTTGTCTTCACCGTACCTACCAGAGTACACAACTAAGACCTGCATTATAGCCAGAGTCTCTTGAAGGGAGAGCGTGACACTTGTGTATAGATCTATACGAGATTGACAACCCGACACCTAAAGTGTTAGCTACAATTAGACCAGTAGGTCTGGGGTGACAAATCTCGTAAACAGTTCCAACGCATGAAGAACGTCGTATAGGCAACTAGTCGCATTTGTATGGTTATAATAACTCACATGGAGTATTAATGAAACATTTGGTTTATGGGCTAGCGTACATTCAAATAGTTATTCACAAAAAGGATAAATCTTACAAAAACTATTTTCTAGCACCACATTACTTGCATTTTAGTCTTGGGTTAAGACTTACAATGAGATTAACATACATTCAAGTAGTTTTATGCAAAGATATAACCTATTGATACTACTTTCCAGAACAACATTACTTACATTTGGTCTTGAGTTAAGACTTACAATGAGGTTAACATACATTCCAGTAGTTTTATATAAAGCTAAAACTTACTAATACTATTTCCAGTACAACTTTACTTACATTTTTAGTCTCTCGTATTAAAGACCCACATTTCATTTTTATAGAAAATATTGGATTTTCTGGAAGTATACACTATCTTTTCACACGAAATAGTTACAAATTCCTTTGCATACAAAAACGCTTATGAACTCACCAACTTAATTGTTGTCACTTTTCAAAATCACTTGTATTCTCAGGAAACCAGTGAACAAGTAACCACAAGAGTTTTTGGTGGATGGGACGTTGTCGCATCACGTTACTTATATTTTGTCATATGCATTCGAAATTATGTAAACAATGTTTTGAGTACAATGTAAACATATTATTTATCAATATAATGGTTGTAATGTTTTGATCTCTATTATTCAATTGTTATGATACTATACATGAAGTCATCCGCCCCTAGACGTTTCCACCGTTCTTGTTTGGGGGTGTGACAGATTGGTATCAAAGCATTGTTATAGTGAACTAAGTATATCAAACCATGTAAGATATACAACTATAAATAGAATGGGGTTAAAACACTCTGACTAAAAGTATACTTTTAAAATATAAGAGATTTTCGTAAGAGTATACATACATGCATACATACTAGGACAATGTCGTAATAAGAATCATATAAAGGTATTTAGATAAGTTGGACACTACTATTAAGCCTAAATAGTTATGTAATCATATCTGGGATAAATATAGCCTGATCAACTACATTTATATGAGATATGACCAATATGTGTTTAGGAATGGTCACGGTGGGCAACGAATCTAAAACTTACCAACCCTATACACCAAGAAGCCCTAGAATCAAACATAAAGATTAAAATACTATAGGAGTTTTTTTAGGATACCATAGGATCACACACATAGACCTTCCTGTATTTATCAAATCCCTATTCTCACACCAACGTCTTGGTAGGATTTCACAAGCCCGGAGACCCTTATATTCCTTAACCATGGAAATGATGGATGGGCCGAAGAGGATTCCCGAAGAGGATACAAAGGAGGAGGGAGGAGGACTCGGACGTAGAGTCCGAAGTCACTAATCCACCCTACGTTGCCCGGGTTCCCACAAATCAGATGGGCCATTAGATACCCACGCCCTATTGGGCAGATGACCTGGAGAGGTGGTGCAGACAACAACATCAGCGTTCCCCTACAACGCAGAGCAAGGTTTCTATAACCCCAACCACAAAGTTCTAGATGACGGGGCTCTCCCTGTTACGGTTCATCGAATATCGCACCTCAAAAATCAGACTAGAGCGTCAACGAATTGGAACATGGGGCTAGGAGCCACTGCTGAGACCACTAGCACACACACTCGATTACTGGAGAAAGACTACCCCTGGACATGCCATCTCACTTACCAACTCCACAAGGACCTCGCCACCGCACGAGCTGGAATGGGGGAGTACCAAGAGAGACATTCGACTCTCGAGGATAGGGTAATTGCAGTTGAAGTTAGAACAATCATGACAAAACACAGAACAGGGAACGGAGGAGGTCATTCACGAGATGTTTTAGACGACGGGGTACCTCTTGCGTCACCATGGCATGTGATAAGCGAGTATAGCCTAGTGAGTTAGTAACCATGCTACTTCCACTATATGTTAGACTTATTGCGTCTTTTAGCACAACCAGTAGGATTAAATAAAGTGTGATACGCCCTTCGAAGCTAGTAAGCCTGAATCAACTTAATATTTTGTTGTCTAAGTTCTAGTATGGTAACTTGATGTTCGCACAACACCTACCACTAATTACGACCATAAGTACATTACAATGATGTTGTCCGAAACATTGGGAATCGTACAATGAAACATGTAGGTTATATATAACCATAAATATAGACATGATACAACCAACCACGACCATAGTTACTTACGAATTCGTTTTTATACAACAGAATCATGTCGCCACACGGAAGTAGCCATCATACCAGACCAACACTGTAACAACCCAAAAATTTTCGAATAAATTTAAACTTTCCAAAATCGTTTTTACACAAATAAAAGTGATTCAAACATCAACAAGTTCTAATTGCTTTCAAAATGTTTTCATATCAGAGTTCCCAGAAATCCAAAATTATAAAAACGGGGATGTGTAAGTCATGCCTTCGCCTTGCCATGGTCAGCTGAGGTACCTAAAACAATAATCGATAAAATGTAAGCTCGAAGGCTTAGTGAGTTACCCCCAAAAATACCAACCTCTAACATCCAATAATAACAAACAGCATGCATAATGAGCCTTCAGCCTGACTGGACCGCCTCCCACGGGCCTACAGCCTATCTGGACCGCTCCCGAGCCTTCGGCATGACTGGACCGCCTCCTACGGGCCTACAGCCTATCCGGACCGCTCGTCGGGCCTTCAGCATGACTGAATCGCCTCCTACGGACCTACAGCTTATCCGGACCGCCCCGGGTATGTTGGCCTCAACCGCACAAAGCAGGACACCACCTCAACCCAACCTATCCATGTACGTCGACATATAAATAACACATAATCAAGCAATAAGCATAGATCACACTAACCGCTAAGCATAGCACCATTCTATCTATCAAGGTACCAATCCAACAGATCATAACCGCATAACACCTTAGGTACTAGGGTACCAATCTAACTGATCACGAATATGAAACACATACTAACTCTGGGATAAAATCCCAAGGGACCGACCTAGTATCATAGACCCTATTGGTATAGTGAGGATAACTCACCTAGCAATAGTGCATAACTGACTGAGAGTCTTCAACTACTACGTTCGACACCCTTGACCGAGAGATAAAGAATACGAATTACTTAACAAGACCTTGAAGATATCAAGAGACCATTTATTAAATTGGGCCCATCACTCTATTGGGCCTAAACGAATCCTACAAGTCCAACCTGGCCCAAATAGCACTATATCCAGAGTCCATTAAGGGATTAACCCAAATGACCCATAACTGGCCAAAGGCATAAAGCCCACAAGCTAAAAGTCCAACAGGGAGCGTACGCGGGGCGTACCTCCCAGTTACGTTGGGCGTAGCGTAGTTCTTCGTTGACCATCATCGAGACCGCTGACCACGTACGTTAGGCGTATAGATATTACACGGGACGTACGTGGGCTTTACTAAGATCTTAATAAGTGCTTAATGGTTTGAGCTCTTGAACCCATATTCCAGATCCATCGACCAAATATGCCATAGAATCATAAAGTTTCGGACTTTAACACTTTGGACGTCCAAAAAGTCCTTAACTCATTAAGACCTTCTTATCACATGCATGGATCAAGTCTAGCTAAAAGGACTGATTTTTATCACTTAAGGTCTCTCAAAACGTCTAAAAGGACAATTTATTTCGTCTACAACTTCACATGCATCATCTTGGGAAATCTAGGGTCCATAAGACCTTCAAAAAGCTAAAATGTCTAGATCTAAAGTAAATAAGCATAAAGTTTCAATCTTTTTACCTTCTAGAGCTCATATGGTGTAACCCAACTTCAGATCTAAGGCCTTGCTTTCCTCTTCTAGCTTCTTGGTGCAATAACTCCACTCTCCAAGGCTCAAGATGCACACTAGCACACTCTACACACACAAACTAGGGTTTTCGGGTTTTCTCTGAGGTATGGAGGCTGAGGTAAGGAAAAAGAATGAGCCATAATGGTGTTTATATAGTCCCAACCTCGAACATTAGGGTTTTTAGCTGACGCGACTACGCCCAGTGTACATAAGCTTACGCCCAACGTACTCTTATGTACGCTTAGCGTACTCCCTCTTTGGCCCAAAGTTTCAACTTTAGCCCCTAAACTCCCCGAGACTCAACCGAACTTCTTCGAGGCTGTCAAAGACAATAATCAAAAGAAGGCGGATTTCGAAATATACTTGCCAGGTTCGAGGCGTTACAACTCTCCCCCACTTGATCTAGACTTCGTCCTCGAAGTCGGATGTTGTGAAAAGATCTGGGTAGTGCTTCCTCATTTCGGACTCTGGCTCCCAAGTCCACTCGGATCCCTTACGGTGCCGCCACTACACCTTGAGCAACAGTATTTCCGTGCTACGTAAAATTTTCATTTTCCTTTCCAAAATAGCCACCGGCTGCTCCACGTAGTTCAGGTGCTCGTCAACCTGAACATCATCCAGAGATACCACTGCATCCTCATCCAAAATGCACTTCTGCAACTGGGTAACGTGAAAAGTGTTGTGTATTTGACTGAGCTCCTCCGGGAGATCCAGTCTATAGGCTACCTTGCCAACTCTGGCTATCACTCGAAAGGGTCCAACAAACCGGAGGCCTAAGTTTCCCCTCTTCCTGAAATAGATCACACCCTTCCAGGGTGAGACCTTCAGGAGCACCATATCTCCGACCTGGAACTCCAGTTCCGATCGGCGTCGGTCAGCATAACTCTTTTGCCGACTCTGAGCAGTCTGAAGTCTCTGTCTGATCTGCTAAATCCTCTCAGTAGTTTGCAGAACTACCTCGACCCGACCCACAACCTTATGACCCACTTCACCCCAACAGACCGGGGTGTGACATCTCCTCCCATACAAGATCTCATAAGGCGGGGCACCTATACTGGAATGAAAGCTGTTGTTGTATGAGAATTCCACGAGAGGTAGGTAGGAGTCCTAGATCCCACCAAAATTGATAATACATGCCCTCAGCATGTCCTCAATTGTCTGTATGATCCGCTCACCCTGGGCGTCTGTCTGCGGATGGTAAGATGTACTGAGGTGCAGTCGTGTGCCCAGTTCCTCATGGAACTTCTGCCAGAATCGTGAGGTGAAACGGACATCACGATCCGAGACAATAGAGACTGGAACTCCATGTCGCGCGACAATCTCGCGAACATATAACTCAACTAACTTCTCGGCTGAAGATCCCTCCCGAATGGCGAGAAAGTTAGCACTCTTGGTCAATCGATCTACGATGACCCATATAGTATCGAAACCCCTTGCCGTCCTCGGCAGCTTGGTGATGAAATCCATTGTGATATGCTCCCATTTCCACATAGGAACCTCAAGAGGCTGCAACTTCCCGTGTGGCCTCTAATGCTCAGCCTTGACCATTCTACAGGTCAGGCATCTCTCCACGTACTCAGCGATTTCTCGCTTCATGCACGGCCACCAATAGCTCAAACATAAATCCCGGTACATCTTGGTTGCCCCCGGGTGAATGGAGAAACGAGACTTATGAGCCTTCTCCAATATAATCTGCCTGACTCCACCAGTCATCGGAACCCAGAACTGACCATGACGAGTCATCAATCCCCGACTATCCTGCTCAAATCGGGCATTTTCACCCTTTATCTTCTCAGGTTTCCAGTTCTCTCTATGCATACCCTATGACTGAGCTTCTTTGAGCAAGCTCACGAGTGTGGAAGCCACTGATACCCTCATGCATGATACTAGGATGGATGGTTCGGCCGCCTTGCAGCTTAAGGCATCAGCAACCACATTCGATTTACTAGGGTGGTAAAGGATCTCACAGTGTTAGTCCTTGACTACATCCAACCACCTGCGTTGCTGCATATTCAGGTTCGGCTGATCCATAATATACCTCAAGCTCTTGTGGTCCGTGTAGATGGTACAGCGGACCCCATAGAGGTAGTGTCTCCAAATCTTGAGAGTGAATACCACCGCTCCCAACTCCAGGTCATGTGTGGAGTATCTCGACTCATGCGGCTTCAGCTGCCGCGATGCGTAGGCGATAACCCTACCTCTCTGCATGAGGACTGCTCCCAAACCTGTGATGGATGCATCACAGTACACTACAAAACCGTCCACCCCTTCGGGGAGGGTCAAGACTGGGGCTTCGCACAACCGCTGCCTGAGGGTCTCAAACGCCCTTTGCTGCTCAGGGCCCCACCGGAAATTCACCCCCTTCCTCATCAGACGAGTGAGGGATACAACAATATTGGAGAAATCAAGAATGAATCTTTGATAGTACCCTGCCAAACCCAAAAAGCTCCTGATGTCGGAGGGGGATCTCGGGACCTCCCACCGCATAACGGCCTCGATCTTGGTCGGATCGACCAAAATCCCATCCTGGTTCACGAGATGCCCAAGGAACTGAACCTATTGTATCCAAAACTCGCACTTCGAGAACTTAGCATAAAGCCGTTATCGCCTTAGAACCCCCAATAACTCCTGTAGAGGCGTAGATGCTCCTCGTGTTGCTCCTGGGTCTTGGAATATACCAAGATATCGTCAATGAACACTATGATCGAGCGATCAAGCATCGGTCTACAAACCCGATTCATCAGGTCCATGAAAATCGCTGGCGCATTGGTGAGCCCAAATGGCATCACCACAAACTCGTAATGCCCATACCGAGTTCTGAACGCCGTCTTCTCCACATCCTCCTCCCTTACTCTGACCTGATGGTACCCGGACTTCAAATCAATCTTGGAAAACCAACATGCCCCCTGCAACTGATCAAACAGGTCGTCTATCCTTGGGAGTGGGTAACGGTTCTTCACCATTAATTTGTTCAACTCCCTATAGTCTATGCACATCCGATGGGATCCATCCTTCTTCTTTACGAAGAGTATCGGGGCTCCCCATGGAGAACTTCTAAGACGAATGAACTACTTCCCTAGCAGCTCCTGCAGCTGTGACGACAACTCCTGCATCTCTGGTGGTGCCAGTCGGTATGGGGCCTTAGCCACAGGGGTCGCACCCGACACCAGTTCGATCCTAAACTCGACCTGCCTCTCCGGGGGTATTCCGAGTAACTCCTCTGGAAACACGTCGGTGAAGTCGCTGACTACTGGGACACTAGAAACTGGAGAGGGGCTGCTGACCTGCGTATTCTCCACGTACGCAAGATAACCTGCAAACCCGTGCTGAATATACTGCCGAGCCCTAGTAGCTGAACAAAATCTGAAACCCGATCTGGTGCCCTCACCATAAACCACTAGTTCTCCCCTACTTGGGATTTGAACGGTAACCCGCTGACCTTCACAGTCGATCATGGCACTGAACCGACTCAACCAATCCATCCCCACAATCACGCAGACATCCCTCATGGGGATGGGAATCAGGTCAATCGGAAAAGGTAACCTAAGTATCTCCAATGTGCAATCCCAATAAACTGAAGAAACAGAAACCCCAAGCTCACTAGCAATAGAGACTAATGACGAACACTCGATCTCTCCTAAAGGCAGACCGAGTCTGCTACCGAGAGTCGGGGAAACAAACGACCGACTCGCACCCGAGTCGAACAATACCAATGCAGGCAAGGAATTCACTAAAAACGTACCTAATACAGGTACCCACAATAATTTAGAATAAACAATCATATATATTTAACAAGAAAGAGTATAGAAACATACCGGCCACCACATCTGGTGCTGATCTGGCCTCCTCGGCAGTGAGCTGAAAAGTGCGTCCCCGAGCCATCGGAGGCTCTGCACCACCCTGCTTCCCATCTGTGATCCTCAAAGTAGTTGGCGCTGGAGCCTGCACCGGTCTGGCAGCTAACTGCGGACACTGGGTCTTCACATGACCCACCTGATGACAATGATAGCAAATCCTCATATCAGGAGTAGGGGCGGGCTAGCGGCACTCCCGTGTGTAATGTCCCTCCTTACCACATTTGTGGCATCCAGTACTCAGTCGACATACTCAGTCGACATACTCCCGAATGAACCTCCCGACCTAGAATCTACGGCCTTGAACCGCTTCGGCGCTGTAACGACCGAAAAATACAACCAATTTAAATTTAAAAAAAAACATCTCGATTTCATTAAATCTTTACAAAAAGGTTTTCAATACAAAACATTTAACGTGTTCCCAGAATCATAATACTACGAAATCATGAGGAGCGGTATGATCACGCCTTCGCCTTGCCACAGTCTCCTGAAGAACCTGAAAAACATGAAACCACAACTGTAAGCCCGAAAGCTTAGTGAGATATCCCCAAAATACCAACCACAAATACGCCCTTCTAGGCCACGACCTTCCGGTCCAAATCGTATTGCCTTCCAGCCCATAACATTTTGCCTTCCGGCCCATAACGTATTGCCTTCCGGCCCATAACATAAAAAGCATACATAACATAACAGAACATAGAACAGCCATGTATATTGGATCAAACTCCAGTCCAAGCAACCGTGTGCACATAACATATAATCATATAATAGTTCACAGTCAGCAAATCGATCAAACAGATCACATAGCATATGATCACCCTAACCAGGATATCGACCTAGCCGATCACTAGCATAACATCACCCTACGACTCAGTCAACATACTAATTACGCACATACGCCTTTCCAGGCCATGACCTTCCGCTCCACATCACAATGCCTTCCGGCCCACAACATATAATGCCTTCCGACCCTCTACATATAATGCCTTTCGGCCCATATCATAATGCCTTCCGGCCCATATCATAATAACAGACAATTACCCGGATTTCCATCCGATAAAGGGTCGGCCTTGGTGCTTTAAACCCTAATGATATAGTGAGGATAACTCACCTCGAAACTGCCGACTGAACAGATAACCCAAGCTGCTCCGCTCCCTGATACGATCTCCACCACTGGACAACCACCAATGCACTGAACTCAAAACAATAATCAACAATTACCAAAATTTCCCTGGAAACCACTGGTCAACCCTTGGTCAAAGACAAGGTCAAAGTCAACCCCTGACTGACTCTACTCACCGAGTCAACCCGATGACTCGCCGAGTCCCCATACTCAGAACTTCCCTCAATCTGCGACCTATCTTGCCGAGTCACCCCGAGAGTCGTCGAGTTCAACAACTCCGAGTCCACTCGCACACAACTCACTGAATCATCCCTTGACTCACTGATTCCCGACTCGACCAGCAAATATTGGAACTCTTCGACAAGACTCGCCGAGCCCAAGAACAGACTCGCCGAGTCTAAGGCTATCTTCAACCTACTCGCCGAGTTGTTCATACAACTCGCCGAGTTCCAGGCCATCTTCATCCAACTTGTCGAGTTGTTCTTCCAACTCGCCGAGTCCCAGCTCATCTTCAACCAACTCGTCGAGTACACCCATGTGACTCGCCGAGTACCACCGGTCTGAATCCATTCGGAAGCACTCCAGGCCATGCAATTGCTCCAAAACATAGATCTAGCCTCCTACAACTCATCCATCACGTAAAGTGGCAACCTTTACGTGAATCCATAGCGATATGGGCCATTTGCACATTGGGCTAGGGTTTGGGATATGATGGCTCCACTAAAACACTCCAACACAGGGACTTTCATGCTCTATGATCCTTCTCCATTCCAGATCTGAGGTAGCAACCTCAGATCTAACCTCTAGACTCCAATTACATCCAAAGACAAGTTCCCCACAAACCCCAAAATGAAGAAACAACATAACAACAGCCCAAGAACGAGATATTACCTCCAAGGAACGTCCCAACTGCAATGAAACTCGAATCCAAGCAAAGCCCCTTGCTCCAAGCCTTCAAACTCCCAAAATTCCTTCAACAAACACCTCCTTCAAGCTCCCAAATGAGATATGATCATTCACACACGAAGGCCAAGGGTTTCTGGACTTGAGGATGAATAAAGAGGCTGAGAGAGGGCTGTTATGTTCTTTATATAGGGCTCAACCCCGAGAATTAGGGTTTTCTCCACTCAGTGCCTACTCGCCGAGTCCATCTTACTGACTCGCCGAGTCGGCTACTTAACACGCGACCCAGTCGCGACTCTACTCGCCGAGTCCACCCATGGACTCGCCGAGTCACTCTTTCCCAATTTACTCTTTTAGCCCTTCTACTCTACTCTTGATATTTCGGGATGTTACAGGCGCCGAGTGTGCCTGACCTGGGGCCTGCCTCGCCTCACGTAACTGCAACTCAATCTCCAGCTCGCGCCTCCTCGCGGCCTCTTGGAGCTCCAATAACGTACTACACCTTTGCGTCGCAACAAACTGCCTGATATTCGTCTTAAGCATACCCAGATAACGAGTCATCTGTGTCTGTTCTGATGCGAACTCCTAGCAAAACATCGCCCTTTCTGTAAATAGCCTAGTAATCTCTGCCACTGACTCCTTGTCCTGTCGCAGGTCTCAGAACTCTTGCGCCAGTCTCTCCCTCTCCACCCGCGGAACATAACGGGTACTAAACATGTCCCTGAACTGATCCTAAGAAATCATAGCTCGCTGCTCCTTAGTGTATAATCCAGTAACCAATCTCCACCAATCCTTTGCCCCGGACCGTAATAGGTTCAGATCACATCTCACCCTCTGATCATCAGGGCACGAACACGTGAATAAACATCCCTCCACGTCGGACAACTATCTCATAGAAATAATCGGATCCTGAATCCCATCAAAAGTCGGGGGCTACGTGTTGTCGAAGTCTCGATACTGAAAGGCTCGAACAACTCCTCCTCCCGCTGATGTTATAGCTGATGTAGCTGCAGCGGTGGACGTCTCAGCCAAAGTCGCATAACGCTCATCAAAGTACTCCACCATGGCGTTCTTAATAGACCCGAACATCTTCGGTAACTGTGCCCAAAACAGAGTGGCAACCTCATCTTGCAGGATCTCGCAAATCCTAGCATCCAACTCATTCGTCCCCATCTGAACAATAACCTCGGGCTATACTGGTTCCCCCTGCCCGTCAACTCCTGTCCCCAATCCCTATCCAGATGCGGCTCCAAAGCGTCTCGTCATCACCATACTAAAAACATACCAATAAATACATCAGATAATCCCAAGAAATAGGAACCAACCCCCAACTAACCCTAAGGACTACAACTTCCTTGACACGCGTATGGGTCCTGTGCTTTCAGTAGTACGAGCCCATACTACCTTCCACACCTACCCATATTCGTCTCAAGTATCATCATAATACCCTAGTATATGATGGGTTTTGGTCATAAGACATCCTATGTGCTCATACAAACCCTAATGCTTGGATCTAGGTTTCTCTATTGTACATGCTTTGAATCCAAGACTATAAACCCTAATTCTAGCATACAAGTAATCATATTACATATTATAATAGATTTATCATGTTACCTTGATTGTTATGTAGCAATAACAATCCCAATTCCTCCTTAAATTGACTTTGGAAGGCTTAGAGTCACAAGTGTCACTCCTCTAATGGTTCACAAACACCATAAGCAAGAGGATGAAGAGGAGAGAGGATGGAGGCTGCCCAAAACGTGTTCTAACCCTAGAAAAGAAGTTTCTCCACGTTTTTGAGCCTTAAGGGTTCTATATATAGTGAGGCTATTAGGGTTATTTAACAAGGAAACCCTAATTTGGTTGCTTAAACCCTAAGCAACCCATGGAGCCCTTTCTTAAAGCCTTGGACGACTTCATATGGGCTTCCCCCATAGAATTCGTCCACCTTATAATAAAAGGAAATCCATGGCCCAAATTGCAATTATCTTATAATTACAATTCCAGTCCCTTAAGTTTAATTAATCTCTTTTAGTCACAAAACTAATTACCAATTAATTATTGACTAATATTAATTAAACAATATGATTTCTCCTTTAATATATTATTCCCATAATATATTAATAAATCATATTTAATCCTTTCGCTCCATAATTCATCCTATCAAGTTGCTTTGGTGAAGGCAACCCAAAAGGACCATGCACCATCGGGTCAAGTACATACCAAAATAGTTATGGACTTAGACACTAATCCAACAGTCTCCCACTTGGATAAGTCTAATAACTATTATGCGTATGACTTCAGATCCTGATCTGCAATCGTAGCTTTCCAAAGCCGTTGTCAACTCTGATCCTATCAGATACGCGTGTCCTTAGATAAGGGATCATATATTCCTCCATTCTAGATATCATATGAGATATGATTTCAAATCATTCTCTTTGTACTATATCTCGATTCCCGATTTATGACGACTGACTAATTGAACAAATCAAATTAGCCCTAGCCCGGCCGAGCATTTACGTTTGTCATCACTAAACCATCGAGGGGCCCAAAAGATATCGCTTTTATCCTACTTTGAATAAAAGGAACGGATAAACTTTGATACAATGCTTGCTTGCACTCACTCACCGAATCACACACAACAATATGTTTTATAACACCGAGTTACTAGTGCGTTTACATATTATCAATGTGCAACCGATTCGCAAGATACAACTCACACATCTTGGTTTCAAGAATATAAGATGTTATCGTCTCACCAATCACTTGTGATACAATTCATGGAGCGATCCAAGTGAGCATGGGTTTAATCCAATGCTCATATCATATTCATAAGCACTCATGAACGTTGCAACAAACATTTGCTTATGTCTAATACTCTTTTAGACAATCCACACACCAATTCACGACAGTCTTCTTTCATATCTACTTCCAACATATGAACGACTGTGGCCCGTTCGAATAATTCGATTATTCTTAATAAATTCAATTATTCTGGAAATCAAAACATGCAAATGTGAAACACAAGAATAATACTAATCCCATATGGCCTCAACCCTTTGAGCATAAATAAAACACCTTTTATTTATCACCATATTGATTACTCATTAATTGTCGTTTCGGGTAATCAACTTCTTACTTGAATTACAACACTTGTCCCATGCTCCTAGCATGCACACAATGTTTACCTATTGTTCTTACTTTTGTGAAATAGATCAAATTGAATACATTTCCAATCATTCTCATTTCACAACTCCAAATCCTTTTTCATAAGTGTAAGAATATCAAATTCTTGCCACTTATAGAATATGTTAGATTCTAACATTTTATGCAATGATCCTTTTGTAATGTCACTACACCAAAGTCACAAAGACTATTGCTAATGATATTACAAAATCTTCTATCGGAGATTGTTACAAGACAATTCCTTAGATATGATGTGTCTCACTCAAAGTACATTCCTTTGAACATCCTTTTGCATAAAAGTTCCTAATCTTAGACATAGATTTTTCAATATTCAATTCCCAATATGGACACGCTTCCATATTTTCCATATGACAACTCATTCTTAATAGAATCTTATCTATTCGTAATGATGTCGATATGGTCCATCCAATACCATGCTTCCAACTACTCACAAGCGACCAATCCTTGTCAAACTTTGGATTGTCCTTTGATAGTTGTTTAATTATTTTAGTCAAAACCAATTCTAGTCCCTTTTCCCTCTAAATGCGCTCGACATTTGGAAAATTTTAGAATGGTCAAACATTAAAGCATTTGAAATCGATCCTATACCCGAAGTGTATGGGACACGACGCACAATGTTTTATTTGCTATGTTCTCAAAATTCGAATTGTGAAGAGGAATGCCGTAATCATAATCGAAATTTTAAGAACACACTATGTACCTTTGACTAAATTTATTAACATTTGTCAACCTAAACCTTTAGATTTGAAATGAAGCATAATATTCTCTCCCTTAATTATAGCAAAACAACTTTACAACCCTTACGACTTTGCAAGGTATAACTCTTGTTTTCTATAATTAATATTGCCAACTTGCAATACGTGCCTTAATAATCATACAATCATAACTTTTATGCTCCCACTATCATGATGATTATTATAAAATATAACACTTATGCTCCCACTAGCTTCGACATGTATTCACAAACATCTTAACTTTCAGAAAAAACAATGCTTATTGAATTTCTTAAGTTCATGTTTCTAATACTTAGTGCTTTGATAATCTTTTATCAAGGCTTCTTGAACTTATAGACCTTTGCCTTTGATAGTTCATATGTGTGTCTAAACACTTAAGACTAATTGCCAAACTTCACAATTCAAATTATGGAAAGGGATACCGTAACCATGATTGAATTCGAGAATGCAATTTTACTATCTTCTTAAAATCTTTCTTAGTGAAAGAATTTCCTCACAATCATTTTCATGAAGGAGGAAATATTATGACACTTAGATTTAAATGGCGTATGTGTTCCTATCCATGTGAATTTGTTAAAACCAAGGTTTACGACAAATTCAAACTCATATGGACCGAACTTTCTTAATCTTGATTTCTTGCCTTATGGTAGCACAGCTGCCCACCACGTCTTCCAAGTAGTTAAGCAGCTCACCCTTTCCTATCAATGTACCTTTCATTGATTAAGGTGCTTTGCCTTTTATGCGTTCAAAATGAGAATTCATAGAACTCACATGCATAATTAACTCGATTGGATTGGCACAGAAACCAAATAATGTCATCACGATAGGTTGTAAACCTCAACTCGTGTGCTAGTGATGATCGATAAGGTTTATTTGATTTGTTCTTGAAACCTTTCAAGACCATTAAGACTCCCACTGACTCCTTGACGTATAAGATTCTCTTGTCAGTAAACATTTCTTGACAAACAAACATTCAAGAGTTAGTGTAGCTTTTAAAAACACTTCATAAATTGGTCCTAGTCGGTCTTTGTCTTATTCAAGACATCACAACTTTTCACATTTGATGAATGTTATAAACCTTTAATACTTTTCACTCATTGTCACAATCTTAACTTTAAGACTTGTTATTGGGACGAAGTATGATTGACTTCTTGATTTAACCATTTCTTTAATCCTTGATTCCTCTTCTTAGACATATAATTGTACTAAGACTCACTTAGAGGATCAATTGAGATATGGTTCTTAATCATTAAGACCTATCATAAAGCATAAAAGGTACTCTCCCATCTTCTTAGAATAGAGAAACTTTTATCTTTCTGCCTACTTGATTCTTCTTATTCGTTCTGCTATTGATCTAAACCCTTTAATCAATTTAGAATTACACTTAATCTTGTAAGTATAATCATATTTACTAAACCTTTAGTAAATCATGACGAATATCTTTGTTACTCTTATGGTGGACTTGATCAACACACACCTTTGTGTACTCGATCTCCTAGTCCTTCATTTGACACTTTGTCAATAAATTAGTCTAATTATCAAATATGAGATTTCTCATTCATCGTGCAACCAAGTTGCGTGATTCCAAATTTCTGTCCAATTGAAACTTGGGCAATGAGAAACTCTCCCTATTTGGTAAATTCTCGACTTTCCATAAATAACATAATAAGAACCAAATCCATTATTGCTAATATTAGAAACATTCAAACATCAATTTTTCATATACGCCATTGCAAGGATAAACAAATAATATAAAATCAAAATTTATTTTATTGCGGAAAAATTTGTCCTTACAATGCAATTCATTGAAAAACTATGCTAATACATCTTTCTTAGCAATCTAATTATAACTCTAAGTAGTAGCTCAAGAATATAATCTTCGAGAAATGCGATCGAAATCCATTCCTTCACGGTTAGATTTTGCTCACTTCTTCCCTTAAGCTTCCTTTCTTTTCTTCGATCCTACAAAACATCAATTGTAATCTTATCACATTATGTATTAAGAATCTAGAATAGAAGCTTAAAAGAGTTAGTCAATGGATTTTTACCTAAAGCAAAGCCATATGGATTGACTCTCCCATCTCTTAGATCTCTTAGGTAAATAGGGCAACTTCGTCTCCAATGCCCCTTCTCTTGGCAATAAAAGCAAATTGACTCTTTTGGAACAACACATGGAACTACTTCAGACATCGCCTTTCTCTTATGATCAACCTTTTCGATCATTGCATGTATTTCATTGCCATTGTCTATATCCATAGAGGTCTTGAAGGCAGATTCACCAATCAACTTTGCTTTTCTATTGCGCCAAACCATTGCTGATTCGGCAGCAATAAGCATATAGGTGAGATCTATAAGGGTCACGTCGCGGTTCATCATATAGTACTCTCTTACGAACTCACTATATGAGTTAGGAAGTGACTGAAGGGCCCAATCAACAGACATTTCCTCACAGACAACGGATCCTAACATTCTTAACCTATCAATGTGTGACTTCATCCCTAGGACGTGTGCACACACCGACTTTCCTTCTTTATGTTTACTTGCCAAAAGAGCTTGAGTGATCTTGAACTTTTCAAGCCTTTTAACTTGTGGGTTAGGGAGAATAATTGGATGAGGAGGAGGAAGTGAAGCATGATCTCTTGTTCCTCGATCGAATCGTGGAATATCATCTTCATGTGGAATGCTTGTTCCACGGGATTTGAGAAGACCATAGTTGTCAAACTTTGACATCTACAATACAGGAGGAAACGAATTCAAGTTGGTTGACAGATTGAGTCCTTAGTAATCACCCAAATGAAATACTAAGGCTAGGACCCAACACAATATTCTACAACTCGGGAGAGGGATGTCGTAACCCTAATTGCAGAATATTTGAAGGTAAGTGAATGACGATTCACTAATTTCCACCATGAAAAACAAAAAAGAAATTTAAGTTTTAAATCTATGAAAACTCCTAGATCCTTTGAGATTCATTGAACTTTCAATGGCATGTTTAAATCTCGATATGCCCCTCTTGTTTGTGACTGGGATGCCGAGGATCACAAAGCGGGTGTGAATAACCATGAAAACTTACATGGTGCCCTCACATGTTACAGTCACCTATTCGATGTGCCGGTAAACCACACACGCTCCACCGAACTATGACAAACATTAAGTCACCCTTTGCTACCTTTGCTTAGAACCATTTAGTGTGCCGGTAATCCACACACGCTCCACTAACGTCTTTGCAATGGCACAAAGTGTAATTTCATGGAATTGCATCAATTCACTTTTGCCTAAGTAACTAAGATTGGGAATTTTATGAAAACATTTAGTCACTTTAATACTTCATTATACTTATAATGGAAGGTTTTGTCCCATCCTACCCGTTCGGCTAACGACCCTCCACTAGTCAAGAGTGCGGTGGGTAAGAGTGGATACCCATTCAATCGCCATTTTATAGGCAATTTCCTTAAACACCCCTTATAGACTAGCTTCGTGAATGAGGCCTACTAACGGTAAGACTGACTTTTACTCATACATATATATAATGTTAGACTTTTAATGTTATATATATAGTATAGGGTGTATTTTATACTTTTAAATATTAGGTGGTTCAATTATACTTCTAATTGTAAACCTAAACTTTTATGGATTTATTAAACTTCTTTTAATTATACACCTTAATTAATTAATAAAACCATAAGGGTGTTATTTGAACTTTTTCAAAACAATACTAGAGTTTTAGAATTTAACATTCCTAATTAAACTTTTAATCAACTTTTAAATTCCAAAACTTGAGGGCAAGTTTTGAAACATTTCAACACATTAGGGTTTAGAATTTAAATATACATCAAAATTAAACCATTTAATCAAAATTTAAATTCCAAAACTTGAGGACAAATTTTTGAACCTTTTTCAAAACATTAAGGTTTCAACTATTTAAATTTTAAAACAACAAAACTTTTGAGTTCAAATTTAAACTATAAAACCTAAGGGGAAAATATGAAACTTTTCATAACAACAAGGATCAAATAACAAACAATTCAAATTAACATTTAATCATATAATTATCCATATTTGATTTATTTAATGATTTCTTGCAAAACAATTTATCAATTTAGTCATAATAATTAATCAATTATCTTATAAGGAAACAATTATCTTATTAATTGATAAATATCTTCAATTAGATCAAAAATATAGTCAAATATATCATATAATCGGATTAATATTGATCTAACATGATAAGGTAACAATCCATAAGCAAAAACAGCAAGAAATTGCGAAATACCCTCTATCTGACGTGTTGACTCGTCGAGTCAGGCTTGGACTCGTCGAGTCTGCATGGACTCGGCGAGTTCAGCCATGACTCGGCGAGTCCAGCCTCCAGAATCCAAAAAATCGAATTTTTCAAACATGTTAAGCATCAATACAATAGTAACCAGTCTAGGCTCTGATACCACTGATGGGTTTTGGTCATAAGACATCCTATGTGCTCATACAAACCCTAATGCTTGGATCTAGGTTTCTCTATTGTACATGCTTTGAATCCAAGACTATAAACCCTAATTCTAGCATACAAGTAATCATATTAGATATTAGAATAGATTTATAATGTTACCTTGATTGTTATGTAGCAATAACAATCCCAATTCCTCCTTGAATTGACTTTGGAAGGCTTAGAGTCACAAGTGTCACTCCTCTAATGGTTCACAAACACCATAAGCAAGAGGATGAAGAGGAGAGAGGATAGAGGCTGCCCAAAACGTGTTCTAACCCTAGAAAAGAAGTTTCCCCACGTTTTTTAGCCTTAAGGGTTCTATATATAGTGAGGCTATTAGGGTTATTTAACAAGGAAACCCTAATTTGGTTGCTTAAACCCTAAGCAACCCATGGAGCCCTTTCTTAAAGCCTTGGACGACTTCATATGGGCTTCCCCCATAGAATTCGTCCACCTTATAATAAAAGGCAATCCATGGCCCAAATTGCAATTATCTTATAATTACAATTCCAGTCCCTTAAGTTTAATTAATCTTTTTTAGTCACAAAACTAATTACCAATTAATTATTGACTAATATTAATTATACAATATGATTTCTCCTTTAATATATTATTCCCATAATATATTAATAAATCATATTTAATCCTTTCTCTCCATAATTCATCCTATCAAGTTGCTTTGGTGAAGGCAACCCAGAAGGACCATGCACCATCGGGTCAAGTACATACCAAAATAGTTATGGACTTAGACACTAATCCAACAGTATACACATACATGATAATCTTTCCACTCTCAACCCTTGAGAAGAAAAATCACCCCATAACCGACCTCATGCAAACTACTCATGAAACTTCCACCAACCACTGCAGCACTAGTGTATGCTAGTCATGCATAACACTGGACCTTATAGACTTTCGAATATTCGACTCAACCCCAAGCCCCCAATCAGACAAGAACAGAACATAGGGCCAAATCAAGTATTCTCAGGCTATAAAATCTTAATTGTGGATAACCGTGATGCATACACCAATCGACTGCAGTAATGATGTCAATCTCATATAAGGAAAACCCTAGGCTAGCAGGCATCACATAATCAGGAAATTCTATCATGCAATTCCTGAAGATCCCTAGCCTATCTCTAGCATGCGGTTCTAACACATCATAACATCAAATAATAGTATGGTATTTTGGGGTCTACTTACTGGCTCTGGCTGACGGTACACATCTCATCCCCTTCATTTAAATTGAATTTTATTTTGAAAATCATTTTAAAAAATATTTCCTTGATTTGAGACCGGATTCACACGAATGTTCCTCCAATTCACTCAAACCAAGGCTCTGATACCAACTTGTTACAACCAAAAATTTTTCGAAGAAATTTAAACTTTCCAAGATCATTTTTACACAAACAAAAGTGATTCAATCGTCAACAAGTTCTAATTGCTTTCAAAATGTTTTCATATCAGAGTTCCTAGAAATCCAAAATTATAAAAACGGAGATGTGTACGTCACACCTTCCCCTTGCCATGGTCAGCTGAGCTACCTAAAAACAATAATCGATAAAATGTAAGCTCGAAGGCTTAGTGAGTTACCCCCAAAAATACCAACCTCTAACATCCAATAATAACAAACAACATGCATAATGAGCCTTCAGCCTGACTGGACCGCCTCCCACGGGCCTATAGCCTATCTGGACCGCTCCCGAGCCTTCGGCATGACTGGATCGCCTCCTACGGGCCTACAGCCTATCCGGACCGCTCTTCGGGCCTTCAGCATGACTAGATCGCCTCCTACGGACCTACAGCCTATCCGGACCGCCCCGGGTATGTTGGCCTCAACCGCACAAAGTAGGACATCGCCTCAACCCAACCTATCCATGTATGTCGACATATAAATAACACATAATCAAGCAATAAACACATATCACACTAACCTCTAAGCATAGCACCATTCTATCTATCAAGGTACCAATCCAACAGATCATAACCGCATAACACCCTAGGTACCAGGGTATCAATCTAACCGATCAAGAATTTGAAACACATGCTAACTCCGGGATAAAATCCCAAGGGACCGACCTAGTGTCGTAGACCCTGTTGGTATAGTGAGGAGAACTCACCTACCAATAGTGCAGAACTGAACTGAGAGTCTTTAACTGCTACGCCCGACACCCTCGACCGAGAGATAAAGAATACGAATTACTTAACAAGACCTTGAAGATATCAAGAGACCCAAAATGTCCAAATCTAATATTGGCCCAATTTATTAAATTGGGCTCATCACTCTATTGGGCCTAAACGAATCCTACAAGTCCAACCTGGCCCAAACAGCACTATCTATAGTCCGTTAAGGAATTAACCCAAATGACCCATAACCGGCCCAAGTCATAAATCCCACAAGCTAAAAGTCCAACAGGGAGCGTACGCGGGGCGTACCTCCCAGTTACGTTGGGCGTAGCGTAGTTCTTCGTTGACCATCATCGGGACCGCTAACCATGTACGTTGGGCGTACATATATTATGCGGGGCGTACGTGGGCTTTACTAAGATCTTAATAAGTGCTTAATGGTTTGAGCTCTTGAACCCATATTCCAGATCCATCGACCAAATATGCCATAGAATCATAATGTTTCAGACTTAATCACTTTGGACGTCCAAAAAGTCCTTAACTCATAGTCTTAACTCATTAAGACCTTCTTATCACATGCATGGATAAAGTCTAGCTAAAAAGGACTAATTTTTATCATTTAAGGCCTCTCAAAATGTCTGAAAGGACAACTTATTTCGTCTAGAACTTCACATACATCATCTTGGGAAATCTAGGGTCCATAACACTTTTAAAAAGCTAAAATATCTAGATCTAAAGTAAATAAGCATAAATTTTCAATCTTTTTACCTTCTGGAGCTCAAATGGTGTAACCCAACTTCAAATCTAAGGCCTTGCTTTCCTCCTCTAGCTTCTTGGTGCAATAACTCCACTATCCAAGGCTCAAGATGCACACTAACACACTCTACACACATAAACTAGGGTTTTGGGGCGTTCTCTGAGGTATGGAGGCTGAGGTAAGGAAAAAGAATGAGCCATAAGGGTGTTTATATAGTCCTAACCTCAAACATTAGGGTTTTTAGCTGACACAAGTACTCCCAGCGTACATAAGCTTACGCCCAGCGTACTAGGGCGCGCCTAGTATGCCCAGCGTACTCTTATGTACACTTAGCGTACTCCCTCTTTGGCCCAAAGTTTTAACTTTAGCCCCTAAACTCCCCGAGACTCAACAGAACTTCTTCGAGGCTGTCAAAGACAACAATCAAAAGAAGGCGGGTTTCAAAATATACCTGCTAGGTTCGGGGCGTTACAAACACTAGTTCTACGCATGGACCCCGCTACATTTCAAGCCGCAGTAACAGCCGCCTAGACAGCCGTCATGGTCACTACTAGAAAACAACCCTTTAATGACACGCAAACAATTACACGCAGTGATTTACGAAACGCAAAAGCGTGCGCCCTAAAAGTAATGTCATCTCTTCTAAAATTTGAAGGATAAAGGACGTGCTTTTGTGCGTTGCCCAAAATTAATGTCCAACAAAAAAAATTAAAAACACGGAGGGCACTTATTTAAAAATGGGCGTCGTCTAGAAATGTCGCTTTATATTTTTCTAATGAAAGGCGCGTTCTCTTCTTTTGCAGCTGGGGGAAACGAAAATCCCAAAAGTTTGAAAGGCCGCCATTGTTATCCTCTACCTTATTTCCATCGTTTTAAGCGGGATTTCACCCGCCTATTGTATCCCAAAAATTAGAACCCCCACCTCTTCCAATTAGTAAGAAAAAGCCCTAGGGCCTTCATCTTCATAGGAGAATTGCTCTTGCTTTCGTGATCAAATGCCTCGTGATGATGATGAAATAATGTGAGATCTATGAGAGATCCAATCCAGAGCATGCCTGTGATTGTGTGGCCATCCTCGGTCAACTTACACACTTTGAAACCCTAATCTCCTATCATGTCCCCCACCAGGGAGCATCATTTACAAGATGAAACCCTATTAACATATGGAAACAAAATCATCCTGATACCCTCGTCCTCAAGCTCTTTTAACTCCTTCATTCTTCTTCCAGTGGAGTTATTTGCCAAACCAGCAGCTCCCGCCGCTACACCACCACCAACCCCAAAATCTTCATCGCCATCCATATCTCTTCCATCCCCGAGTTCCATCTCTACCAATTGCTTTATCACATGCACTTGTCGTTGATACTTCTCGGTATGTTCCTTCATTATCTTAATTTCTCTGGATGCCCTCAATCGATTTGGACCCATAAATGAAGATGGATACCCTCAATCGATCTGGATACCCCACTACAACGAGATGGTACTTTATCGTTCCCATGACTTATGGGCAGAAAATAAAGATGAAATTTCTACAATTTTCTATCTTCAGAAAATCTTTCCAGGTATTTCTCCTCCTTGCTGACTAGGATTTTAGATTTCTTATCAAAGAATTTGTCATGATTCATAAAACATTTCCCCTCTATTTATTTTAGATGAATGGGATAATTTTCTAGAACAAATAGGCCGTGTTAATACTAGAGATGTGGAACTTCAAGATAGTGCTACAGATGCATTAGAGCTTCGATTTTGGGTGTCTTATCGTGGACACACCT